>NC_137048.1:11830314-12135314 GCF_032717465.1 Coenobita brevimanus
TCTCATCCTTGGCCTCACCCTCCCTCTCCCCTCCTCCACCTCACTGACATACACTCTCCTCGTCAGTCTCTCACTCTCCATCCTCTCCACATGGCGATGTCAGAATTATTACGGTAACGCAGAAGAGGACGACGAAGTGTAATAAGCAAACCAAATCGCTAAAGAAGAGGTGTTAGGGAGCTTCCTCTTGTCTGCGTATGTCAGGGCTTACCAGATGTCATTGACTTAGTGACTGACGCTTTGCCGGGAGTATGACTGGTGTTTATATTATTATTATTATTATTATTATTATCATTACTATTATTCATATTCTTATTCTTCTTCTTCTTATTATTATTATTATTATTATTAGTAGTAGTAGTAGTAGTAGTAGTAGCAGTAGTAGTAGTAGTAGTATTTTTATTATTATTACACCCTTTCTCCCAAAATGAGTGTATATGTTTTTATTCCAGTTTTTATTCCACTTTTATTTGGAAGGGTTAGGGGTCAGCCAAAGGGTAGATATGATGCCTTTTTATAGGGCAATTGGTCGGAGGTCAAGGTCAGAGGGAAAGGTCAAACATTAACCATCAGGATCAGCCTAAACAGTCTTTGTCCAGTTTAGAGTGAGAAACTAACTAGGAGAGGGTATGTGAGTGAGGTGGAGGAGAGGAGAGGGAGAGGGAGACCGAGAATGAGCTGGAGGGATGGAGTAGAAATGTATGTGAGAGAGGGGGGGTGTAAGCTGGGTGGACGGAGAGTGAGAGACTAACTAGGAGAGGGTATATGAGTGAGGTGGAGGGGGGATAGGGAGGGAGTGACTGAGGATGAGATGGAGGGATGGAGTAGAGAGGTATATGAAAGAGGGGGATGTAAGTTGGGGGGATGGAGAGTGAGAAACTAACTAGGAGAGTGCATGAGTGAGGTGGAGGGGGGAGAGGCAGAGGGAGACCGAGGATGAGATAGAGGGATGAGGTAGAGAGGTATATGAGAGAGGGGGGTGTGAGTTGGGGGAAGGAGAGCGAGAGACTAACTAGGAGTGTATGTGAATGAGGTGGAGGGGAGGAGAGGGAGGGGGAGACAGAGGATGAGATGGTGTGATGGAGTGGAATGGTATATGAGAGAAGGGGGTATAAGTTGGGGGGAGGGCAGCGAAACGGCAGGGGACTGGGCGCCGTGGTGGCGATTTGCTTGTGGCCACCCCTTGTGGGATTAAGGCGTCTGGCTATAGATAGACAGACAGATAGATAGATAGGTAGATAGATAAACTGATTGATCTTACGTGAGCCAAAACTAGTGGAAGGATTAGGGCTCAGGCAAGGATGAAGTAATTCTCTTTTAAGGGTATATTAGTCGAAGGTTAGGGGTCCATATGCTCATGGTTAAGTAAATTCCCTAACACTTCTCTCTTACCGATTTATTTTTGCGTATGGCTGGCTAATATCATTTTGTACGCCATACATGCAGATTATGGTGATACTGGACTGATTCAGGTGGCCCAAAAGAGGACGCCAAGGTGTAACAAGCCAAATAAATAGCTTAGTAAGAGGTGTTAGGGAGCTTCCAGACGAGACCAGTTGGTGGGCGGGTATTGGACTCTTACCAGTTATTCTTCCTTATATATATTTATAATTATCTCCTTATATACTAGATTATTTATCGGTTTATTTATTGGTTTATTTAGTTATTTAGAGAGTTAATAATCTGTATCACTTCCTGCTTCTCCTTCTTCCTAAATTACTTCTCTCTCTCTCTCTCTCTCTCTCTCTCTCTCTCTCTCTCTCTCTCTCTCTCTCTCTCTCTCTCTCTCTCTCTCTCATCTGCATGCAAACACAGTGGTAAAATTAGAGAGTGAGAGTTGACTGTGGCCGGGGAAGAGGTGTATGTGTGTGTGTGTGTGTGTGTGTGTGTGTGTGTGTGTGTGTGTGTGTGTGTGTGTGTGTGTTTGAGAGAGAAAGAGAGGTAGATGGGGGGACTATATCACTTAAGCCCAAAACACTCCATCTCACATTTTCTGGACCACTTTTTTGTTATTCTCTGTCTCCCGTCAGTAAAAAAAAAAAAAAAAAAAAAAAGGGTAAATAATTGTAATGAATGGAGACAAGAAAATGGCGGTCTTTCTATAAATCTTGGGCGTCTGGTTTATAATTCTATCTATATCTACCAGTCAGTCAGTCGGTCTATTTCTCTATCTATCGCCAGACGCCATAATCCCGTAAGGGGTGGTCGTTTGTCTTTGAGTTAGTTGTTTTACGGGGAGGGGCACTAACCCTCCGCCAACCAACTTGTTGACACGTAGGGAACACGTATGGGTTATATGGTTACCACCCAGGGTTGTAAAAGGTTTCCTGGCTTACAGGAAACCATTAGGCTTATCACTCAATGTAAAGCCACCTGAAAAGGAAAGAAGAGTAAAAAAAAGTGACAGGAAAGAGGGAAGAAAAGGAAGAGAGGAGGACAGACACAGAAAAAAGAATGATAAAGGTGAAGGAAGAAATAGGCTGCACTACATCAAGTGAGTGAATGATGGTGAGAAATAGGAAGAGAGGAGGACAGACACATAAAGAGAATGATAAAGGTGAAGGAAGAAGTAGGCAGCACCACATCAAGTGAGTGGATGATGGTGAGAAATAGGAAGAGGGGAGGACAGACACAGAAAATGAATGATAAAGGTGAAGGAAGAAGTAGGCAGCACTACATCATGTGAGTGGATGATGTTTATAATTGACATTATTTAATTGTTTTTCTGGAGGGGAAGACAATTTTTGTTTTGTATGATGGAAGAAAAAAGTTGCAGGTTGGAAGTTGTGTGTGTGTGTGTGTGTGTGAGAGAGAGAGAGAGAGAGAGAGAGAGAGATGAGGAGTGAGGGATGGGTGAAAGAGAGGGTAAATGAAAGGTGGGGAGTTGGATGATGTGGGGGAGGGGGAGGGGGAGGGAGAGGGGGAGGGGGAGGGAAAGGGGGAGGGGGAGGGAAAGGGGGAGGGGGAGGGGGAGGGGGATAGGGAGGGAATGGAAGGGTATGGGAGGGAGGAAGAATGATGGAGGAAGTTCAGCCATTTATTGAAGACATAACTAGTTCCCTACCCATCATCTCATATTGTCTCCCTCATACTCCTCCCTCCCTCTCTCCCACTCTACTTCCCTCCCTCCTTCTCTCCCTCCCTCTCTACCTCCTTCCCTCCCTCCCTTCCTTCCTCCCTCTTCTTTCCTCCGTCACTTTCTTCATTCCGCTTCTTTCCTTCCTTCACAATCTTCTCTTCCTCCTTCCCCTCTCTCTCTCTCTCTCTCTCTCTCTCTCTCTCTCCTACATTCTCATCATTTTTTCTCTCCCACTAGTTTTTACTTTCCTCTTTTTTCCATCCTTCCCTCCATCTCCCCTTGCTGACTTTCTTTTTTCTTCTCTCTCTCTCTCTCTCTCTCTCTCTCTCTCTGTCATTACACCTCCTTCACTTTACCATCATCCTCTTCTTCCTTTGCTTTTCTCTTCCTCCCTCACTCTGCCTCCCAATTTCTCTCTCCCTTTCCTTCCTCCCTCCTTCCCTCCCTTCCAGAGCTCCTATCTTCATTTCACCCACGCCTGCAGGGGAAGAGGAAGAGGAAGAGGGGGAGGAGGAAGCGGAAGAGGAAGAGGAAGAGGAAGAGGAGGAAGAGGAAGAAAAGGAAGAGGAAGAGGGGGAGGAGGAAGCGGAAGAGGAAGAGGAAGAGGGGGAGGAGGAGGGGGAAGAGGAAGAGGAAGAGGGGGAGGAGGAAGCGGAAGAGGAAGAGGAAGAGGGGGAGGAGGAAGCGGAAGAGGAAGAGGAAGAAGGGGATGAGGAAGCGGAAGAGGAAGAGGAAGAGGGGGAGGAGGAAGCGGAAGAGAAGGAAGAGGAAGAGGGGGAGGAGGAGGGGGAAGAGAAAGAGGGGAAGGAGGAGGAAGAGAAAGAGGGGTAGGAAGAGGAAGAGGAGTACAAAGGAGTACAAAAGAGTACAAAGGAGTACAGACAGCAACAGGCCTTATGGTCCTTCAGGGGCTTTGTTACAGAGTAGACTACTACAAGATCTCACTCTACATGCTGAAGGATAAGGATAGTAAAGCAAGAAGGCTCCCCCAGCCTCCAAACCCTCCAGTTAAAACTGGCAAGAAAAAGTGAGAAAAACCACCATGCAGCATGGAAAAACTGACATGGAAATTTCATAGGAAAGACTGAAAAGGAAAAATTACATTCTGTAAAACTTTATCTTTAAGCTACCAGTATGAATAACCTAGAAGAGAAAATAGTAAAGTAAAATGAATAATCGAATAAATAAATAACTAATGCATGTCGCTGTATGGGTACGTTGAGTTGACGGGGCGTCTGCAGACACAGTGTGGAAATTGCACAGTGCACAGTATGGATATTCAGGGGTGGTGCGGCAACCTTGCCTGATGCTATTAAGGTAGGCAGCAGTCAGTCAGGCCATAGCTCCGTTCATTCCATATCATTATTTTTTTTTGGGGGGGTAGGGTGAGGTTGAGGGGGTAGGGTGAGGGCATTGGGTGAGGGTAAGGGTGAGGGTGTGGGTGAAGGGGGAGGGTGAAGGGGTAGGGTGAGAGTGAGGGGGTAGGGAGAGGGTAAGGGGGTAGGGTGAGGGTGTGGGTGAAGGTGAGGGTGAGGTGGAAGGGTGAGAGTGAGGGTGAAGTGGTAGGGTGTGGGTGAAGGGGTAGAGTAAGGGTGAGAGGGTAGGGTGAGGGTGAGGGTGAGGGTGAGGGGGTAGGGTGAGGGTGAGGGAGCAGTGTGAGGGTGAGGGGGTAGGGTGAGGGTGAGGGAGCAGTGTGAGGGTGAGGGGGTAGGGTGAGGGTGAGGGTGAGGCGGTAGGGTGAGGGTGAGGGCGTGGGTGAAGGGGTGGGGTGAGGGTGAGGGCGAGGGTTAGTGTGAGGGGGTAGGGTGAGGGCGAGGGTTAGTGTGAGGGGGTAAGGTGTGAGTGACGGGATAGGGTAAGGGTGAGGGCGAGGGTGTGGGTGAAAGGGTAGGGTGAAGGGGTAGGGTGAGAGTGAGGGTGAGGGTGAAAGGGAAGGGTGAGGTTGAAGGGGTAGGATGAGGGTGAGGGGGTAGGGTGAGGGTGAGGACGTGGGTGAAGGGGTAGGGTGAGGTGTGGGTGAGGGGGCAGGGTGAGGGTGAAGGGGTCGGGTGTGGGTGAGGGTGAGGGTGAGGTGGTAGGGTGAGGGTGAGGTGGTAGGGTGAGGGTGAGGGTGAAGGGGTAGAGTGAGGGTGAGAGCTTGGGTGAGGGTGAGGGGGTAGGGTGAGGGTGAGGGTGAAGGAGTAGGGTGAGGGTGAGGGGGTAGGGTGAAGGTGAGGGTGAGGGGGTAGGGTGAGGGTGAGGGTGAGGATGAGGGTGAGGGTGAAGGGGTAGGGTGAGGGTGAGGGTGAGGAGGCAAGGTGAAGGTGTGGATGAGGGTGAAGGTGAGGGGGTAAGCTGAAGGTAAGGGTGAGGGTGAGGGGGTAGGATGAAGGTGAGGGTGAAGTTTGAGGGTAAGGGGGTGAGGGTGAGGGTGAGTTGGTAGGGTGAGGGTGAGGATGAGGGGGTAGGGTGAGGGTGAGGGGATAGGATGAAGGTGAGGGTGAAGGGTGAGGGTATGGGGGTGAGGGTGTGGGTGAGGGTGAGGGGATAGGGTGAGGGAGATGGGGTAGGGTGAGGGGGTAAGGTGGGGGAGTAGGGTGAGGGTGAGGGAGTAGGTTGAGGGTGAGAGAGTAGGGTGAGGGTGTGAGTGAAGGTGAGGGTGTATGGTGAGGGGGTATGGTGAGGGTGGGGAGTAGGGTGAGGGTGAGGGGGTAGGTTAAGGGTGAGGGATTAGGGTGAGGGCGAAAGGGTAGGGTGAGGGAGAAGGTGTGGGTGAAGGGGAAGGGGTAGGATGAGGGGGTAGGGTGAGAATGAGGGGTTAGGGTGAGGGGGAGGGGGTAGGGTTAGGGTGAGGGTATGGGTGATGGGGTAGGGTGAGGGTGAGGAGGTAGGATGATGGGGTAGGGTGAGGGTGAGGGGGTAGGGTGAGGGTGAGGGGGTAGGGTGAGGGTGAGGATGGGGATGAGGGGGAAGGGTAAGGGTGAGGGGGTAGGGTGAGGGTGAGATTGAGGGGATAGGGTGAGGGTGAGGGTGTGGGTGAGGGGGTAGGGTGAGGGTGAGGGTGAGGGTGGGGCGAGGGGGTAGGGTTATAGAAAGGGGGTAGGTTGAGGGTGAGGGTGAGGGTGAGGGTGAGGTGAGAGGGTAGGGTGAGGGTGAGGGGGTAGGGTTAGGGAGAGGGGGTAGGGTGAGGGTGAGGGTGAGGGTGAGGGCGTGGGTGAAGAGGTGGGTTGAGGGTGACGGGGTAGGGTGAGTGTGAGGGTGAGGGTTAGGGTTAGGGGGTAGGATGTGGGTGAGGGGGTAGGGTGAAGGTGAGGGTGAGGGTGTGGGTGAAGGGGTAGGGTGAAGGGGTAGGGTGAGAGTGAGGGTGAGGGTGAAGGGGTAGGGTGAGGGTGAGGGTGAGGGTGAGGGTGAGGGTGATGGGGTAGGGTGAGGGTGAGGGTGAGAGGGTGGGGTGAAGGTGTGGGTGAGGGTGAAGGTTAAGGGGTAAGCTGAGGGTAAGGGTGAGGGGGTATAGTGAGGATGAGGCTGAAGGGTGAGGGTAGGGGGGTGAGGTTGTGGGTGAGGGTGAAGGGGTAGGGTGAGGGTGAGGATGAGGGTTAAGGGTTAGGGTGAGGGTGAGGGGGTAGGATGAAGGTGAGGGTGAAGGATGAGGGTAAGGGGATGAGGGTGTGGGTGAGGGTGAGGGGGTACGATGAGGGAGATGGGGTAGGGTGAGGGGGTAAGGTGAGGGAGTAGGGTGAGGGTGAGGGGGTAGGTTGAGGGCGAAAGAGTAGGGTGAGGGTGTGGGTGAGGGTGAGTGGGTATGGTGGGAGGGTAGGGTGAGGGTGGGGGAATAGGGTGAGGGTGAGAGGGTAGGTTGAGGGTGAGGGAGTAGGGTGAGGGCGAAAGGGTAGTGTGAAGGTGAGGGTGTGGGTGAAGGGGTAGGGTGAGGGTGAGGGGTAGGGTGAGGGTGAGGGGGTAGTGTGAGGGTTATGGTGAGGGGGTAGGGTGAAGGTGAGGGTGAGGGTGTAGGGTGAGGGTGAAGAGGTAGGGTGAGGGTGAGGGTGAGGGGATAGGATGAAGGTGAGGGTGAAGTATGAGTGTAAGGGGGTGAGGGTGTGCGTGAGGGTGAGGGGGTAGGGTGAGGGAGATGGGGTAGGGTAAGGGTAAGGGGGTAGGGTGAGGGTTAGGGGGTAGGGTGAGGGTGAAGGGGTAGGGTGAGGGAGTAAGGTGGGGAAGTAGGGTGAGGGTGAGGGGGTAAGTTGAGGGTGAGGGAGTAGGATGAGGTGGTAGGGTGGGGGTGAGGGTGAAGGGTGAGGGTGAGGGGGGAATGTAAAGGTTAGAAGTGCCATTCTAATTTTTGTTTATTCTATTTTATTTATTTATTTATTTATTTTTTGACGATACTTTCTGTATGGTGAAGGTGATGAATAAATGACCGTCTCAGATGTCAGCTTTCTTCACCTTCACACACCGTCCTTTGGGAGAGAGTGGCCGCTGTCTTAATGCTCTGCTTGACCCTGTTAGAGCTATCTCCCTCTCTCTAATTCTTTCTTTTTTCAGATCAACAGCACACTGTCTTCATCGCCTTCATCACACCAGACCTAATGGCAGCGCTGATCAACATCTCTGGTTCCTCATTATCTCCCTCACTCTCTCACTCCAACTATTAGCTTTAATTGTCTCTTACTCTCTCGCTCCATCTGTCTCTCCCTCCATCTCTTAGCTTTGTCTCTCCGCCTCTCCAGGTGCACAACGCCACAGCTGTGTTCATCGTCAACTTAACCCTGTCAGACCTGATGCTGGGAGTGTTCAACCTGCCCCTGGCCGCCTCGCTGTTCGTGCACCGCGCCTGGGTACACACGGGCTTCCTGTGCATGCTGTTCCCCTTCCTTCGCTACGGACTGGTGGCCGTGTCCGTCTTTACCGTCCTGGCCATCACCATCAACAGATACGTCATGATCGCACACCCGAGCCTCTATCACAGGTTAGTAAGGGCGAACATTTGTTTTATTGATTTCCCCTTCCTTTTGTCTCGTAGATTAGTTACATTAGTCACAACCTACCATGTTGCAGAGGACCTGGTGCTGGAGAGGACGCCTTCACGTGGTGGCACCGATACGAACGAACGGAGGGACTACCCAGTTATACAAACACCCCTCAGTGTCCCTCCTATCATCTGAAAGGTGGGTGGTGGGGTGTGGAAAAAGGGAAACTAAGACCTGCAGCCCACCGCGTGTACGCCCAGATGAACCCGTAGCCACAACAACAACAACATCAATAGAAAACATTAGGTTCAAAGCTTTTCCTTAACTCCATCAGCCCGAGGACGTTTTATTTTATTATCCCTACTACCATTAACTTTTTTCTTTATTCACTTAAGGACTAGAGTGAGTTAGGTGCAGTATTAAGGCAGTGAGTTAGGTGCAGTATTAAGGCACTAGAGTGAGTTAGGTGCAGTATTAAGGCAGTGAGTTAGGTGCAGTATTAAGGCACTAGAGTGAGTTAGGTGCAGTATTAAGGCACTAGAGTGAGTTAGGTGCAGTATTAAGGCACTAGAGTGAGTTAGGTGCAGTATTAAGGCACTAGAGTGAGTTAGGTGCAGTATTAAGGCACTAGAGTGAGTTAGGTGCAGTATTAAGGCACTAGAGTGAGTTAGGTGCAGTATTAAGGCACTAGAGTGAGTTAGGTGCAGTATTAAGGCACTAGAGTGAGTTTTCCTAAGCGATTTATTTTGTTCATTACACCTGACTGTCCTCTTCTGTGTTACGAGTACGTAAGTCCTTCCAATATCGCCATACTCATCATAAATAAAGCACAATAGGATATTAACCAGTCATATTCAGTAATAAATCACCGAGGAAGAGGTGTTAGGGAGCTTCTCTAACAGACAAGAATACGAGCACAAGTTGTTGTTGTTGTTGTTGTTGTTATATATACGTGAAGCGGTGGAGTGTAGCTTAAACTCACCCATCCCCTGCCGTACACCATCGTCCTTTCGGGGGATAGGGAGAGAGTTGAGGGACGTGTGTATAACTAGGCAGAGGACTCCCCCCCCCCCTGCTACACCAGTGCCACCATGTGAAGGCGACCCTCTCCAATTAGGCTAGAACAGCATAACAAAGACCACTTCCATCACTGACACCCTCACCTGTTTATAATGACTAATCTCAGCAGGAAACAGTTTATAATGACTAATCTCAGCAGGAAACAGTTTATAATGACTAATCTCAGCAGGAAACAGTTTATAATGACTAATCTCAGCAGGAAACAGTTTATAATGACTAATCTCAGCAGGAAACAGTTTATAATGACTAATCTCAGCAGGAAACAGTTTATAATGACTAATCTCAGCAGGAAACAGTTTATAATGACTAATCTCAACAGGAAACAGTTTATAATGACTAATCTCAGCAGGAAACAGTTTATAATGACTAATCTCAGCAGGAAACAGTTTATAATGACTAATCTCAGCAGGAAACAGTTTATAATGACTAATCTCAGCAGGAAGCAGTTTATAATGACTAATCTCAGCAGGAAACAGTTTATAATGACTAATCTCAGCAGGAAACAGTTTATAATGACTAATCTCAGCAGGAAGAGAGAGAGAGAGAGAGAGTTGTTGTTTTTCACTTAATATAACACAGCAGTGGCCTGGATAGGTGTTTTGAGAGAGAGAGAGAGAGAGAGAGAGAGAGAGAGAGAGAGTTCGTGTGTGTGTGTGTGTGTGTGTGTGTGTGTGTGTGTGTGTGTGTGTGTGTGTGTGTGTTGGTCTGACAGGTGACGTAATATGGTGACGTATATTATGCTGATTATTTTTGTCTTACGATGTTTTTCTCCTGCCTTTGTTTTGCTTTTGGGTCGTATTCTAGCTGGCATATAGGAGGCTTCGTAACACCTTTTCCTTAGCGATTTATTTTGCATATTACACCTTACCCTTCTATCTATATATCTATTGCCGGACGCCCTAATCCCTTAAGGGGTGGCCACAAACAAATCGCCTCCATGTCACCCTATCCCCCGCCTTTTCATTGCCCTGGTCCCAGCTCACAGCCTCCTCTCTTATATACCTCTCTACTCCATCCCTCCGTCTCATCCTTGGCCTTGGCGATTTATTTTGCATATTACACCTTACCCTTCTCTAGTATGGTAGTTTTCTCGTTTCAGTATCAACCTGGTTTGTATCAGTAACATACAAGAGAATTATGAAGTGTACTGTACGTCACTAGATTACTAAAGTAGATGTGCTTAGGAAAAGAAAAATACAGTATCTCCAGTCACTTAGAAAATGGGTCTTCCACCTTAGTCTTTAGGGGTGACTCTCCTATTTCACTTTTGCTAAGGCCAGATACTTGTAGTCGCTAGTGGGAGCTTGTCTAGCCCAGAGTGTTAAATACTAGTTCATTACCCTCAGGACTCAGGCCTCCCTTTACCCTAACACTTCAGAACATGTTCATGAGTAATGTCACTGATACTGTTGCACGGCTTTTATATCTGTATCTGGTGCTGGTAAGGGAAGCCTTCATGCGATGGCACCGATATTACAAGACAGCCCTGCTCCCTGGTTGGTTACACAAATGTTCCCATTCCCAAAAGACTACAAGAGAAGGGCACATTCCTCCTGCAATCCACTCCATTCGTGTTCAGATGAACCTGTAGTCACAACTACTGTTAGCAGCACTACAACTGTCAATCATTACCACCACTGTCACAACCACTCATCACCCCTATTTTTCCTCAGGCTGTACACGCAGACGCTGCTGGCAGTGATGGTTGTGTCCACGTGGGTAGGTGCCTTTGGAGCCCTGGTGCCCACAGCCCTGAAAGTGTGGGGGACCTTTGGCTTGGACCCCACCATCGGCTCGTGCACCATTCTGCCGGACAGTGATGGATACTCGCCTAAGTCATTCCTCTTCGTGTTTGCATTCATGCTTCCGTGTGTGGCCATCTGTGTCTGTTATGCAAGGATTTTCTGCATCGTGCACCGTGCAGACAAACGAAGCCACAACAGTGATCAAAGCATCATCAGAGTGAATAGCAAACAAGACAAACAGAAAGGCAGCACTGAGCAGGAAGAAGGTGGAAAGTTGGGTGTGGGAGAAGAGAGAGACAGGGCAGACCCACATGAGGGTGGTAAGGCAGGGGTGCATACACTGAGTGGGACTGTGCAGGTGGAGACACAGGTAAAGCTCACCTCCAACACCAGCTCCGTCAGTGTGGAAGTCCTGGAGGGTGGTGCCACTCCCACCCACCCGGCCAGTGGTCACAGTGATGGCAGAGGCCAGTCACCTTCCCCAGGGGTGAGCGTCACGGTGCTTAGGCCTGAGGTCAACGGGCTGTCCGGCCATCCCTCAGGGGAGGAAAGGGTGGTGTCCTCCCCCATCAGAATATGTCCAACAAATACCCCAGACTCAACTGCCTCTGATGCAACAGATGAGACGGGGCGGCGGCCGTCAAATGAATCAGCAAAGGGGACATTTTCACAGATGCGTGGGACATTCTGCAGGGCTCAGAGGGGATCACTCCTGACACGGCAGACGGCACTAAGTCCAAAGGACCAGCGGCTCCTGAAGATGATTCTGGTGATCTTCTTGTCCTTTGTGGTGTGTTACCTGCCCATCACGCTGGTGAAGACATTCAGCAAGGATGACGACCCTGTGTTGAACATCTTGGGTTTGCTGCTGGTCTACCTAACCACCTGCATCAACCCCATCATCTATGTGGTCATGTCCTCGGAGTACCGCCAGGCCTACCTCAGCCTCTTTGCCTGCAGTGTTGGCGCTGATGCTGTCAATCGCTCCTTGACTAGGATTTCCTGAAGGTGTGTCAAGGCCATGTCCTGCCCCAGCCCAGTGCTCACCAGCCCCAACACCACACCTGCACCAGCCCTGCATCCCACACCTGTCTTCACTGTCTGCTCCTTACACCTTCCAGAGCCACACCCAGCCCAGCCACAGTTACTTTCTTCGTCAGGCACGTTCTTCCCTCCTGTATGTGTGGCCAGTGGATGAGGCAGGCGTGGTTGGCACTGGGTTGCACTAGTCTTGCCGGGTCTCGCCTGGGGTCACTGGGCAGTATTCTATGTGGCTTTGGAAATTTCATAACACTTCTACCTTGGCAATTTACTCTTAGCAGTACAAGTTAATGTCCTCCCGTGTGTCACTAATACAAACTTAGTCAATATTAAAATGTAGTACTTTTCATGCAAGAGAATGCTAAGATGTATTGTGAAAATAAATCACAAAGAAAGGGTGTCTACAAAACTGCAGATGCCACTTTAAATACGAGCATGATTTAATGGATTAGGATGGTCTTTAGCAGCTCTTCCTTACCAGGTTATTTCTGTGTATGGTGCAAATTTTTTATCTGTGATATAAGAACTTTTTCGCCTTTAGAATCTCTAAACAATCCATAGGAGAATACCAGGGTGTAATACGTAAGACAAATGTTAAGGAGGTGCCAAAAAAGCTTCGGAAGTCGAGGAAAATAATTACACCCCCTGGAAAACTACACTTACATAAACATTCAAGTGCTGACAAGTTGACCTGTCTGTCTGCCTCAGGAGTAGGAATACTTAATATTTTTTTTAACATTACTTGTAAAATTATTATAGATTTAAGGCTGAATCCGACCTACCAGCTTTGTTACACGATTTGTTGTGGTTTGCCTAAGGGCGTAAATTTGTTCCTGGGGTAGAAAATTCCCCCTGTGATATCTGTAACATTGGCGTGACTATGACTCGTGTTCTGTCTCTTGGTAGGAAGGAGGCGGGTGCAGCCACGAAGACAAATAATTTATGACACAGAATAATGGGGGGAAATATTATGTAATTATATGCAGTGGTGAAACAGATGGAAACAGTGATCTAGAAGCATAGAGACCAGGAGTGATTTTAACTATGTAGTGAAACGTGGCAACAGAGATTTAACTGTGTGGAAAACAAGGTGGAAACAGTTTAAAAGGACAGTGATTTAACAATACAGCAAAGCGGATGGCCAGTGAGTAAGCCTATGTAGCAACAGAGGGAAACATGAAACTACAGTGAAACATATGAGGAACTGGCTAAACTAAGGGTATGATACAGACACGATGCACAGGACAGAGACTGAATTTAGGCCCCTCTTGCGCACCCTGGAAACACGAGGGAAGAGAATTTGTGACACAGGTTCTTGGAGCCTACATTTATCACAGCGTTCATCGGTGTTGCTACATTGATGTGTCTTTTCAGATTTTTAACAGGTTTTTTCTCCTCTTGTGGTTTGTAAAGACTGTATATAAAGGCTATGAAATTCACACACACACACACACACACACACACACACACACACACACACACACACACACACACAAAGTATATATAAAGGGTGATATAGTCCTGCTGGATTTATTAACATTTATCGCATGTACTTGGCTTAACATATTAAGGTGCAATTTTTTCCATATGAAAGGGTAACTAGAGGCCCTCCCAAGGGAGAATCACACCAGCCGCGAGCCGGTACACATCTACGGCGTCTCGGAATATGACCTTGACCTTGACCTACTTTCACCAATTTCGAACTTTTCTGAGATTTTCATCCCTACTACACACCTGTAAAATTTCTTGATGATATCTTGAGCGGTTTGCGAAGTTATCGTGGTAACAGACACATAGACAGACAGACAAACAAACTGAAAACAATAGCAGCTGCACTATCGCGGCTGGTAACTGCTGAAATGGCAGGAGTTAGTATATCCAGTGTAATCAGCAGCATCTTAGTTTGTCAAGCAACTTACATGCTGTGTCTCTAATCTAGGCAGAACTTGTGGGACACTCGGTATATATGAAACTTTATATATACACAGTTCCAGTTTACAGAATTTACATGTGACTTTCCTCCTTAACTTACTTGTATTTCTCGTTGTGTAAAATTTTCTTGGCAAAAATCGTTGCTTACCCTTAACATTTTCAATAAGCGAATTATCCACCTTCTCTTTTTGTGGCGGGCAGATGTCATGGAGCAAAATTTTGGGATAATGAAACAGAAATCTCAGTCACATGTGAGCACATTTTCAAGCCAATTAACATGACTGATAATGTCCTGATTTTCTGTACATATACAGTACATGTTAAACCTGATATGTATGTCTGAATATCGACTCTGTCGGATACGTTTATGTGAAGCTACAGAATGTGGTGAATGTTTTTGGCGTATCCGATAGAGCCAGGATTCCGGGGGATTGCATGGTGAGTGAATGGAAGCGTGGCCCATTAGATTGGGCAAATCTGGGCTGTCTGGACATTGCTACTCCTCACCATGGCCTAGGATGGGAAGGGAGGTCCAGATGATGATGATGATGATGATGATGATGATGATGATGTCTAAATACAGGAGTTGCCTTTTGGGTGCTGGGCCATTCAGGATTTCCATTACGCTGGTATAGGGAGGGAGAGGGAGGGGTAGACCGAGGATGAGGTGGAGGGATGTAGTTGAGAGGTATATGAGGGAGGGGGGTGTGAGTTGGGGGGAGGGCAGTCAAATGGTGGGTGACAGAGCGACTTGGAGGCGTTTTGTCTGCGGCCATCCTTTGCGGGATTAGGGCTTCGGGCTGTAGATAGATAGATAGCTATGTCTGGAAGTTTGAGTGTAAAGTTACTGCAAGATATCTATTGGGTACAGTCGCCCCAAAAAAGTATTACACAGGTAGGGTACAGTGATATCCAAAATGACCCTCCTCTCATCCGGGGATAGGGAGGCGGTTGAGGGATGTTTGAGAAACCAGACAGTGGAGCCGCTCGGTCATATCAGTGCCACCACGTGAAGGCATCCCTCTCCAGTACCTAGAGGTTAGACAGAGGTTATGTTGAGCTGTAAAGACGTCAACGGGTGAAGGGATGGAACTTAGTGTTGAAGGTGGTAATTGGAGTCTTCCTAACACCATTTCCTTTGCGATTTATTCAGCATATGACACATTTACTTTCTCATTTTTTTTATTTAATGCAAGGAAGAAGGAACCAAAGGCCAGGAGCCAACTTTTCACTAGTAACCTGAAAGTGGATGTTGAGAGGATGTGTACAGAATTAATCGCTAAGAAAGGGGTGTTAAGCAACCCCTAAAGCCACACAGCATACTACCGTAACAATGGCAGTGTTAGTATTTATCCGACATTTATATTTTCACTCGGTATTTGACGTTGTATATTCAGACCATTGATATAATAAACACCTTTACCTGTTGTATGTGTATTATACCCCTAGTACTACTACTACTACTACTACTACTATACTACTACTACTACTACTACTACTACTACTACTACTACTACTATACTACTACTACTACTACTACTACTACTACTACTATACTACTACTACTACTACTATACTACTACTACTACCCCTTTCAGGCACAGTCGCGCGATTCGCGTGATGTCGGCTTGCATTCCGCCAGACACAGTCACGCGACTCGCGTCCTTAAGGCCCCTTCAAGGCCCAAAAATATTCGTCAGAAAAAAACTTATAGGCCGATTTGCGTGATTTTTTGGCGCGTCTTAGGGTAGCCAAGGCCTACTGGAGGTAAGTCATTGGCAACACTGCTTTGCCTTATCAGCCTCAGCCCGCTCCCTCCAACCTCAGTGTTTGTTGAGCAGTCAGCCAGTGATGTTTGACAGCTCGTGGTTCCCTTTAAATCGTCCATAATTCTCCTCCTCTTGCCCAAGGCAAAGACCCTATTGAATCAGTGAGATAATACATTGTTTGTGAACATATAGTGATGTGATATTGTTGATGGAACATTCATATATGTATTGAAAAGCAATTCTGGCCGTTAGCAATCGTTGGGCCTTGGAGCCAGACACATGGTCAGTGTAGCAGGGTTGCACCACTCCACCCCCCCCCGTAGGCCGTATGGCGTGAGTGGAAATACGTATATAAATGAAGCCAAGGCATAAATATATATTGTGTGAAACATACTGTGGATGGCTTGGTGAAATTATGGAGCCAGCAAGCGTTATGTGTGGCATGAAACAAAGTGTTGTGAAGGGGCAAACCTGAAGTTGGGAGGGGAGAATTACCGGTGTTTTTAGGGCTGGAATTATTGTGATTCTGATAGTGTAAATGCGTATGGAATTGTATGAAATATACGTCAAACAAGCTGCGAGTTTCCGTGAACGAGTGTGGTGTGTGCTAAAAATAGCGTTGCCTCATACTCTCAGGGAGAAGCTGACTCACACACACACACTACATAACTCCTTATCTTCAAATCCCTGGTCTAACTGGATCAACACCCCTGGAGGAAGTGAGTTCTGCAAATTTTGTTGATATATGTAATAATCTATTACCATTACCTCTCACACTTTCAGACAAATATCCATTTTCTCCTACAGATTACACATATGAAAGAAAGTAAATCTCCACAGCAGTAACTATAGAAGAGTTATGTTTTTATGTGTAGTAGGTTATAACAATAGAAAAACATCCATGGAAGATGTAATAGTCTGTACAGATAGGGGAAAAAAAGTTAGTAGCATAGTCTTCAGGCCGGTGTGCGAGGAAGAAACAGTGTGTAAAAGTTGGTAGCGATCGGAAGAGTAACCTCACTTTGTCGGCCAATTACTCGAAAACTATTAGACTTATCGATTTCCTGTTACAACCATCATCAATACCACTAAATTCTACGTAAGATCAATACCAGAATGTAAGCCTTTGTAGCGTTTGGGGGGTAAAAGGCGAGAGAAATGTTTTTGTTCCTAGCGGTTGTTGTGTGACATGACAAGCGCTCGGAGTAATAACATCATTTTGTCGGCCAGTTACTCGAAAACTATTAGACTTATCGATTTTCTGTTACAACCATCATCAATACCACTAAATTCTATGTATGATCAATACCAAAATGTAAGCCTTTTGTAGCGTTTTGGGGGATAAAAGGCGAGGGAAATGTTTTTTTTTTTTCCCTCGCGTTTATCAGTGACATTCGCTCGGAGTAATAACCTCACTTTGTCGGCCAATTACTCGAAAACTATTAGACTTATCGATTTTCTGTTACAACCATCATCAATACCACTAAATTCTACGTGTAATCAATACCCGAATGTAAGCCTTTGGTAGCGTTTTGGGGGGTAAAAGGCGAGGGAAATGTTTTTCCTCGCATTTGTTATCAGTGACAAGCGCTCGGAGTAATAACCTCACTTTGTCGGCCAATTACTCGAAAACTATTAGACTTATCGATTTTCTGTTACAACCATCATCAATACCACTAAATTCTATGTATGATCAATACCAAAATGTAAGCCTTTTGTAGCGTTTTGGGGGATAAAAGGCGAGGGAAATGTTTTTTTTTTTTCCCTCGCGTTTATCAGTGACATTCGCTCGGAGTAATAACCTCACTTTGTCGGCCAATTACTCGAAAACTATTAGACTTATCGATTTTCTGTTACAACCATCATCAATACCACTAAATTCTACGTGTAATCAATACCCGAATGTAAGCCTTTGGTAGCGTTTTGGGGGGTAAAAGGCGAGGAAATGTTTTCCTCGCATTTGTTATCAGTGACAAGCGCTCGGAGTAATAACCTCACTTTGTCGGCCAATTACTCGAAAACTGTTTGACTTATCGATTTTCTGTAACAACCATGATCTATACCACTAAATTCTACGTATGATCAATACCAAAATGTAAGCATTATGTTACGTTTTGTGCGATAAAAGACGGTGGAAATGAGTGTCTCTTCCCGGCTGTTACCATTGAGAAAGGCTCGTAGTAATACTCTCATTTTCTCTGCCAATTACTCGGAAACTATTGGACGTATCGATTTCACGTTTGAACCATGATGAAGAGCAGGAAATTCTATATATGTACAATACATAAAAATGTAATATTTCTCATAAGAATTCGTGGTTACGTAGACGGGAACATTGCGTACGCCATGCGCGCATCACGAAAGTCAATCACGCACGGAGTGCCTTGTACTTTGTTTCGATTGACTCGAGAACTATGAGGCGTATGGGGTTTTCCCGTCACAATGGGAAAGCTGGATAATGGGGGCATATTACTATGTAATAAAAACGTTAGGTCCCTGGGAAAACTTAGCTCTCAGAGGTCAGTGAAAATTTTTCGAAAATGGCTCTCAGTTTTTGACCATTTTCTCGAAAAGTATACATCGTATCTAAACCAGATTGGTTTCGTTAGAAAGCTGATGAAATTCTCTATAAAAAAATATTAGATCATTTTCCTGTAGGATGGAAAACATTCAAACGGCGATGTTGGGAAGTCAAAAATGTTTACTCGACATGCCTTCCAGGGCTCATAACTTTCTGTGCTGTTGTTTTCCTGTGTTTTGGTCATGTTTATCAGATAGAACAAACATCCATGCATACCTGGACATAGGTTTCATGGGAATACATTGATTTTTGGGGGGCGAAAATAAGGCAAGAATGTATTTCATTCGCTCAAATTTGCTCAAATTTGCCGCGCGCGCGCTCACCGCCCGGGCGGCTTCGTAGTCGTAATTCCGGGATCAGAAAACTTATTGAAACTTATCGTGCGCGAAAGGGCTACTACTACTACTACTACTACTATACTACTGCTATTACTACTCCAACTACTACTACTTACAAATCAACGCTGAAAATACATAGATGACAATTTTAGGCCAAGTTAGAATATAAAGAGTATGGTAACTGTGAAAAATTATTCTCCCACCAAAGACACTGTGAGAGGGAGGGGAAGACCGAGGATGAGATGAAGGGATGGAGTGGAGAGGGAATCGGAAAGTAAGTATCAGGAAAAAAAGTAAAAGTAAAAAAGTAACAACTTTTCCTAGGTTAGGTCAGGTTAGATTAGGTCAGTTAGGTTAGGTTAGGTTAGATTAGGTCAGGTTAGGTTAGGTTAGGTTAGATTAGGTCAGGTTAGGTTAGGTTAGGTTAGGTCAGGTTAGGTTAGGTTAGGTTAGATTAGGTCAGGTTAGGTTAGGTCAGGTTAGGTTAGGTTAGATTAGGTCAGGTTAGGTTAGGTTAGGTTAGGTTAGATTAGGTCAGGTTAGGTTAGGTTAGATTAGGTCAGGTTAGGTTAGGTTAGATTAGGTCAGGTTAGGTTAGGTTAGGTCAGGTTAGGTTAGGTCAGGTTAGATTAGGTTAGGTTAGGTTAGGTTAGGTTAGATTAGGTCAGGTTAGGTTAGGTTAGATTAGGTCAGGTTAGGTTAGGTTAGGTTAGATTAGGTCAGGTTAGGTTAGGTTAGGTTAGGTCAGGTTAGGTTAGGTTAGGTTAGGTCAGGTTAGGTTAGGTTAGATTAGGTCAGGTTAGGTTAGGTTAGATTAGGTCAGGTTAGGTTAGGTTAGGTTAGGTCAGGTTAGGTTAGGTTAGGTTAGATTAGGTCAGGTTAGGTTAGGTTAGGTCAGGTCAGGTTAGGTTAGATTAGGTCAGGTTAGGTTAGGTTAGGTTAGGTCAGGTTAGGTTAGGTTAGGTCAGGTTAGGTTAGGTTAGATTAGGTCAGGTTAGGTTAGGTTAGATTAGGTCAGGTTAGGTTAGGTTAGGTTAGGTCAGGTTAGGTTAGGTTAGGTTAGATTAGGTCAGGTCAGGTTAGGTTAGGTCAGGTCAGGTTAGGTTAGATTAGGTCAGGTCAGGTTAGGTTAGGTCAGGTCAGGTTAGGTTAGATTAGGTTAGGTTAGGTTAGATTAGCTCTTTCCCTTACGTTTTTTACTGTTACTTTTTTTCCTGATAATTTCTTTCCGGGAATCGAGTGGAGACAACGAGAGAGTAACTAGGAGAGTGTATGAATGAGGTGGAGGGGGAGTGGAGGGGGAGACTGAGGATGAGATTAAGGGATGGAATAAAGAGGTATACGAGAGAGGGGGTGTAAGTTAGGGGAGGAGAGTGAGAGACTGACTAGGCGAGTGTATGTGAATTAAATGGAGTGGGGAGAGGGAGGGAGGGGCCGAGGATGAGGTGGAGGGATGAAGTAGAGAGGTACAATTATGAGAGGGAGAGGTGTAAGTTAGGGGATGGAGAGTGAAAGACTAACAAGGAGAGTGTACGTATATTAGATGGAGGGGGAGAGGGAGGGATGGAATAAAGACGTATATGAGAGAGGGGTGTAAGTTTGGGGATGGAGAGTGAAAGACTAACAAGGAGAGTGTATGTGAGGTGGAAGGAGAAGAGGGAGGGAGAGACCGAGGATGCTCTGGAGGGATGGAGTGGATGCTACATGAGAGAGGGAGTGTAAGTCGGGGGGAGGGCAGAGAAATGGCCGAGGACAGGGCAACATGGAGACAATTTGTTTGTGGCCACCCCTTACGGGATTAAGGCGTCTGGCTCTAGATAGATAGACAGATAGACTATGAATGGAATATATGCCACTGGAATTAGCATAATATTATTCATATTGGTCCAGATTTTCGTCTTTTTGTAACTCAATTCATGTAGCTCAGTGACAGATAGATAGATAGATAGACAGGTAGATAGATAGATAGGTAGATATATGAATTTCTTTATAAGGGCTCTATAGTCACTCAATAGCACGTCTTCGTGACTAGCATCATATTCTTCTCCATTGTTACAGCTTGGCATTTAGGAGAGAAAGAGAGTCCATTTTAGGCCAAGTTAAGGTGCAAAAAGTAATGCTGGAATGATCTATCTGTCTATCTCTTGCCAGACGCCTTAATCCCGTAAGGGACGGCCACAAGCAAATCGCCTCCATGTCGCCATGTCCCCCGCCATTTCAATGCCCTGCTCCCTGCTTACACCCCCCTCTCTCATATACCTCTCCACTCCATCCCTTCATCTCATCCTTGGCCTCCCCTCCCTCTCCCCCCCCCTCCACCTCATGCATTGGAGCCCGGTGAACCACTGAAGCTTCGAATCCCGTCAGTTACCCTTTAACCGTGAGAGGAGGAGGACGCTCGAACTGTGTATATGTTTTGTCAGTGTTAATAGTGTTTAAACAACTTGCCCATCTTGCAATGATAAACAAAGGTAAGCGAGGATATTGTTCATCTGTTCTTTGATACCACGTGTTCTTTCAGTTGAACCAAATCATCTTTATTAATGTGAAAAGTGGTGAGGAAAGAAGTTATCTGAGTGTGGAGCTTCATGGAGACACAGACAAATGAGGAAGTGAAGGAGCGTTGTGGTGTTGATGTGGATGTGGAGTTATGTGGAGAGACAGACAAATGAGGAAGTGAACGAGCGTTGTGGTGTTGATGTGGATGTGGAGTTAGGTGGAGAGACAGACAGACAAATGGGGAAGTGAAGGAGCGTTGTGGTGTTGATGTGGATATGGAGTTACGTGGAGAAACTGACAGACAAATAAGTAAAGGAGCGTTGTGATGTTGATGTGGATGTGGAGTTGCGTAGAAAGACAGACAAATGAGGAAGTGAAGGAGCGTTGTGCTGCTGATGTGGAGTTACATAGAGAGACAGACAAATTAGGAAGTAAAGGAGCGTTGTGGTGTTGATGTGGATGTGGAGTTACGTGGAGAGACAGACAGACAAATGAGGAAGTAATGGAGCGTTGTGATGTTGATATGGATGTGGAGTTATGTGGAGAGACAGACGGACAAATGAGGAAGTGAAGGAGCGTAGTGATGATGTGAATGTGGAGTTACGTGGAGAGACATACAGACAAATGAGGAAGTGAAGGAGCGCTGTGATGTTGATGTGCATGTGAACGAAAGTGTTGGGAGAAGTAACCTGAGATGATGTAGCCATGTGGAGATAATGGAGAATGAGAAACTGACTAGGAGAGTGTATGTGAGTGAGGTGCAGCGTGAGAGAGGGAGAGGGAGGCCGAGGAAGAGGTGGAGGGATGTTGTGGAGAGAAGAATGAGGAAAGTGTGAGCAGGAGGGAAGACAGACAGATGCTGTAGGATAAGATGACATGGAAGCTGTTTGTGGCAAAGCACTTCATGACTAGCATCATATTAGAGTTTATTTCACGTAGCTCAGTGACAGAATAAGATAATACCGCGGCTCCACGTTCATAGCACTTCTTCGTGAATAGCATCGTATTCCAGCGTTAATCTATTGTTATATCTCAACAATGATGATGGAGAAAGGGCAACATTAGTAATTTTGTTTCGTTTTTTCTTTTCGTTTCGTTTTGTTTATAAAAACCCCATCCTGCTCACATGCGTCGGCATTGGTCTCCTACTGGCGGCTCTCCATGCTGCTCGATCTCTAGCAGCCTCCATGTTCACTCCCTTATCCCTGAGGTCAAACTCCATGACCTCGTCCCAGGTCTTTTTCGGTCTGCCTCTCGCAACTCTAATCCCAACGTTAACACTTTTCATTTTCTGTACCCAATTGTCTTCCTCCATCCTCTCCACATGCCCAAACCATCTCAGTCTACCCCTCCTCATCACAACACCAATATACTCCAGTCCTATCCTTTTTCCCAAACCATCTCAGTCTACCCCTCCTCATCACAACACCAATATACTCCAGTCCCACCCTTTTTCCCAAACCATCTCAATCTACCCCTCCTCATCACAACACCAATACACTCTAGTCCCACCCTTTTTCCCAAACCATCTCACTCTACCCCTCCTCATCACAACACCAATACACTCCAGTCCCACTGTTCCTCTTAACTCTTTCATCGTAAACCTAGCCCCCCCAGGCCTCGCATTCAAGGACGCACTGCACATCCATCTAATTATTGTCATTTCTGTACGACTGAGCCTGCGAATATCCTCTTCCTTTACTGCCCAGGTCTCACTACCATACAGCACTACACTCCTAACACATGCCACATACAAAGATCTCGCAGCACGGAGGGAGAGTCATCTCAATGTCAGGATAGGCAACAGCTCCCTGAACTTCTTCCAACCACTCCTCATTCTAGCCACAGAGCTGCTCCAGCCCCACCTCCAGCACATAACATGTCTCCCAAATAACAAAACTCTTGCACACACTCAAAAGACTCATCAGCAAGATCAATCCTTTCATGCCTTGCAATATCCACATGCTCTCCCCGACACACACACACACACACACACACACACACACACACACACACACACACACACACACACACACATTACTTTCTAATGGAACTTGCTGGTGGGGAAATGTGTGTATGTAACTGTGGTGGTGTGAGAGGTTGCCATGGTAACACACAGGCACCTCCCACCAGTCAGGCAAAGATTTTCTTAACGATATATTTTTGCATTAGGCTGGTTAATATCCTTTTGACCACACACACACACACACACACACACACACACACACACACACACACACAATACTCTCTAATGGAACTTGCTGGAGGGGAAATGTGTTTATGTAACTGTGGTGGTGTGGGAGGTTGCCATGGTAACACACAGGCACCTCCCACCAGTCAGGCAAACTTCCTTTGCAATTTATTTTTTAATAGGGCTGGTAAAGAGAGTTTTATGATCATGAGGTTTAATAGAGACAGCATTTACTCTCTCAGAGTAGTATGACTCACTCTCAACTGACTGCTATCGCCAAGCAGTACCTGCAATAGAATACTAGAGTTGCCCCTACCATGAAAGGGCCCTGGTACCATCTAGTGGTTGTAAAAGTAGCTGGACAAGTTTCTCGTCTTGGTAGGCGTCGCTACTTGGCTGCTTTTGCTGGTGGCCGTATGACGGTGGAAGGACGAGGGTGTGTGTGTGTTGCTGTTGCCGCCTTCTCCTGAGGTAAGTGTTGGATATTTGCTGTTTTTAGCCATTAAGGTGACTACACTAGGTCACAAAGATATCGCACTGACAGCCAGGAAGTATCATGGCCAAAAGAAATAATACCTATAAGGCTGCTAGACGTAATTCTGATGAGACAAGGGGGCTGTTAGTGTGAGGAAGATGAGGAGGCCTTGTAGTCCAGTGTTGCAGTTTTGTGGAAAATCGTCTGCTAATGTGGAAAAACAAATGAACGACGAGCATGGACGTGGGCAGGTGGACGTCATTCCACACTAATTGTTCGTTATTGTGCAGGAATACGGGAGATTTTGTCATGATAGGGAGGCATTAACATGTATTGTTATTCAGACCCTTCACAGTTAAACTAACGAATATGTAGCGTTTGTCTATAATACTGTCATTTAAAACAAGGAAGAATACGTCGTTGAACAGTCTTCCTCTACCCACCCGGCGATATCATAAAAAAAAAAAAAAAAAAAAAAACTTATCTACAAGACACATGCCAACCATAAGCAGTCCATAAATACCGAAACAATGTTGTAAATCGTGTACAGTTGATATACTAGAAAACTTGGATGTGGATAAACTTACTTGTCTCTTGGCTGGTTAGTAATCAACATTTGCTGACTTATTAACTCTCTTAATCATTTAACGTGCATACACTTGAATCATAATAGGTCTGACATCATTAAATATACCCTCTCTTCCAGTAGTCACAGTATACCAAATTTTATGGTAGTTATACCAACAATACATCCTCTGTCATCCTGGTTACTAAACGAGAACGTGTGCAATAATGACGTCACAACCAGTGTGCAATTCACGGCAACTCTGCAGTACAGTTTGGCACCTGAATGTAAACTAGTAAGTGCGAATCAGATTTCAGAGGGACAGTGTGATGGAAAAAAAAAAAACATTGTATGTAAGTTACTTTGACCTGAAGCACACACACACACACGGTATATTGTGGTGGTGTTCCTTCATTTTACCAAGGCCAAGATAGTCGTCTTTTTGCAGCTTATTTCCCGTAGTTTAGTGAAAGAATTAAACTTACAGCTCTACATCATTTCCTTACCACTTCTTCGTGACTTGCACCATCCTAGTGTTAACCCCTTGTCACAACACAAAATTTAAGAGAGATTGCAATTTTACGCCAAGTTAGAGTGAACAGGGTATAGTAGTGATGCTACAACACACGTATATTTGTCCTTTTGTTTACAGGTCACTCCACAGTCATTAGGTCACGTCTTCCACAGAGCAGGTTAGGCATTGCCAGCCAGCGTAACTAAATGGCAGACCAGAGATGGAGTGAGAGGATGAGGCACACAGAAAACAAGATAAAGATGGTATTTGCAGATCCACCGAGCTGGGACGGAACAAGCTAACAACCAAAGGATCAGGGTGGAGACAGGTGAGAGGGGTCCTTATCCTGCAGTGGTGTGTCACAGGCTGATGATGATGGTGATGATAATGATGCTGATGATTATAATACAGCTAGTACTGGCGATACCGGTGAGGATTTAACCTCTGTACAAACTAACAGAAATGGGATGAATATGATGATGATGATGATGATAATAATAATGATGATGATGATAATGATGATGATGATGATGATGATGATAACTGTGATGTTGAAATTCCTGTACCCATTAACTAAGCTGGGATTACTGTGATGATGATGATTATGATGAAACTATATACTCGATGAAACAGCTGGGATGATGACAATTATGATGATGATGATGATGATGATGATGATAACTGTGATGTTGAAACTCCTGTACCAATTAACTAAGCTGGGATTATTGTGATGATGATGATTATAATGAAACTATATACTCGATAAAACAGCTGGGATGATGACAATTATGATGATGATGACAGTGATGATGATGATGATGATGATGATGATGATGTGACTCCCGTACAAATTCTACAATTTAGTTAGAAGGCAGTGATGAATATGATGATAAAGGTGATGACTCTGATATAACATCTGTTCTACATTTTTTACAGTGTTGGGATGACAATAACATGCTGCTGACGTTGATGATGATGATTAGGACGACGAGGAAGATGATGATGATGATTACGACAACGAAGATGAAGACGACTACGACGATGATGACGACCACGACGATGATCTTCAAGTCACTGGCTGAGTCACATCCTCCTTTCCTTTTCGTTTAACCTCAAATGTTTTGGTGACTGGGCATGTGTGTGTGTGTGTGTGTGTGTGTGTGTGTTCATGCGTGCCTGCGTGCGTGCGTGCCTGCGTGCATGCATGCTTGTTTGTGTATGTACGAGTAAATCTTGGTTGATGAATCCATAGTTCGTTACATGGCATAATTATTTTCACACATTCACTTTTTAATTTCAAGGTTAAATTTTAGGTCAAGAATATAGGACCTTTTACCCATAGAGTTACGAGACACTTACGCAATATTCTGAAAAGCTTATTACATCCCATAGATCACAGTACAGTGTTTCCTAAGTAACTGATCATCGTCTCTTTATGTATCGTTAGGAAGTTCTACATTTTATCACAGTAGCTCTAGGACCGGCCCTGACCGTCTGCTTCTCACTAACAATTTTCGGATGAAAGCTGTTGTACTCATGTAGGCTTTAGAGATTACAGTGAAGCCAAGTTACGTTCTACCAGCCCCACACATTGTCACACACCATCACCCTCTCACACCACACCATACCATACTACCCTCCTACACTGTATCACACCACACCATAAAAAATCCTCCTCCCACACCACACCACACCACACATAACCACCCTCCCACACCGCACAACACCACACATAACCACCCTCCCACACTACACCACACCACAAAATATCCTCCTCCCACACCACACCACACATAACCACCCTCCCACACCACACCACACCACACAAAACCACCCTCCCACACCACAACAAATCCTCCTCCCACACCACACCACACCACACCACACAAAATCACCCTTCCACACCACACCACATATAACCACCCTCCCACACCACACCACTCCTCACCACACAACTCTCCCAACACCATAGCACACAACCCCCCCCACCACAACACACCACACCACACCACACCACACCACACCACACCAAGGAGATTAACCTAAGGGGCCTGAAGCTCCCGCATCTATTAATTCTGAGCTTGTTTCCAGGTAACTCCACACACACACCTTAGGTCACGTCTTTCACAGAAAAGATAACAGAAGGAGAGCGAGCGTAACTGAATGGCAAGCCAGAGATGGAGTGAGAGGAAGAGGTGCACAGAGAACAAGATGGAGGGATCATATGATGCAGATGTACCGAGCAAGGACGGAACAAGCTAACAATCAATGGATCAGAGTGGAGAAAGGTGAGAGGGTCCTTATCATGCAGTGGTGTGTCACAGGCTGATGGTGATGATATTGATGGTGATAATGATGTTCATGCTGATGGTGGTGATGCTTTAACGTCTCAACGTATGAGGTTACAGAATGCACAGTGAGGCTGCATAGTTACGAAATGGAAGAATATGAGTGCATTTAAGTATTTATATAATATGATGAAAAAGGATGGAAGATTAGAGGATGAGGTGACTGAAACGATACATCAGGGAAGGAGGGTTGCTTGTTCTCTAAAAAGCAGTGATTAGGAAGAGGGAACTGAAAAAAAAAAAAAAAAAAAAAAAAAAAAGGCACTGCATGCTGTGATTCCCACTTTAAAGTATGGAAGTGAAGCTTGGATCGTGTTGAAAGGACACAAGTCAAGAGTGAGAGCGGTGGAAATGAACTACTTGAGAGGAGCATGTGGAGATTCATGGAGAGACAGACAGACAAATGGGCAGGTGAAGGATCGTTGTGATGCCGATGTTGATGAGATTGAAAGCTTTAAGAGAAATACTTCGAGATGATTTGGCCATGTGGAGAGGATGGCGAATAAGAAAATGACTAGAAGAGTGGATGTGAGTTACCTGGAAGGGTAGAGGGGGAGGGGGAGACCGATGATGAGATGAAGGGAAAGAGTAGAAATATATGAGTAGGATATTTGAGCTAAATGGTAGAGGACAGTACATCATGGAGGCGATTTGCTTGCGGCCACCCCTTACGGGATTAAGGCATCAAGCTATACATAGTCATAGATATAGAAAGACAGATAGGTAATGAAGATAATATGATAATGCTGCTGCTGCTGCTACTGATGAAGATGATGATGATGATGATGATGATGATGATGATGATGATGAGGAGGAGGAGGAGGAGGAGGAGAGTGGTAAAGATAATGTGAATGAGGGTGTAGATAATATTGATGTGGTAATGAGGACGACAACTACGATGATGATGATGATGACTTTGATGATGATTTTTGTTGGCAGGTGGAGGGACGAAACAGCAGGAACTCTACCATCGGTCCAAGCATCCACGATTCCACATCCATCCATCCGTCCATCCATCCATCCATCCATCCATCTCGCTTGATGTTAAAAGCTAAGTCAATTGAACTTAAGTAGTACCAGTTACTCCTTCATAAGCTTTCCAGCTGTCTGAACAGATCTGCAGTAGCTTTAAAAACTTTTAAAATAACTCTGTTCTGGTGCTCAATTTGGTACTTTTTTTTTCCTTTGATCAGAACTAGCACGGCAAATTTGGGGAAAAGTCCCTCAAGTAACTCCTATTATTATTTGTTTTACTAGGTTTCTAATGATGTCCATAGATCTGTTGTTGCTTTAATAGTTTCCTAGACAACACACCCTTGGCGCTGTTCTCTGCCACCCTGTTATACCATGTCATATAGTGTTCTCGCTCGCTTGCTTTGTTCGCTCACTCGCTTGAACAATAAATCACTGAAGAAAAGGTGGTATAAAGCCCCCTAAGCCGCCACAGTATTATAACCCTCGGTATGCAGTCCGTTCCCTGTGACCCTGTAACTTTGTGTACCCGAAGCGCTTACAAAATAACTTGCAATAATTTTCCTTTCGTAACTATACTCGTTTCACTTTAACTTGGCCTGAGTTGTTGTTGTTGTTACACCTTAGGCTCCTCTGAATGTGAACCCAGTGCTATGCTGAAGGATTGTCTGTGTTGTGGTAGTGTGGTGCAGGTAGTGAGTTTGTGTGCTGTGGTGTGGGGGTGCCACTTTGCAGTATGAGCTCAGGAGATTGTATGTGTGTTATATTTTGTGTTAGTATTGTAGCTGGGAAGGTTGGTGTACTCGTGTCTCTGGGTTCGGTAGTGTCTGAAGGGTGTATGGCTGGTGGTGGCACATGAAGGAAGCTGTTTGGTAGAAAGCTTTGGCTGGCTGGGGTGTCCATGTGTGTATGTATGTGTTTGGTAGAAAGCTTTGGCTGCCTGGGGTGTCCATGTGTTTATGTATGTGTCTGGGAAGTGTAGAATTGGGTGGAGTCGGGAATATGTTGCAAAGATAATCTGTGTAGTGTTGGGAGGTTGTTTGATTTTGTTTCTTTGTGGAGAGGATGATGCAACATAAGGTTACAAGGGTGGGACGGAGCTTGAGCTGAAGTGATGAACTGTGTGCCTCTCATATTCACTTGGTCTCTGACTGAAATTAGTTATGTTTCTTGGTGTAGGCTGTCAATATTTGTGGGCTTAGTGTCTTCTGCTATCAAGGTATTGTTTTCTGTTCTTTAAAGCTTCTTCGTGTTTGTGTTGGATAAGATTAGGGCTCAGCTTCTGCGAGAGTAATTCACGGTTGTTTTAATGTATTACATATAAGTGGAGGATGGAGTTGGGATGTATATGAGAGAGGGTGTGTGTGAATTAGGGGGAGTGATGCATAATGACAGAGGACATGGTGGCATAGAAGCGACTTGTTTGTGGCCACCTCTTACGGGATTAAGTCGTCTGGCTATAGATAGGTGGATAGACAGATAGCTTATAAATAGTTTCCATACGGTTTACCGAGTAGTAGCGAAGTTATCACTAGAATATGATGCTAGTCACGAATGAGTACTATGGAAAGGATGTAGAATTGTAGTATTGGCTGTTTCTGCTACTGATCTGCGTGACGTTCTCGTATGCTTTAAATG
The DNA here is from genome assembly GCF_032717465.1 of Coenobita brevimanus. Classification (NCBI taxonomy): domain Eukaryota; kingdom Metazoa; phylum Arthropoda; class Malacostraca; order Decapoda; family Coenobitidae; genus Coenobita; species Coenobita brevimanus. The sequence continues at coordinate 11,860,028 of NC_137048.1, forward strand.
AAACTCTGTGCTAAGTTAAAGTGAAAGGCGTGTATGTTTGTGTAGGAGGAACAAGAGACAAGGAGGTATTCTGTGGCCTGTTTTCTTTGTGCTTCCTACAAGACACAATAATAGTTATGACGGGGCATTGATGGCAAGTTTGTGAGTCAGCATACACTTACGGCCTCTCACTATACAAGGTGGTTCATATATTACGCCACCCAGTTCTTGTGTGTTGCGGGCACGGCTCATTGAACATTACCAGTGGCTATCCTGCATCATTATCTACTTCCCACAACCTTCTTCAGGTTTAGCTTTATAATGTAGGCTTTAATTTAGCTCCATTGATTGCATGGTGGAGAATTCCCATAACCTTTTTATGCTTAGCTGTATATCATTGCACTGTATAATCTTTTATGTCCACTGACCACACGGCTGAGTAATAATTTGGTGAAGCAATCAGAATGTCTTAGTTCATCACAAAAGCCGTCCCCACAACACACAAGACTGCAGAGCGCAATATACTGACCACCTATATTAAGTCAAAGCCAAAGTTAAAAAGGTAAGGAAACAAGACAGAGAATTTAAGTTTTCATTATTAATACTTCAGTATAGAATACATTAATAGAGACAGCAATATAAAATATGCATTCAAAAGTAGCATTTGCCCACAGAACATCCTGGAGGGGAGCGACCCGACTTGCAAGGCAGATCACACCACCACCACCACCACCAGGCATCTCAGAGTAGGGGAAGACACCACATCACCACCAGGCTTCTCACGGCAGGGCAGACCAAACTTCAGCAGGGTATGACCAGTGTGGCAAGGAAGCAGCGTCAAGGCAGCAGACTCCAGCACGACCTGTGGACCAGATGTGTATTAGTTCAAATCAGTGTTAGCTGTAGTTATTTTATCTTACATTGCAGAAACTTCATCTTGGCACTATTTCTTGTAGCACCTTTTTCTTAAGATTATTTCTACGTATGTTATTTGTTTATCTTACTGTGTAATATGCAAAACAGGCAAGAAAGAGGTGCTAGGGAGTCTCAGACAACGGGAATATGTACCTTATATCCACACTAAACCAAGTGAATAATTCTAACATTTAGGGACCCAAGGCTAGAAGAGCTTATAGAGATGTATTTTATATCAGCAAAGAGGTAAATTATGCTAGTCTTCACTCAGTTCAAGTCTCTGAAGCCTATGTGAGCCTCAGTTGTTAGGTATAGATCTGAGTCTATTAATTACGTAGTGAAAACGTGGGCCATAATTCAACATGTAATTATGAAGTCATTACATTCAGATGTACGAGTAATTGTAACCAATAAAATTTATGTTACGAGTTCTGAGTATGTTATTGACCCCCATGTACGACAAAATGATGTCTTTGAATACCTGACTTTCTGGATTTATCGAAAAAAGGTCGGATTGACTAAATTTTACGAAAACACGAAGTTTTAGATTTATCAATAATAATCAAAAGGATTAACTGTACTAAAGTCAAGACAAAGTTGGCCTGATAGAATATACGGGGCACAACTGATGGGTCTCTGAAAAATAAAACACCCCAAAATAAATCCTGGGACACTGTATAATACCTTAAGAACACTACCTGCCTCGACAGAGAGGAGCCAGACCACAGTGACAGGCCAAGTAATCTGGTCTACGTCAGACAAAGAACTAAGCTGCCAGGCCAGCTGTTTCACTGTCATAGCCTCTGAACCGACATGTCATCGCCACTCTTACCCTCACACACAGAGAGACACCCACACCCACACACAGCTGCATCGTTAGCTATGGTCGACACTGCTTCGGATATCATGTGTCATAATTATGAAGATGATGAGGGGAGACCAAAATATTTTAGTTCCCCCTAAAATTTCCGACTCAATCGTTTTCTATGATTAATAAAGGGGTAGCTAGGATAAATTTATTTTAATTTTAATATCCTTTCCTCGGGTTCCTCCTCTCCTGAGGGTGCAATGAATGTTACTCTGTGGTGTATTCCATTTATTAGATTGCAATAAAATCAATTACACACTCGTAGGCTTCGTGTTAATCACCCCTTGTTGCTGTTGTTCCTGCTGTTCTTGTGGTCGTAGGTTGGTCTGTACTTGATCCCAGTGGACTGCAGGCTGAATTTTCCCTTTCCTGAAGTCCACCGTCCTCCTGTAGGGAGATAGGGGATGTTTAGGGATGGTTATGTGACCTGGCAGCTGCACCGCCTGTTGTGGTGTGCTGGGGTGTTTTGTGATGCATGTATTGTGTGTGTGGTGATATGGTGTGCTGTGCTGGGACAAAAACTACCCATTAAATAAATATAAACAGTTAAAAATACGTCAATTATTGATCCAACCTTCCGTTGTACGTCTGGCAAACCAATCTTTCAGGCACTTGATCGTACAGCATATATAACGCAATAACTTTACCAAATTATCAAAATCCCTCTAAAAACATTAATTTATCGATAGTGTATTACCTTACAGTGGAAAATCAGGTGGAATTATAAGCAAATTAAGGAGAATAGACAGGAAAATCCTCAGAGTTGTGGTCAGAGTGGAGTCGGGGCGAGTGTGACAGCGAGAAAGACATCAGTTGCAGCCAGACCTCCGTGGTGTGAGGTCTTGTGTGCAGCTCTACTCTGACAAATTCACTGGCTCTATCTGTTTGGCTATGTCTCTGTCTCTATCGCTGTCTGTCTCCATTTCTATCTCTGTCTGTCTCTCATACACGCACACAAACAGTTTTACACCATACCATCGTCATTTACACCACTGACATAATTATATACTGTATCATTCTTTATCATATGCACCTCTCTCTCTCTCTCTCTCTCTCTCTCTCTCTCTCTCTCTCTCTCTCTCTCTCTCTCTCTCTCTCTCTCACACACACACACACACACACACACACACACACACACACATATGCACAAAAACAACATTCACTATACCTCCATCCGTTGGGTGAGAGGGTATGCGTTACGAGAACAAGGCCCTCCAAACAGGCTACTTCCCCCCCACTGGATGTGTTCCAAGAGCGCATACCTCCCTCGGTGATAAGAGTGTTGGTGTTGCTGGTTGTGTTGTGGTTCAGGCCCTGGTGCTGTTGGGGATAAAGATCATGTTGTGAAATCCCATCGACACAACATAAACATAACATCTATACCATGACTTGACACATACACAAATCGCTCACACACACACACACACACACACACACACACACACACACACACACCAAGCACCCACAAACACCCTCACTGTTAGACCACTTTCACTCACTCTGCTTAAAATAACCTGATGTTGACTAGAGTAAGAGTTGTCCCGACGATGACAGGGTTAATGGTACCAGTACTTACACTATCAGGCTCCTAGGACTCTTTCTAAGCTCTAGAAAATAGTGTGAGTTAGCTAGAATAAAGTAAAGAAGGCCCAGCACAATAGGAATACTTGTATGAAATATCTAAGACAGTACAGTACTATCTCCCTAAAACTGTTTCAAAATAATCTATATATTAAAATCACACCTTATGACAGTACGGGAAGAAATATGCTCTAGAAGTATACTCTAGAAGTATGCCCTAGAAATATGCTCTTATGGCCTGGTTTTATACAGAGTTAGGAATGGAGATTAAAAGAGTAACACAGTACCGAGATAACGATCCAAATATGAGGCTTCGAAGAATATGGTGAATTGAAGCTTATTAACTTTATCTGTTTAACTTATATCAGTTTTTTGGTAGGGCATATTCAAGAGCAAATAATATAGAAAGAAGAATCATGAGCTTGGGAATTAACATATGTACAGTATGGAAAAGTGTACAGGATGGAGTTTGACTCGTAACATTGGTTTCAAGGCAATATATGATCCCATTATTTAACCTAGGATATGATTTGCACGAGATCTAAGTCAGCTGCATTAATTCTACGAAAAAATATAGGAATATAGCACTAGAAGTAGTTATAATAGCATAAACTGACCTTAAAATGGCGGAAAACAAGCGGGGGTGGTGCTGGGGAGGCGGGGGTGGTTCTGGTGGCGATGCGGTGAACTAACCAAGCTGATGACGTTATGCCGGCGACCACTGCTTCTCATTTGAGAGGACTTTGATGCATGGTCGTGGGGAGTTCGGACGTGTTTTTCTGGCTCTCCTCTAGCTTTCAGGGCTGCCCCACCGGCATTAGTTTTGTAAATAAAGCGATTAAGAGTTAGGTTAGCTAGTACTAATTTTCCTCCCAGCCCTTTAGAGATATAGTAAGTGTCTATATCTGTTTCCTGAGATTGCCTTTGCTTACTCACCTCTGGAGTGTACCCCCCACTGATCGCTCTGGGGTGTGAGTGACACAGGCGCGTCCTCCCGAGAGTGGTTTGAGAGGGTAATCTCAGACTAGGTGGGTCTTCCCCAGGTGCTCTGTCCCTTGCTCGTTTTTCTCTTTCTTCCCACTTCCCCCGCGAGGGGGAAGTGGTACCTATGGAGGACGCCCCTACTGCCTCCCCCCCCTTCAGGGGGGGAGGTAGTCCTGACGATAATCACCTTACCGTGACTGACCGGCCCCAGACTGACGGACGCCAGACTCGATCCCCACTTGACGTTCCCCTTGAGAATGCGACCTACGTGACACTTCATGCTTTAGGTTCCACTCCCCTGTCCAGACTCAATCCCTTCATTGTCAAGAAGGTGATTGACCACTGTGCGGGAGAGGTGGAACAAGTAAAAAAAACTTGGAAATGGAGACCTCCTGGTTAAGACATTCAATTCTGCTCAGGTTAAAGACTTGCTAAAGCTGCGTAAGTTTCACTGCCATGATATCGAGGCCAAGATCCAAACATCCATGAATTCCTGCAAGGGTGTTATCACTTGCAGGGATCTCATGGTGATGAGTGAGGAAGAAATCATACAGGAACTTGCTCAGCAGGATGTAATTGATGCCAGATTCATCACTCGTTATCAGGAAGGCGTAAGGACGAAGACAGCCACTGTTATCCTCACTTTTGGCAAAGTTTTGCTACCTACAAATGTCAAAGTAGGATATGAAATTGTAAATGTAAGACCGTACATCCCTAATCCCCTTCGTTGTTCAAAATGTCAGCTCTATGGACATCATGAAAAGGCTTGTCGGGCTTCCAACATCGTGTGTGGCAAGTGTGCTGCTGTAGGTCACTCTGCTGACAACTGTACATCCGAGACTGAGTGCTGCTTTCACTGTAAGGATGCTCACTCCACTTGCTCGAAGGTTTGTCCCAAGTGGAAGGAGGAGAAAGAGGTCTGCACTGTGAAAGCGACTGAGGGCATTTCCTTTTACGATGCAAGGAAGAAGGTGAAGGAGTTGCATGCAACTCCCAAGCCTAATATCTCCTATGCATCGGCGGTTGTGTCCCGTCCCGTGATGTGCACCGTTGAGACACAGACTGACCTTACATTCGCTCCTCGTGCCGCACGCCCTACCTCTCAGTCTAAGCCTCCTGTACGTTCCAACTCTCTTACAGATATCCCTGTTGCTACATCATACTCTCAGGCTGCCGCTGCTCCTTTGCAGTCAGTGCGGCCAAAACAGAAGCCTGACAAGTCTGACAAAATTAATTTGACCACCCTCACTAAGCAGTCACGTCCTCATGTCCTTCCCGCTCCTGGTCCAACGAGGGAGAGAAAGAATAGCTCTTCCTCGGTGGAGTCTGGGAGCCTTATCATTGACGACAATATGGAAGTCTCCATGAACAAGAACCAGGAAAGGTCCCCTGGTAGCCACTCGCCTGGACGCGGGGGGCATAAAAAAACTAAGCACACTGGCCACCCTCGTAAATCTTAAACCGCCGCATTCACTCTATTACAGTGGAATTGTAGAGGTGTCGGGAATAAGTTACACAATATAGCAATCTTGCTGTCAATACACAGGCCAGACATTGTTTGTTTACAGGAGACGCGCCTGGAGGATCATCCTGATCCTCCACAGTTCAAACACAATCACTCGTATAGAAGATATGAAGGTCACGGAGTTGCCATATACACACACAAATCACACCCACAAACGGAAGTGATTCTAAATTCTACTCTGGAAGCTGTCGCGTGCAGAGTAAAATTTAATAACACGTATCTGTCTATTTGCTCTCTGTACTGTCCTCCACATGGCCCCATTGATAGTGATGCCTTAAATTCACTTTTTGAACATCTCCCTGGCAATGAGTTAGTGTTGGGCGATTTTAACGCCCATCACTATCAATGGGGTAGCTTGAGGATTGATGGTCGTGGGGAGCAAGTAGCCGACCTAATACTACAGTCCAACCTCTGTCTTCTGAACGATGGTAGAGCGACTCGTGTAGATGATCGTACTGGTAACTTTTCGGCCATTGACTTATCTTTGGTCTCCCCTGGTATATATCAAGATTTCTCATGGGACCCTTACGACGACTCCTTGGGAAGTGATCATTTACACATCTGTCTTTCTTATACACGCGACATCATTTCGGACCCTCCACCTCCAAAATTTAACTATAAGAAAGCAGATTGGGGATCCTTCTTAAGGATCGTCAATTTAGATATATCTGGGGAGACCATAGATGTTAAGGTCGAAAATATAACTACTTCCATATTACACGCAGCTGAGGCTGCTATTCCCAAGACTTCTACAGTTCATGCGAAGCATAGAGCACATTGGTGGACGCCGGATTGCCGACAAGCATTAAGAAAACGCAAATAGGAGATACAGGATTTTTGATAGTCAGCCCACTGAGGAAAATTTTATTGCATACAAACAGGCACGGGCTGAGGCAAGGAGAATAATAAGAAGGGCTAAACGTGACTCCTGGCGGTCCTTTGTGTCCACGGTGACTCGTAGAACACCATTACATAAAGTCTGGTTCACTATAAGATTATTAAATAATAAACGCCCATACTTCCCTGTCACCACCTTGCAGGTGAATAACACCACCTATGGTGAGCCCGTGGACGTTGCTAACATCCTCGCCAGGAGTTTTTCTCATGTAAGTAGCTCAGCCAATTATGACCTGCGTTTCCAACATCATAAACGCACGGCTGAGCTACAGATATTAGACTTTGCCACAGAAGACGTAGACTCCCCGTACAACCAAGAGTTTACGCTAGATGAACTGCTCCTTGCCCTTAAATCCTGTAAAGACACCAGCCCTGGACCAGACACCATCACGTACGGTATGATCCAGCATCTTAATCAGGACAACCTGATTAAGATGTTAGCATTGTACAATGAGATTTGGGCGTCTCGAACGTTCCCAAACTCATGGCACTTTGCGCACGTCATACCGATACCCAAAGAGGCTGGTCGTCTTATGAATCCCACTTCATTTCGTCCTATTGTGCTGACTTCTTGTCTATGTAAGGTCATGGAACGTATGGTTAACAATAGGCTTCTTTTTGTTTTAAAGTCGAAGAATTTGTTAAATGATCAACAATGTGGCTTCCGTAAATACAGAAGTTCACTAGATCATTTAACGAATTTGGAGCATTGTATTGCAGAGGCATTTGCCAATAAAGAATTCATGATAGGGGTGTTCTTGGACATCCATAAAGCCTATGACATGACCTGGCAACATGGTATACTAATGAAGCTCTATGCTTATGGTTTAAGAGGAAATTTGCCTGTTTTTATTTCAAATTTCTTAAGGGACAGAACTTTCTCTGTCAAATTGCCCCGTAACGTAACATCGGATATATTTATCCAGGAAAATGGGGTGCCACAGGGAAGTGTGCTTAGTCCTACTTTATTTAGCATTATGATCAATGATATTCTGTCATCAGCTCCCATCCCGAGGAATCTTAAATACTCACTCTATGATGACGATTGTGCAATATGGCACTCTTCCTGTAATGCACAATTTTCGGCTGGGCGGATTCAAGCAGCCTTTGATTCCGTCCACCAATGGGCCTTGCAGTGGGGATTTAAGTTTTCCGTCCGTAAGTGTGCCGCTATAGTCTTCACTAATCGTAACGTACCTAATTTGTGCTTAACTTTGGATAATCAGGCGGTACCTTTTCAAAATTCTGTAAAATTTTTAGGAATACATTTTGATCGAAGAATGAATTTTAAACTTCACGTGAATACTTTGCTTGCTCGTTGTGATAAACCGTTAAATGTCCTCAAGTACCTAGCGGGTACTACCTGGGGTGCCGACAGAAAATCTTTATTATTGGTGTATAAGTCCCTTATTCGATCATAGCTAGCCTATGGCGCACAGGTGTATGGCTCGGCATCCGATGCCACGCTGAAAGGATTGGATGTGCTACAGAATAAATGTTTGCGAATGTGTCTTGGAGCCGTCCGGTGTACCCGTGTGGCTCGTATGGAAGTGGAGGCGAATGTGCCTCCCCTCCGTATTCGCCATGATCACCTGGCCTTGTCCTATAGTGTAAGGACATTTAGGAAAAGTAATATCGGCAATGTGGCCTGTATCCCCCTGCGTCAATACCACCACCTTCTGCGGGGGGTGCGTCGGCCACTTGCCGTTCGCCTCCACTTACTGACTCAGGAGCTTGGTGTTAACCCCAGTGACTGTGACAAGTTGGTGTTAAAAAATATAGCGCCTTGGGAGCCACCTGCCTTTACTGTTGATGTTACATGGCTCCCAGCACCAAAGGCCAAGGCGCCGGAGGCGGAGGTCCACCACTTGTTTCGCAACATTATCATTCGTCACTTGGGGTCCCACCACTTGTACACCGACGGCTCCAAGTCGAGTGAATGTGTGGGTGCAAGTGTGTGGTCAACTGAATGTGCCCTCAGGTATCGGTTGCCGACTCATACATCTGTGTTTACCTCAGAACTTTTTTCTATTGACAAAGCCATAGACTATGCTCTTAATTCTAGGCATGACTCATTTGTCATATTTTCAGATTCAAAATCAGCCCTTCAGGCAATTGCATCTTGTACTACGGACTCTCACGAGATCCAGGGCCGCATCGTTAATAAGTTGCATTCATGCAACAAGTCATTCACGCTGATCTGGGTGCCTGGTCATTGTCGTATCTACGGTAATGAGCAGGCTGACTTACTTGCAAAGTCGGCTGTAGAGCTCGAAGAGACTTGGGACGTCCCTCGTGATCTACGGTCGAGTCTCTCTCTCGGAAAGAAATCAATAAATCTTCTGTGGCAAGGTCAGTGGACCAGACTAAATATTCCAACCTGTAAGCCGTACCTGGGCGACTGGGACACCGCCAACCGCCCCAGTCGCCTGGAAGAAAAAGTGTTGGCACGATTACGGCTTAATGCCACCGTTTTAACACATATGAAACCTTATATGGAAAGACGCTTCCCACCGCACTGTGACATCTGTGATGCGTGTTATCTATCAGTCATATCATCCTGCGCTGTCGGCGATTTATTCGTGAACGTGCTCCACTTATAAATTACTGCGGCGCAGCAGACGTCCCCTTCACCCTTTCCACCATCCTGGGTGATGGGAACATTGTTATGACTGATAAATTGATGGCTTTCTTGAGAGAGACCGGACTGATCAGAGTGATGTGACTTTTTTACTGTGTGGTTATGGTTTTTATCAACGGCAAATATGTATATATTGTAATATTAATTAGGGTTGACAGTTGACATATTTGAAATAGTTCCTCCTCCCACTGATCTATTTCTAATATAGATGTCCCTTACATTAAACCCCGTTCCTCGACTAACAGTCACCAGTTGATGAGTGCAAGTGTGCAATATAGGAAGGTATTGGGCACTTGCAGTCGATGGTGGTCTGCTGGCCGAGGTTCTTCACTTTTTGTACAAATTATGTAAATACATTATATTATCTTGCTTAAGTTATTCTAATTAGGGCCGACAGCTGACGTATATGGAAATGTTCCTGACTCGTCTGGTTCCCTTTCATATATTGATGTCTCCTATATTAGGTTGTGCCTTGACTGACAGTCACCAGGTGATGAGTGCAGGTATGTAATGTAGAAAGGCATTACATATCTGCAGTCGATGGTGATCTCTTGGTCGAGGCTTTTTTACCATTAGTGTAGGTCTAGTTATTTGTCTCTTAGGATTTAGTATAGGTTAGCGATTTGTCTGTTAGGTGATTAGATTTAGGGTCTTTACATTAGGCATTTTAGTTTATATGTAATATAAGGTTAAAAAAAATAAAAATAATAATAAAAATAAAATTACAAAAAAAATAATAAAACAAAAATTATATATATATATATATGTACGTGTGCATGAAAGTGTGTATGTTCATATGCATGGATGTGTGTATGTATGTATGTATGTATATATATATATGTTCTTATATATATGTATATATGTGTAAATGTATATACATGTATATATTTTGCCTTAATGACCAGGGGCTCCGGCCTCAATGGTCGATAGGCAAAAAAAATCTCATTTGAACCCCAGACACCCTACAGGACGGACCTCCTGGCTCCACCAGCCCAGCTGATGACTTTGGCGATTTTTCCTCTCCATTTCAGGTCTGTTAAGGGAATTTAAAAATGTATTATTTTTAAGCGTGACTTATTTTCCAAGTTTTTGGTGGCTTTCGACGGAAAAGAAGCTCGTATTTAATTCATATTATTTTTATTCTTTAAGAAATAGCCAGATATTCTAAGGAATTTTACCGGTCTTTGCAATATGTCTGCCAGTGAGGTGAAGGAAGCCGGCAGACTGTATTTTCAACTTAGTGAAATATCAGTGCTGCCAACACCAAGACTCTTGTCCTTATTACTGCCTGCTGTCTACCCAATTCATTTTTAATATACATATTTTTACAGTAAGAATTCTTCCCACTCTGCCACAAACAGTAAGACTTGCAACAGGCCACGTATGTTGGTGCCTGATCGTGACTGAATCCTCACGTTAACCCCAGTGAACCGATGACGAATTATCCTATTTTATTCCTCGCATCTGAAGACAACAGCATTTACCTTATTTTTACAAATTAAAAGAATTATGGGTATTTTTCTGTAACTAGGGATAGGTTTTCAAAATGTAGGGATTATTTTTTCGAACTTGAGGGGTTAGACACAGCCTTCATTAATCGTTTAACTACGAGACATCCTTCAAGCTGAATAAAATCGTCTGGTGTTGCCTGATATCAGACTGGAAGGGTTTAATATAGGATCTTCATCACTGATATGCCTTCAATACTGCAATTAACCCCTTCGATACACCGTATTTTGCCTATTTTCTCGCTATTTCCAAACTATTTAATCAGCCTAATTTATGATCGAAAGGGGTTTGATATCACCTTAACCCCTTCACTATTACAAGTTCTATGTTGAATAAAATCGTCTGAAGGCAGCATGAACCAAAAGAAAAAAGTCACAAAACTGAGAAAGTTAAAAATTATTTCTGGGTAGTATAAGATGTTAGTTGTAAAATTTTGGCCCAGATTTTCGTTCTTTGACAGCCTATTTATCAGTGGCAGAATAAAAAATGCTATGGCTAAATAGGTTTCAGTAAGGTATATGACATATTCGTATTTCGCCTCAATATTCGTCTCCACAAATTAGCTAAACTCTGCATTTTTTTCCAGGCTCTACTTCGCTCGCTGGCACAATGTTCAGCAGCAGTGAGGAGTGAATATCAAGCAAGAGTTAACACCGTCACTACAAGAGATGCATGTATGAACCACTGGTCTGATTACTGAAGTTACCCGTCCTGCAGCCCACCATCCTTTTGGTACTATCAGTGCCACCACATGATGTCCCTCTCCAGCACCAAAATGGATGGATGGAGGCTGCTTTTAATCCCTTCTGTTGGACACCCTTCTTGTTCTCAATTAAACCGTTCAGAGGCAGGCAGAACACAGTTAAGGCGACATCATAATGAAGGAACAACACAGCAGCTTCAGCAACAGGTATATGCAATAATTTTTTAGTTTGCTAATATTATTGAGTATAAATTTGCGATGATCGTTGTTGCAAATGTACATCTCTGATATGAACAACCTTGTGTAAACTCAACGCACTAATTAATCCTTTAATTGCACTAATTTCAAATCTTAACATGTACTAATCTCTCATACTTATATGGCCTAATATTTTTCCCACAGATTGGCTCGCTGGTGTGTAGTGATGGTAGGGTGGAGGGCAGGCTGGGGTGGGGGTGGGGTGTAGCCAGGAGCAGGGAAGGTCATGGGGCAAGCTTAGGTGGGTTAGGGAGCAGAGTTATGGTCATCTAGGTTGGCTTTCTAGGCCGGGTAAAGTTAGGTGTGGTAGACTTAGGTCATTTATTAGCTTACTTCGTTGATGTTGGTTGTATGATTGTCCGGCCGGACATGTCTGTGGTTGTCGTTGTTGGTTGTTGGAAACGAGTTTGTCGAAGCGGCGATACGCCACCAACGGAGGAGCGACAGCATCATCATCAGCAGCAGCATCGTCGTTGTCCTCGTCATCAGTAACAGCAGCAGCAGTAACTTCAGCGATGAGACAGGTAATTGGATGATCCTGAAATGGAACTGAAATTAGCCAAATGTAACATATGACAGAAAATTCAATTTTAAATAATGGCTGAATATTAATCTTGAGTAAAGAAGATATGATCATGACACCACTGTGCAATCATCTTAGGAATTATTAGTTTTAAGGAAATGACAAAATTCGATATAGGGAAGTACTGTCTCTGCAGTCGAATAGTGAGCAAATGGAATGACATCTCATCACACACAGTGCAGTCAAATACTGTATGGATATGATTTTAAAAAGAAACTTAACAAACAGTGGAGAGACAGGCACAGATACATATGGGTAACTACAGTATAAAGATTCCATTAAATACGTCAATCCAAACTTCACCATTAAAGCATATCAACCTGTAAATCGAAAACTTAAATGAGCTGGACACACAGGTTGAAATCCTCTTCCAGAAGTTCGCTTGTCAGTAGCTTCTGAGCATCTGTGAGTACAATTTAATGTCATGTTGTGCTAGGGGTATACAACTCAGTCCACAACACAGCCTAGTTTGCTGTGGACCGCCATACCTGTGGATTTGTGGTACCCTTTACTTTTGAACCCATCCTTATTATAGCCTGGCTGACTGATATGGGGTCATTAACCAGGTGAATTCAGGATGAGGAGAACATAAGAATCAAATCACATTAAAAAAAAAAAAAAAAAAAAAAGGATTTATGAAAAAAAGTAGGGGGAGAAACTAATGATTCAGATAATGTTTCCAACTGGAACCTTTTAATTCCATTTGTTGACGAGAGTTTATGGAGTCACACACAAACAGAAAACACTAACAAAATTGCTCCAGTGACAACGAAGACACAGGCGAACCCCACCCTCTCCCCCCAGAAAAAGTGGGGTGGGTGAAAAATACACAAGGAGAGATGACCCCTCAAAAATGGTGCCCGTGAAACATTAGGAGAGCTATGACTCCCGCCAAAAACAAGGTGCCAGATACGCCATGGAGTGACATGACCTTCCAAAAACCATGATGCCAGATACAGAAGACAAATGTGCAAGTAGGGGGAAAATATGTGGCGGGTTAAGCGTATCCTCTTATGGAGGTGATCCATTTTCCACTAAAAACCACAAGTAGTCAGTGAATACAAAATAGTCAACATCAGGAAGGTGTCAGCAGTGAGGCTAACACCACAAATAGCAAGCAAACTTCAAGAAGTTGTCACAAGTGAGTTAAAAACTGTAAGTAGTAACTAAGAGAAGAAAAATGTCATGATCTGTCATCAAAAGTTTGGGATTCACCCCGATACAGAAAAGCTGGATTTCCATCTGATCCAGTGACACCTGGCTCTGATAGCAAGACCCGGGGTAAAAGAAAATGTCTGACCCTAAATACCACTTACACCCAACAAAATATATTCACCAGGAAACAAATGAAAGTCTACATTGAGGGTCTTGCCCTCAACTTGGACAGGAACATTCCTAACGCAGGAAACCACTTGATACAACTCTTGGCTGAAGGTGAAGTACCGCGGTATGGGCGGCTCTACAACATCTACCTTCAGGCCAAGTCTCCTGGCCTCATTCATTGGTAGTAAATTAAAGTAGGCACCAGTATCGATCTTCACATCTCGAAACACTATCATTAATTCTGACTGTTTTTCTAAACCGACAGATACTGAATTCGGGTTTCACCTCCGGCACCCTGAATGTCAACACTGGGCAAGACTCACAGGTGTTTAAACTAAAACTGCACGACTTTAAAAAGCTCATTCCTAAAACTGCATAGGGCGCATCAACCCGCCCATCTGCCATCAGATCCATAACAACTTTCACTGGCCCGCTCACCGATTCCAACAGAACTTCCACATTTTTCTTGCATGGAATTTCGCCAAACTTTTTGTCCAAGGGATAAAAGGCGTCCACTAAGCCATAGTGGTGAATAGCCTTAACTGTGATCAAATTAACCTCAGCCCCTGTGTCTACTATGAAAGGCACGCACACATTTTGAATCGATGTTTACACTGAGTTTGGGTTTCCCCGTCATATTTGTCCAAGTCAGAGGCACACTGTACAATGACATCATGAATCCAGTGTGAAAAGTAGAGTAATTTAGTAATTTGTTTTATAAATAATAAAGTCAATGTATAAAACAAATTACAAGCGAAAGGATAGAGAAAATTTTCTCGAACGTTTTACCTCACAGATCGTTCGGTGAAGACTGAGGTGGAGTTACTGTTGGCCCTTATTTAAATTACTCCGTTTTCTATGAGTTTCGTTTTCTGCATTAGGTTTTGAAAGATGACCATAAGAAAATAAACACCATTATTCCTTTGTAAAGTCAATAGCGACCAATCATATTGTGCATAATTTTCGAAAAGAAACAAAACATTTAGGCTGGAAATGACAATCGTAGCTCGAGATTTCTCTAGGGTGGCATTCAGCCATAATTACCCTTGAAGTATTGCACAAATATTCAGTTGATACAAGTGTACATTATCTTTCATTAAGTTACAATAAGAAATACAGTGTGGTGAGAAAAAAGAAAAATTTCTTTTGTTGTATAAGCACTCTGTACCTTTTAGAACAATAATTAATTCAATCAATCAACATGACGAAGTCAGCCAATCTCAACCTTAGGACAGAACTATAAACACGGTCCAAGGAATTCAAAACATTGGCTGCAGAAACCATTTTACAGGTATGTGCATCATTCTATAACAACACAAAAAAATGTAGCAGGTAATAATAAATGTTTTGAACAACGCAGATAAACATGACCGAATGCGGACCAAAAAAGAGAGGGAAGATCACTACCAGTACTGGAAGAAACTGATGTACTTTTTTTTTTTTTTTTACTGTATTGGTGTCATTAAAAGAAAAATTGTATATGTGCTCTGTATACCCTTCCAACAATGAGCATTTCAATCAGTCTACACTCACTGTGAAGTAACTTTAACCAGTCATTGGAACGAACATTGATTGCAAACTTTCGTGTGAAAACCGAGGCAATAATAAATCATTTTCCAGGTCAAACATATTCATCAGTAATGAACAGCAAGGCTTCGTATCACACAGGCCTACAGCCCTGCAGTTACTAAGAGTGGTGGACACATGGATGTGATATGTTTTGACTTTATGAAGGCCTTGGACAATTTTCCACATAACCTTCCTTTGAAGATAGAAAGCTTTAGAATAGTAGCTTTTTCAGCTGATTACATAATATTTGACATGCAGAATGCAGAGAGTTTTTGTAAATGATGTATATTCTCAACGGAAACCACTGATCAGTGGCAAATGTTATTCCCTTTTTACGAAAGGCAATATAAATATCAAAGTCAACTACAGACCTGCATCATTGACAAGCATAGCAGTTAGGGTGATGGAGACACTAGAAAGTGATGCAGCACCCATAATTAGAAACGATACCTGTATATATAATTACATGATTTCAGGAGCAAGAGGATCTGTCTTGTTAATCTGCTTATTTACCTGGCTGATGTAATTAATGCAGTGGACAGGAAAATGCGTAGATGTCAAGTACCTTGGCTGCCTTTGATAGAGTACAGTACATCAGATACCAGGGCGGCATTTAGCGCTGCACAGGCCCTGAGCCAGCAAATGGTGAAGGCCTCTACCCTCTTGTTTGTAAGTCTGTATTATAAAAAATGTTTTAATGCATTACGAGTTTCATTTAATCCGTACGAATAGACTCAATGTAGTTCATACTAGAGACACAGGTAGTTTCATGCATGAAGCTTTTACTATGGGTTTGTGATAATCGTACAAATCAATCATTACACTGTTAGAAAAACATTATTTTACACATTTCGTATCACCTTGTACTTTATACAGACTTACATACATGGAGAAAATTTGTAGCCAAATCTTCGAAGAATCATTTCTTAAAGCATTTTTTTTTTTTTTTTTTGAGAACCACTGATACCCAATGAACTTAGTTTCATACGTCCAGAATGGTTGACAGTCATGCAATACTAAAATCAAATAGTATCACATCAACAACACATCCAGACAGTTGCCAAAAAGTTACATCATTGTCCACGAGCAAACAGCCAATCATGAACATTTCTACCCTGCCTAAATCAAAACTGGTTTTCAGAGAAGAGTACATTAAAGCCAATGTTCGTTTACAGCACTGGTGATGCTTCTCTCTTCAGTATCTGACAAACATGGAAGAGGGAAATAACCATGCTAGGGCAAAACTATACGGTAGCTCAGTGTTGACTCCATCAGGTACAGTACATACGGTATTAATGTTTACAGCTAGCAGAGCGAATATCTTATCGACATCAACTGGCAACAAAGGCTTTTTACTCAGAAAAATGAAAAAAAAAAAAACTGAAATACATCAGGAAAGGTGATCTGTGCTATAACATACCCTGATATACACTGAAAAATAATGAACAGTGATCTTCCATGGGTAGAGTCTCCCTACCCTCTCAGACACGATCACTCGATTCGAGTGACGTCACCTCCTTTGCGAAATGGCACAGTCACTCGAGTCGCGTGGTTTAAGCACCAATATAATCATCAGAAACAAACTTATAGGCCGATTTGCGTGATTTTTGAACGCGTCATAGCGCCGCCAAAGCTCTCTCGAGGTAAGTCATTGGCAACGCTGTGTCGCTTCATCTACCTCAACCCGCTCCCTCCAACCTCAGTCATTGTCAAGCAGCCAGGCGGTGGGTGTGACAGCTCGCGGTTCCCTTTAAATCCTCCATTATTTTCCCCCTCTCGCCCGAAGCAAAGGCCCCTATTGACTCAGTGTGATAATACATTGTATGTGAACATAGAGTGACGTGATTTTGTTGATGGAACATACATATATGTGTTGAAAAGGAATAATGGCAGTTAGGAATCGTTGGCCCTTGGAGACAGACGCATGGTCAGTGTAGCGGGGTTTTGCCACTCCGCCCCCCCATAGGCCATATGGCGTGAGTTGAAGTACGTCAATAAATGAAGCCAAGGCCTAAATATATATTGTGTGAAAGTTACTGTGGATGGCATGGTGAAATTATGGAGCCAGCAAATGTTACGGACGGCGTAGGGGCAACCCAGAAGTCGGGAGGGGAGAATTGTAGCGGTGTTTTATGGCTTGAATTATTGTGATTCTGATCGTGTAAATGCGTATGAAATTGTATCAAATATACGTAAAACATGCTGTAAATGCGTATGGAATTATATGAAATATACGTAAAACATGCTGTAAATGCGTATGGCATTATATGAAATATACGTAAAACATGCTACGAGTTTCCGTGAACGAGTGTGGTGTGTGCCAAAAATAGCGTTGCCTCATACTCTCAGGGATAAAATGACGGTATAACGCAGTCACGAGCGGAATATTTGCCGAGGTTGTGGTTGATGCATTGTTTTAGTAATGTATTTGTGTCTGATATCGTGTGAAATGCACGTGAAATGTGCCGTATGTGCTTGTGAATGCATAAAAGTTAGGGTTAGCAATAGTTTAGCGTCAGGTGTGAAGAGAGGTGAGCTAGGCCAGGTATCGACGCCTCCGAACGCCGGAGGTAATTGCACAGGTAATGTACGTTGATGTGACATGTAGTAATAACATATGCTTATTACATAATGTACGTGAAGTGTGCCACGAGTGTTAGTGTTCTTGCGTATCCTGGATTAGCGAGAGTTCAGAGGAAGGTGAGCTGTCAAGGTATCGACGACTACGAACGCCGGAGGTAATTGCACAGGTAATGTACATTGATGTGACCTTTAGTAATAACATGCTTATTATATAATGTACGTGAAGTGTGCCGCCAGTGTTATAGTACTCTCGCAGCAAGAATTCTGTTCAGGGTGTGAGAGAATGGGAATTCCCCAAGTGCAACATTGTAATTTTGACCATCAATTGTAGGATTATCACTTTGTCTCCCTGTGAAATGCACGTGAAATGTGCCGTATGTGCTCGTGAATGCATAAAAGTTAGGGTGTGTAACGCAGGTTAGCAATAGTTTAGCGTCAGGTGTGAAGGGGAAGGTATGGACGGCTACGAACACGTCATGTAATTGCACAGGTAATGTACGTTGATGTGACATGTAGTAATAATGTATGCTTATTATATAATGTAAGTGAAGTGTGCCGCGACTGTTAGTGTACGTGTGTCATAAATGACATTTGTGTCATAAAATACCTTGTGGTTCTTTGTGCTTGAGTTGTAGTTGAGTTATACATATATATTTTAGACTTGTGGTCGAGCGGCTTTTATATCTTGTAGTAGCTTCCCCATTTGTCATGTAGTGACAGGAGAGGTAAAGAATAGTATGGGACTATTTTTATTTGTCTTGGAAATATTAACAAGTCTCTCACACGGAATGAAGTATAAGTCCCGGGTTGCTACCTCCCTGTCTCGCTATCTGTCTCTCTCTCTCAAATCGCTAAGCCCTTCTCCCGTGACCTGTCTCTAGGATCGCTTGTCCCCTTCTAAACTCTCTTTCCTAAAATCTGGTGTAGCAGGGGTGTGTCACGTGTGTTCCTCGTGGATGGAAAGCTTAAGGAGCCTGTGTGTGAGTATGTGTGTATATGTGTGTGTATGGTTACTAGGTCTTTGTTCACGAGAGGACTGCTGACAGCTAACTGCATCATCTCCTTACTGGCCGCTGTCGTCAGCTTTCCTCAGTGTAAGCATGTTTAGCATTGCTCGATTCTTGCAGACACAATACCTTCTCATCATCTGACTCTCTGCTTCTATCTGTCTCTCTATCTATCTATGTATCTATCTATCTATTATGATTTGCAATTATAATATGTAGTCCTACCACACGTGCGTATCCTTGATTAGCGACAGTTCAGAGACAGGTGAGCTAGGCCAGGTATCGTTCTATAACGACACAAAAAAATGTAGCAGGTAATAATAAACGTTTTGAACAATGCAGATAAACATGACCGAATGCGGACCAAAAAAGAGAGGGAAGATCACTACCAGTACTGGAAGAAACTGATGTACGTTTTTTTTTTTTTTACTCTAATGGTGTCATTAAAAGAAAAATTGTATATGTGCTCTGTATACCCTTCCAACAATGAGCATTTCAATCAGTCTACACTCACTGTGAAGTAACTTTAACCAGTCATTGGAACGAGCATTGATTGCAAACTTTCATGTGAAAACGAGGCAATAATAAATCAT
Source organism: Coenobita brevimanus (assembly GCF_032717465.1). Lineage (NCBI taxonomy): Eukaryota > Metazoa > Arthropoda > Malacostraca > Decapoda > Coenobitidae > Coenobita > Coenobita brevimanus. The sequence goes on from NC_137048.1 coordinate 11,879,546, forward strand.
TTTCCAGGTCAAACATATTCATCAGTAATGAACAGCAAGGCTCTCGTATCACACAGACCTACAGCTCTGCAGTTACTAAGAGTGGTGGACACATGGATGTGATATGTTTTGACTTTATGAAGGCCTTGGACAATTTTCCACATAATCTTCCTTTGAAGATAGAAAGCTTTAGAATAGTAGCTTTTTCAGCTGATTACATAATATTTAACATGCAGAATGCAGAGAGTTTTTGTAAATGATGCATATTCTCAATGGAAACCACTGATCAGTGGCAAATGTTATTCCTTTTTTACGAAAGGCAATATAAATATCAAAGTCAACTACAGACCTGCATCATTGACAAGCATAGTAGTTAGGGTGATGAAGACACTAGAAAGTGATGCAGCACCCATAATTAGAAACGATACCTGTATATATAATTACATGATTTCAGGAGCAAGAGGATCTGTCTTGTTAATCTGCTTATTTACCTGGCTGATGTAATTAATGCAGTGGACAGGAAAATGCGTAGATGTCAAGTACCTCGGCTGCCTTTGATAGAGTACAGTACATCAGATACCAGGGCGGCATTTAGCGCTGCAGAGGCCCTGAGCCAGCAAATGGTGAAGGCCTCTACCCTCTTGTTTGTAAGTCTGTATTATAAAAAATGTTTTAATGCATTACGAGTTTCATTTAATTCGTACGAATAGACTCAATGTAGTTCATACTAGAGACACAGGTAATTTCATGCATGAAGCTTTTACTATGGGTTTGTGATAATCGTACAAATCAATCATTACACTGTTAGAAAAACATTATTTTACACATTTCGTATCACATGTACTTTATACAGACTTACCTACATGGAGAAAATTTGTAGCCAAGTCTTCGAAGAATCATTTCTTAAAGCATTTTTTTTTTTTTTTTTTTTTTTTTTTAGGACCACTGATACCCAATGAACTTAGTTTCATATGTCCAGAATGGTTGACAGTCATGCAATGCTAAAATCAAATAGTATCACATCAACAACACATCCAGACAGTTGTCAAAAAGTTACATCATTGTCCACGATCAAACAGGCAATCATGAACAGTTCTACCCTGCCTAAATCAAAACTGGTTTTCAGAGAAGAGTACATTAAAGCCAATGTTCGTTTACAGCACTGGTGATGCTTCTCTCTTCAGTATCTGACAAACATGGAAGAGGGAAATAACCATGCTAGGGCAAAACTATACGGTAGCTCAGTGTTGACTCCATCAGGTACAGTACATACGGTATTAATGTTTACAGCCAGCAGAGCGAATATCTTATCGACATAAACTGGCAACAAAGGCTTTTTACTCAGAAAAATGAAAAAAAAAAAAAAACTGAAACACATCAGGAAAGGTGATGTCCTGTGCTTAACATACCCTGATATACACTGAAAAATAATCAACAGTGATCTTCCATGGGTAGAGTCTCCCTATTAAGTCACCGCTGTCCAACTTCTGAGGACCAACTGTTAGTGCAACTGCGTTCTTCTCTCTTATGTATGCATGATGTGGCTTGGAGGAAGACTGAATTTTGCTAAGCACTTCATATTCAATTGTTAAAATGTATAACAATGGTTGTGGTACCTTTTTTGACGGGAGATATAGTATGTAAGCCAGAGCCTGTGAAGGTTCTGCAAAAGTACCGTGGATTCCTCTTCAGCCCTTCCATCACTGCCAAGAAGTTTTAAGTGCAGTAGGAGGAGAATGGTTTAATCATTTTTTTTTTTTCTACTTTCAAAACTTGACCAATCTGAATAACTTGAGATTCTTGTATATATAAATATATGTATGTATATATCACCAGTAATTTTCTTTATAAATATGACAAAAACAATCACATACATAATATTGCCCGTAAAAGAGGGAGGTGGTGGTGATGGAGCTCTGGTTTCCTTGTTCACTGCAATATACTTCGAAGATATGACCATGACACCACTGTGCAATCATCTTAGGAATTATTAGTTTTAAGGAAATGACAAAATTCGATATAGGGAAGTACTGTCTCTGCAGTCGAATAGTGAGCAAATTGAATGACCTCTCATCACACACAGTGCAGTCAAATACTGTATGGATATGATTTTAAAAAGAAACTTAACAAACAATGGAGAGACAGGCACAGATACATATGGGTAACTACAGTATAAAGATTCCATTAAATACGTCAATCCAAACTTCACCATTAAAGCATATCAACCTGTAAATCGAAAACTTAAATGAGCTGGACACACAGGTTGAAATCCTCTTCCAGAAGTTCGCTTGTCAGTAGCTTCTGAGCATATGTGAGTACAATTTAATGTCATGTTGTGCTAGGGGTATACAACTCGGTCCACAACACAGCCTAGTTTGCTGTGGACCGCCATACCTGTGGTACCCTTTACTTTTGAACCCATCCTTATTATAGCCTGGCTGACTGATATGGGGTCATTAACCAGGTGAATTCAAGATGAGGAGAACATAAGAATCAAATCACATTAAAAAAAAAAAAAAAAAAAAGGATTCATGAAAAAAGGTATGGGGAGAAACTAATGATTCAGATAATGTTTCCAACTGGAACCTTTTAATCCTATTTCTTGACGAGGGATTATGGAGTCACACACAAACAGAAAACACTAACAAATCTGCTCCAGTGACAACGAAGACACAGGCGAACGCCACCCTCGTCCCGCAGAAAAAGTGGGATGGGTGAAAAATACACAAGGAGAGATGACCCCTCAAAAATGGTGTCCGTGAAACATTAGGAGAGCCATGACTCCCACCAAAAACAAGGTGCCAGATACGCCATGGAGTGACATGACCTCGCAAAAACCATGATGGCAGATATAGAAGTCAAATGTGCAAGTAGGGGAAAATATGTGGCGGGTTAAGCGTATCCTCCTATGGAGGTGATCCATTTTCCACTAAAAACCACAAGCAGTCAGTGAATACAAAATAGTCAACATCAGGAAGGTGTCAGCAGTGAGGCTAACACCACAAATAGCAAGCAAACTTCAAGAAGTTGTCACAAGTGAGTTAAAAACTGTAAGTAGTAACTAAGAGAAGAAAAATGTCATGATCTGTTGTCATCAAAACATTGGGATTCACTCCGATCCAGAAAAGCTGGATTTCCATCTGATCCAGTGACACCTGGCTCTGAAAGCAAGACCCGGGGTAAAAGAAAAGACCTGATCCTTAATACCACTTACACCCAACAAAATATATTCACCAGGAAACAAATGAAAGTCTACATTGAGGGTCTTGCCCTCAACTTGGACAGGAACATTCCTAACGCAGGAAACCACTTGATACAACTCTTGGCTGAAGGGGAAGTACCGCGGTATGGGCGGCTCTATAACACCTACCTTCAGGCCAAGTCTCCTGGCCTCATTTATTGGTAGTAAATTGAAGTAGGCACCAGTATCGATCTTCACATCTCGAAATACTTTATCATTAATTCTGACTGTTTTTCTAAACCGACGGATACTGAATTCGGGTTTCACCTCCGGCACCCTGAATGTCAACACTGGGCGAGACTCACAGGTGTTTAAACTACAACTGCACGACTTTAAAAAACTCATTCCTAAAACTGCATAGGGCGCATCAACCCGCCCATCTGCCATCAGATCCATAACAACTTTCACTGGCCCGCTCACCGATTCCAGCAGAACTTCCACATTTTTCTTGCATGGAATCGCCAAACTTTTTGTCCAAGGGATAAAAGGCGTCCACTAAGCCATAGTGGTGAATAGCCTTAACTGTGATCAAATTAACCTCAGCCCCTGTGTCTACTATGAAAGGTACGCACACATTTTGAATCTTGATGTTTACACTGAGTTTGGGTTTCCCCGTCAAATTTGTGCAAGTCAGAGGCACACTGTACAATGACATCATGAATCCAGTGTGATAAGTAGAGTAATTTAGTAATTTGTTTTACAAATAATAGTCAATCAATGCATAAAACAAATTACAAGGGAAAGAATAGAGAAAAATTTCTCGTACATTTTACCTCACAGATCGTTTGATGAAGACTGAGGTGCAGTGCTGCCAACCAAAGTGCTCCAGAATTCCCTGAATCCTCGAGCAAAAATTCCCTAGAATTCCCCATCTCATAATAATGTGTCTTATGGTAGGAAAGAAAACATTAAACTGGATGGAAAGATACTTTTTTTTTTACAAACAAGAGTGTGTACGAGCTATTTGCATTACTTTATACATATTCATGTGCACACTGCACAAATATAACATAAATAAAAACACTTTGCTTCACATTTCTGTAAGGAAAAAACTCTCTTGGTTAAAAGAAGGCTAAGATCATGTTAGTTGCTGATTAATCCGATTCACTTGCATCACGCTCATACATAGCTAGATTCATTTTACTTATTAATTTGTCATCAACAGAAAAAGTGCCACATCTAGCATCCCCCAAATACCGTTTGGAATGGAGAAATCCTACAAGTGTTTTGGTTGAAAGACTGTTCCTCTGTTTTGTTTTCAGGTTGTTCACAGCTGAGAAAATTCTTTCTGCTGTGGCACTTGAATGAGGAAGACAGAGCAGACCAGAAACAAGTTGTGACAAATTTGGAAACATTGGTGTATCATCACCACTCTTCATTTCTTTAATTATATGCCAAAACTCTTCAACATCAGTGGAATCTGGAACATTAAGTTCAGTGTTTCTCAACACCCTCCATTCCCTGTCTACCTCATTCAACTGATCATGCCCTATTATCCCAGGAACTAAACTAGCTAGTGGTGCAATGGAGGTTACATTCCTTTCCATGACTACTCTGGGATGAATGAAGCTGATGTTCTTGAGTATCAAGCTTTTAAATGGAAATCTCATATATATCTGATTTACACTCTCAATGAGGAACCATAAGCAACGTTTCTGAAAAGCTTCTTGATCAGGCTTGGACAATCCATGAGTGTTATTTTCAACTGCAGCAGATACTTTGGCACCCAAATAAATCCTATGAAGGGGAACAAAATTGGATGGATTTTTGTACTGCATATTTTCAATAGCAGTACTCCTCACATAATCGTCTCTCATGTAACAGTCCATGATTGTCTTACAAACAGTGCTGACTGACTCATACATGGTATGGATCTGAGGGCCTTGTGACTGCATTGATTTATTAAGATAATTGAAAAGAGGCAAAATGAACTCAAGAAACTGTAAGAAGAGCTTGTTTGCTGGATCCTTCAGCTTATTTAAAATACTCTCAGCTGCTAAGATCCTCTCAGATAAAGCTGCACCTGTAAAATAAAGCTGAAGAGCATCATACTGCTCCAATAGCCTAGAAACTACAGCCTGCAAAGAGAGCCAACGAGTCTGACTAGGGTGAAGCAGTTTGTGGGGTTTTACATTCACAAACTCCTGGAAATCTTTCAGCTCAGATAGCCGCTTAGGGCTGGACATGAAATAATTGTAAACATCCCTGGCTAACTGTTCTACTGCTCTTGGGAGAGTTGCACAAGCATAAGAAGCACACAAATGAAAGCTGTGACAGATGCACTTCATAATAAATAAATCAGGAATGTCACTTTTCAAACGAGAAGCAAGAGAATTATGAGCACCCATCATAACACTGGCACCATCTGAGGCAAAACCAATCATATTATCTTTATATGGAATTCCTTCATCTGCTAAACATTTCACCACAATCTCATACAAACTCTGGGGAGGACAGGACCTGGGGAATGCCCAGCACACACGTCCTGTCTCCTGACTGGCTTTGTGGTGTGTGTGAGGTGGAGCTCGTTCGTTCGTTGCGTTTTCCTCTCCTATAGAGGGGGCCGGGCCTTGTAATAGCCCAGTCGGAGCTTGTGTCTGAAGATGTAGGTGGGCTTGATTGACTTAATGAGGGGGCAGATATCACGGAGTGATTCTGTGCTTTTTTTTTTGTTTTTTTTTTTTTTAATATAGTGAATATAGGTCACCGGCATGTCCTGCGCCTGCACACGACGATGTGTGAAAACCTCCCCGCATGCAGGCACAAACGCGCAGGTGACAGTAGGGGAGGAGGAAGGGGGGGGAGGGGATTAACGGTGTGAGTGACGTTAGGGAGGGGGAGGGAAGCGATGAACTGTATCTATCAGGGTGGAGTGGGGCGTGGTGGAAAGGACAGTAGAGGCTGTCAGTCTGAGATTTGCTTCTAGTTGGGGAGTTATATTTACGCGTGGCATATCTGGGTTGTGGGGGATGGCGGGTCTATGAAACTTGTTAGTGGCAGGACAGCTGAGGATGTAGTGGAGGAGCGGGAAGGAGGTGTTAGTACTGCAGTGATCGCATTCAATTGGGGTGTCGTCTCCTTGTATTTGTGCAAAGTTTTTGTAGCCCAGTCTGAGTCGCCTCAGTTGTTTAAGGGTTTTACTGTTTATGTCATGAGCAGCGGGAAGGGGCTTATAGTTGGTGGTGTTGGCATACCAGACAGCAGAGGGGGATGCCGCTGAAACTTGTTCTTCATGTTCCCTTTTATTGAGTGCGGCTGCCTGGGTCTTGATGGAGTTTTTAGTTTGGCTGAAGCTCATGGGTATGTCAACTTGTACGAAGGGATATTCTGTAGCGATTTTAGCGAGTTGGTCTGCCTGTTCGTTGCCCGCAATACCAACATGACTCGGTACCCAATGTATTGTTATTGTGCCTCCTGCATTGCGGATTTCTTGGGCTGTAGCTAGTATATCAGTGATTAAGTGGATGTTGTCTGTGTGCGTCTGTTTTTTTAATGTTTGTACGGCGCTAACCGAGTCAGTGTGGATGATGATGTTAGAGTTGGGATTGATTTCGAGGGCATCATCCATTGCTGTTAGAATTGCTACAAGTTCTGATTGAAGGGTGGAGGCTCCGTCTGTGATCCTTAAACCGTACGAGTGTTCGCGGTTCATAACTGCCGCTCCTGCTTTTCCCTCGTTAACTGAGCCATCTGTGTAGTAGGTGACAGAGGTTGGGGTTGTAAGGGAGGCGATTCGCCTAAGGCTCTCTTGTCTTAATTGTTGAGTGGGAGTTGAGGCTTTGGGTGGAGAACTGGCGATAATGAGTCTAAATAGCGGGGGGCTCCAGGGTGGGAGAGGGTGATATGCCTCGCTAGGCCTGTCTGGGGGGAGGTTTAGGAGGGGAGTAATGTTGTATTTATGGATGGCTTTGGCAGCGCAATGACTCCAACTGTTTGTGAGTAGGTCGGGGTGCAGGTTAGCTGCTGCCGTCAGTCTTGTAAGAATGGGGAGGGTAGAGCCTTTGTGAGCTAATTTGACTGTTAAATTAGCTACCCTTGCCTGAATTCTTAGGTGTAAGGACTCCATGTTACATTCCATTCGTAAGTTACAGAGGCGGGTCCACATGGGGGAACCCGTCATTGTCCTAAGAGCCTCATTTTGAATGACTTCTAATTTATTTACTAGGTTTGGAGAGATGGAAGGTAATGCTGGGGCTGCGTAGTCCACTATTGAGCGTATGGCTTGTATATAGAATAGACGCAGTACTTTATAAGATGCTCCTTCCCCCTTTCTTGCTATGGACCAGAGAGCATTGAGTCTGAGTTTAGTGATATCCCTGAGGTGTTGAATTTCTTTATTAAAGGTTAGGCTTTTGTCAAAATAAACTCCCAGGTATTTGTGAGTGTTAACATAGTCAATGGGGAATGTACCTAGGAGAAGCTGGCTTGGTGGTGTAGGAATTCTAATAGGGAGAGCCTTGGTTTTCCATGGGTTGATTTTTAATCCCAGGTCTCTGCATTTATTGTGTAGGGTGTCAAGTGCTTTTTGCGCTCTTTGTGCATAGTGTCCCCCATAAACTACCAGGGTAAGATCATCAGCGTAACATAGGAGACGGGTCCCCTGCCCCAGGTTAAGGTGTAGGAGGCATTCTACAAGGGTGTTGAACAAAGTCGGGCTGATGATGCTACCCTGGGGAGTTCCATTGATATGCTGGTGCGCTTCCGACAGGTGTCCTTGAAAGCGCACTTTTGCTTTTCGACCTGAGAAAAAGTCCTCCAGCCAGCGCATGAGACGACCCTTAACACCCTTGTTTGTAAGGGTGGCGAGGATAGCCTCAGGGCATGCCAGCTCAAAGGCTTTTATTAGGTCTATGAAAATTGCTAGGCCTTTGCCTCCTCTCAGCTCAGAGATAAAAGAGCTAAGGCACTCCGCCGTGCCTTTTCCTTTTGTGAATGCAAAGAGGTGACTGTGTGGGGGGGGGAGAGACCCAGTCTAGGCGGCGTTTGACAAGTCTTTCGGCGGTTTTAGTCAAACAACTGAGGAGGGAAATTGGCCTGAAAGTCTGAGGATCAAGGGGTTTGGGGATGGGGTGTATTATTGCCTCTTTCCATTGTGTGGGAAGCCTTCCCAGTCTCCATGAATGATTTAGGAGGTCAAGTAGGGCGTTTCTTGCAATGATGCCTGTGTGATTAATCATTGAATATGTGATGCCGTCGGGTCCAGGGGCTGTATCTGAACGTGTTTTTAGGGCGTGGTTTAGTTCTTCAAGGGTGAAATAGTGGTCGGAGGGGGATGGGGAGTTTTTGCTCTCTGTAATTTGTTGGGTTCTTGATTGGTGTAGGATGTCTTGCTGGTTTCTTGTTAGTGTTGGGAGTTGGGCTGGGGATGTTCTTGATGCGAAAGTTGCTGCAAGTCTTTCGGCTTCCCCTTGAGGGTCTGGGTGGGTTGGAGGGCGGGGAGGGCGGGGGTTGTAAACTGATCTTAGTTTTTTCCATATGTTGCTGGTAGATGAATGGGCGTCTAGTGTTTTGCACCACTCTAGCCAGCTTTGTTCTTTTATAGAGTTCTTTTCAGCGGTGGTATGTCCTATAACAGACTGTAGGTAGCTTCTGCTTTCAGGAGTTGGGTTTGCTCTATGAATTTTTTTAGTTCTATTTAGTCTCTTATTTAGCTCCTTGACCCTGTCATTGTAATACCAATGGTCCTTGTGATGTTTTATAAGGGGGGTGGTGGTTGGAATGGCTTGCTCAGCTGCGGCGTGGAAGGCATTTGTAAGCATAGAAGTGTGATCTTCTAGGTTGGTAGGGGGGTCAAAGGAGCATAGATCTTCTAAGATAGTGGTGAACTGGGGCCAGTCTGCCTTCTTTGTGTTCCATTTTGGGGCGGAGTCTGGGGGTTTGGGTAGTTTGGCTAGATTAATAGAACATATGATGGCGTGGTGGTCTGAGGTGAGGGTAGGGTGAATTTCCCATTTGGTGAGGTTTGCTATATTTTCAGTGATGAATGATAAATCGAGTCTGCCCCCTCTTAAATGGGTGGGTGTTTGGGGGTTGTTGAGTAACGTGATCTCTGGTGTGTTGTCTAGTACCGCCGCAATGTGGCGGCCTGTTTGGTTTGTTGTTCTGGACCCGAGGCGAGGGTGGTGGGCATTAAGATCACCTCCTAGAAATATGTGGTCTGTTGCGGCGGTGGCGAGCACTTCGTCAAGATTTAGTGTTGCATTGTGGGGGCGGTAAGCATTGTAGATGTGCAGTTGAGTGTTTGCAAGGGTAATGGCGCAGCCCTGAAATTCCACGTCTTCCCCACAATCAGGCAAAGGGAGTATAGGTTTGGCGGGTATGTGGTTTTTAACTAAGATGGTGGAACCGCGAGGACCTCTTGGGGAGTAAGGGAGGTTGAATGAGGTGAAGCCTCTGAGTTTTAGTGGTTTACGGGCAGGGGTGAGGGTCTCCTGAAGAAGGAAGATGTCTATTTGGCCTGTGTGCACAGCCTCCTCTAGCAGAGAGCGGTTGTTGGATGCTCCCTGTATGTTCCATTGCAATATTTTGATGTGAGGGGGGTTGGGGGGGTGACGGGGGGATGGGTGGGTGGGTGTTGGAGTGTTTATGTGTCTGAGTCTGTCCATGTTAGTGTTAGCATTTCTGGGTCTGATGTTGTTTGTGAGGGTAGGGTGCGTCTTGTTAGTGGGGAGCGTGAGTGTGAGCTGTTGTTTCTGTTGTCTGTGTTTGTAGTGTCACGTGTAGGTGTATGTGTGCATTGTTTATGGTGTGATCTGGCTGGGGATGGAGAGGGGGATGTGTGTGATGTGCGTGTAGTGTTGGAGTTCTTGCGAGAGTCGGGTACGCGACGGCTTTTTGATCTTGAGCGGTGCCGCGCGTCTGAGTGTGTGTCATGGTGCAGTGGTGTATTGTATTGCTGTTGTGTAAGTGGCGTGTCATGTGCAGTGTGTCGTTCTGTGGAGTGTGTGTTAGTGGTTAGTGGGTTTTCTGGCAGTGTTGGTGTGGGTGCGGGGGTGTGTTGCAGGGACTCGGTGTGGGTGTCGGAGGTTGTGGAGTGATTGTGGAAGGTTGCAATGGCGTTGTTGAAGATTTTGTTTATTTCTGGAGCTGGCACAGGTATTCCCATGAGGTTGGAGAAGAGTGAAGCTAGACCTTGAGTGATGTTGAACGTGATTTTGAGCAGGTCGTCACTACTGAAGGTGGTTGGTTGCGGGGGCTGGGTGGAGGTTGTCGGGTGTGTTTGGGTTTGGGCTGAGGCGGAGGTTTGGGTGCAGGCATGTTTGAGTAAGGGTGGAAGTGGTGATGGTGGTGGGTTGGAGGTAGTGGTGGGGGGTTGTGTGGGGGGGGCTCGGTGATTGCCGGAGGCGTTGGAGGAATTTCTGTGTGGGGTTGGCAGATGTGGGAAGTTATCTGATGTGAGTGGTTGTGGGTTGGAGACTCTGTTTTGCTGCCCCCATTGGAATGTACCTAGAGGGGCGGGTGTGAAGTTTTGTTTGACCTGAGGACTGGGTTGGTTTTTGTGAAAGCTCTTTTGAATTGGCTTTCCTTACTGGACAAGATTTGTTCCATGCATGATGTTGTCCATGGCAATTTGGGCATTTTGCTTGTACCGATTGTTTGGCCTTAAATTTGTCAAGGCAATTCTGAGTCGGGTGGCGGCTGCTGCAAAGAGCGCATGTCGGTGGGCGGTGACATGTGGACTGGTGGTGTCCATATCGCTGACAGGTGAAGCAGCGTAATGGCTCGGGGGTGTAGGGGCAGAGGTCATAATTGCCCCATGTTTTGAGGTTCAGAGAGTCTGGGACAGGGCCGCGGAGGGTGATTAGAACCTGTCTTGTAGGCTCACCTTTAACATCACACCTCTTTGCTTCTTCTACTTGATGGTGACGCAGAATTGCCTCTAAGGGGAAGTTAAGGGGATAGTGTTGTACAACTAACTTCTTGGTGGAAAGGTTGGGGTCCAATTTCTGAAGCTGAACAGTCTTGCCCTCAATGGTGTTGATGTTTTCTAGTATATCAAGGGACTCGTTGTTTAGAGGGACAATGATGGAATTAAGAGCTTTAGTGGCTACCATTTTGAACTAGAGTGAAGGGAAGGCGTTTTCGATGGCTGTGACTACATCGTATGTGTTCGGGAGATTGTCTTGTTTGGGGATGAGAAATGCTGGGAGTTTGGGTTGGGGGGGAGGAGAGGTTGGCGATTGGTTGTTAGGTTGTTGGGGGGGAGGGTTTTTTTTTGTTCTCTTATTTTGCATGAGGGTGAATCCGTCATCAGGGTCGTGTGAGGAAGTGGCTGTGTCGTTTTCTTGCTGGTTGTCATGGTAGGTAGGGGGGGTCGTAGTCGCTGGGTTGGTTGATGGCTGAGGGGAATATGTCGTCGTCAGTCTCCATGCTGTTGTTGGATGAGTGGTGGAGGTCTTTGGTGTAGTCTGGGCCGATGAGTCTGGCTTTGTTGACGGAGGTGGTAGGAGATTCTTCTGTTTCCAGGGCTCGCTTTCTGGCGTCTGAGTGTCCCAGGCTGGTTGCTCGGTTTTTGGTGGCAAGCCTAGGATCTCGGGAGTTTTGAGGCATCGGCAGATTCTTGGTAGAGGAGGTGTCTTTAGGGTTCTGAGAAGCTGGCGGGTTTTTGGTAGAGGGGGTGGAGTTACGGTCCGCCATCTTGGCGGCCGTCACGCTCACAGTCACACACGCAATCACACTACCTTTCACACAGACACAAGAAGGAGCCTACCTACAGTGGTGGTTACTATCCCCCCGCTAGCGGAGGTCGTGATAGCCCTGCCACTGCCCCTGAAAGGGTCTTGCCTAACGCCCTAACAAGTTTTTGACCCACCCCAGTGGCTTCCTATAACCACCCCTGCCTAAGGGGCTCCCTCGTGTATCTGGCCTGCGCCAGAAAACCTCAGGATTCGGCGTCGTACCACCACTGGGGGACACTAGGGTCGAAAGGAAGAATAGTAGAAGGGGGGTGCAACCCACGAGAGGGCGGGTGCACACAAGTATGTGCACCCCGGTACACAGTCGTGGGGCGATTGGCAGTGGCTGAGATGGTACCAGCGTGGACTGCAATGGAGGCAGCGGCACAACACAATGCGTAATGGCGAAGGTTGTGGGTGAGCGCCGAGAGGAGACTACTCGCAGAGCGCAGAGCAGGTCTGTGTGTGCGCGTGAGTGCTCTCTGTCCTCTGTCAAGGTGGAGCTACTGTTGGCCCTTATTTAAATTACTCCGTTTTCTATGAGTTTCGTTTTCTGCATTAGGTTTTAAAAGATGACCATAAGAAAACAAACACCATTATTCTTTTGTAAAGTCAATAGCGACCAATCATATTGTTTATAATTTTCGAAAAGAAACAAAACATGTAGGCTGGAAATGTCAATTGTAGCTCGAAAATTCTCTAGGGTGGCATTCAGCCATAATTAACCTTGAAGTACTGCACAAATATTCAGTTGATACAGGTGTACATTATCTTTCATTAAGTTACAATAAGAAATACAGTGTGGTGAGAAAAAAAAAAAAAACATTTCTTTTGTTGTATAAGCACTCTGTACCTTTTACAACTATAAATAATTCAATCAATCAACATGACGGAGTCAGACAATCTCAACCTTAGGACAGAACTATAAACACGGCCTAAGGAATTCAAAACACTGGCTGCAGAAACCATTGTACAGGTATGTGCATCATTCTATAACCACACAAAAAAATGTAGCAGGTAATAATAAACGTTTTGAACAATGCAGATAAACATGACCGAATGCGGACCAAAAAAGAGAGGGAAGATCACTACCAGTACTGGAAGAAACTGATGTACGTTTTTTTTTTTACTGTATTGGTGTCATTAAAAGAAAAATTGTATATGTGCTCTGTATACCCTTCCAACAATGAGCATTTCAATCAGTCTACACTCACTGTGAAGTAACTTGAACCAGTCATTGGAACGAGCATTGATTGCAAACTTTCGTGTGAAAACCGAGGCAATAATAAATCATTTTCCAGGTCAAACATCAATCAATCAATCAATCATTTCCTGTGGCACCCTCGGGATGCATAGGGCCTCGATGAACTCACACCACCACATCCTATCTTCTGCTAACTCCTCAAGATCTCCCTAACACTCATCTCCAGCTTCCTGTCTCATTGTCCTCACCCACGTCTCTTTTGTCCTTCATCTACCTCTCCTACCAAGTGCCACCCACCCTGGTGTACCTCGTACTATTCCCTGTCTCCTATACACATGTCCTAGCCACTTCCATCGTGAGAACCTAACATATTCATCGACCGGCTGCACTCCCGTTATTTCTCTAATTCTACTATTTGGTATCCTTTCCCACCACTTAACGCCTAATATTCTTCTAAGTGCTTTTTTTTCAAACACCAAGAATTTATTTTCCATAGTCACTGTGCTGTACCAAGACTCGTGTCTATAAATTAAGATACTCCTAACCATTACCTTATAAAGTTTGATTTTTGTATGCACAGAAAAATTGTTATTATTCCAAATATTTTTAAGCATTCCCATTGCCTGATTAGCCTTCTTTAACCTTTCCTCGAATTCAAAGTTCAAAGAACCATCCTTGGCTAAATAAGTACCTAAATATTTAAACCTATCAACTTGCTTTACAACCATACCTCCGATTACACATTCCTGCGCATTTTCCATATTCATATTGATTATTTCAGTTTTTCCACAATTAATAACCAAACCCACCTTGCGACCTTCACTCACCAAATAGTCCAACACTCTCTGCATCTCTTCTGGCCCATCACAAATCAAAACTATATCATCTGCATAATCTAAATCCAAAAGTTTCCTGTTCTCTCCCCAAAGTATACCTGCACCGGTTTCTGTTCCAAAGCGTTTCATAATGTAATCAATGACCAATATAAATAGTAAAGGCGATAGAACACCATCTTGAATTACTCCGGACTTGACTTCAAACGAATCACTCAGACAATCATCAACCATCACTTTACAAAATGTGTCCTCATGCATGTTCATAATAACCCTCACAAACTCCTCTGGTATTCCATAATGTCTCATGATCTTCCCCATAGTCTCTCTCGAAACACTATCAAAACAAACATATTCATATTCATCAGTAATGAACAGCAAGGCTTTGTATCACACAGACCTACAGCCCTGCAGTTACTAAGAGTGGTGGACACATGGATGTGATATGTTTTGACTTTATGAAGGCCTTGGACAATTTTCCACATAACCTTCCTTTGAAGATAGAAAGCTTTAGAATAGTAGCTTTTTCAGCTGATTTCATAATATTTGACATGCAGAATGCAGAGAGTTTTTGTAAATGACGCATATTCTCAACGGAAACCACTGATCAGTGGCAAATGTTATTCCCTTTTTACGAAAGGCAATATAAATATCAAAGTCAACTACAGACCTGCATCATTGACAAGCATAGCAGTTAGGGTGATGGAGACACTAGAAAGTGATGCAGCGTCCATAATTAGAAACGATACCTGTATATATAATTACATGTTTTCAGGAGCAAGAGGATCTGTCTTGTTAATCTGCTTATTTACCTGGCTGATGTAATTAATGCAATAGGACAGGAAAATGGTAGATGTCAAGTACCTCGGCTGCCTTTGATAGAGTACAGTACATCAGATACCAGGGCGGCATTTAGCGCTGCAGAGGCCCTGAGCCAGCAAATGGTGAAGGCCTCTACCCTCTTGTTTGTAAGTCTGTATTATAAAAAATGTTTTAATGCATTACGAGTTTCATTTAATCCGTACGAATAGACTCAATGTAGTTCATACTAGAGACACAGGTAATTTCATGCATGAAGCTTTTACTATGGGTTTGTGATAATCGTACAAATCAATCATTACACTGTTAGAAAAACATTATTTTACACATTTCGTATCACATGTACTTTATACAGACTTACATACATGGAGAAAATTTGTAGCCAAGTCTTCGAAGAATCATTTCTTAAAGCATTTTTTTTTTTTTTTTTTTTTTGAGGACCACTGATACCCAATGAACTTAGTTTCATACGTCCAGAATGGTTGACAGTCATGCAGAGCTAAAGTCAATTAGTATCACATCAACAACACATCCAGACAGTTGCCAAAAAGTTACATCATTGTCCACGAGCAAACAGCCAATCATGAACACTTCTACCCTGCCTAAATCAAAACTGGTTTTCAGAGAAGAGTACATTAAAGCCAATGTTCGTTTACAGCACTGGTGATGCTTCTCTCTTCAGTATCTGACAAACATGGAAGAGGGAAATAACCATGCTAGGGCAAAACTATACGGTAGCTCAATGTTGACACCATCAGGTACAGTACAAACGGTATTAATGATTACAGCCAGCAGAGCGAATATCTTATCGACATCAACTGGCAACAAAAGCTTTTTACTCAGAAAAATGAAAAAAAAAAAAAAAAAAAAACATCAGGAAAGGTGATGTCCTGTGCTTAACATACCCTGATATACACTGAAAAATAATCAACAGTGATCTTCCATGGGTAGAGTCTCCCTATTAAGTCACCGCTGTCCAGCTTCTGAGGACCAACCGTTAGTGCAACTGCGTTCTTCTCTCTTATGTATGCATGATGTGGCTTGGAGGAAGACTGAATTTTGCTAAGCACTTCATATTCAATTGTTAAAATGTATAACAATGGTTGTGGTACCTTTTTTGACGGGAGATATAGTATGTAAGCCAGAGCCTGTGAAGGTTCTGCAAAAGTACCGTGGATTCCTCTTCAGCCCTTCCATCACTGCCAAGCAGTTTTAAGTGCTATAGGAGGAGAATGGTTTAATCATTTTTTTTTTTTTCTACTTTCAAAACTTGACCAATCTGAATAACTTGAGATTCTTGTATATATAAATATATGTATGTATATATCACCAGTAATTTTCTTTATAAATATGACAAAAACAATCATATACATAATATTGCCCGTAAAAGAGGGAGGTGGTGGTGATGGAGCTCTGGTTTCCTTGTTCACTGCAATATACTTCGAAGTTATGACCATAACACCACTGTGCAATCATCTTAGGAATTATTAGTTTTAAGGAAATGACAAAATTCGATATAGGGAAGTACTGTCTCTGCAGTCGAATAGTGAGCAAATGGAATGACCTCTCATCACACACAGTGCAGTCAAATACTGTATGGATATGATTTTAAAAAGAAACTTAACAAACAATGGAGAGACAGGCACAGATACATATGGGTAACTACAGTATAAAGATTCCATTAAATACGTCAATCCAAACTTCACCATTAAAACAGATATCAACCTGTAAATCGAAAACTTAAATGAGCTGGACACACAGGTTGAAATCCTCTTCCAGAAGTTCGCTTGTCAGTAGCTTCTGAACATCTGTGAGTACAATTTAATGTCATGTTGTGCTAGGGGTATACAACTCAGTCCACAACACAGCCTAGTTTGCTGTGGACCGCCATACCTGTGGATTTGTGGTACCCTTTACTTTTGAACCCATCCTTATTATAGCCTGGCTGACTGATATGGGGTCATTAACCAGGTGAATTCAGGATGAGGAGAACATAAGAATCAAATCACATAAAAAAAAAAAAAAAAGGATTCATGAAAAAAGGTATGGGGAGAAACTAATGATTCAGATAATGTTTCCAACTGGAACCTTTTAATCCTATTTCTTGACGAGGGATTATGGAGTCACACACAAACAGAAAACACTAACAAATCTGCTCCAGTGACAACGAAGACACAGGCGAACGCCACCCTCGTCCCGCAGAAAAAGTGGGATGGGTGAAAAATACACAAGGAGAGATGACCCCTCAAAAATGGTGTCCGTGAAACATTAGGAGAGCCATGACTCCCTCCAAAAACAAGGTGCCAGATACGCCATGGAGTGACATGACCTCGCAAAAACCATGATGCCAGATACAGAAGTCAAATGTGCAAGTAGGGGGAAATATGTGGCGGGTTAAGCGTATCCCTCTATGGAGGTGATCCATTTTCCACTAAAAACCACAAGCAGTCAATGAATACAAAATAGTCAACATCAGGAAGGTGTCAGCAGTGAGGTTAACACCGCAAATAGCAAGCATACTTCAAGGAGTTGTCACAAGTGAGTTAAAAACTGTAAGTCGTAACTAAGGGAACAAAAATGTCATGATCTGTCATCAAAACATTGGGATTCACTCCGATCCAGAAAAGCTGGATTTCCATCTGATCCAGTGACACCTGGCTCTGAAAGCAAGACCCGGGGTAAAAGAAAATACCTGATCCTTAATACCACTTACACCCAACAAAATATATTCACCAGGAAACAAATGAAAGTCTACATTGAGGGTCTTGCCCTCAACTTGGACAGGAACATTCCTAACGCAGGAAACCACTTGATACAACTCTTGGCTGAAGGGGAAGTACCGCGGTATGGGCGGCTCTACAACATCTACCTTCAGGCCAAGTCTCCTGGCCTCATTTATTGGTAGTAAATTGAAGTAGGCACCAGTATCGATCTTCACATCTCGAAACACTTTATCATTAATTCTGACTGTTTTTCTAAACCGACGGATACTGAATTTGGGTTTCACCTCCGGCACCCTGAATGTCAACACTGGGCAAGACTCACAGGTGTTTAAACTACAACTGCACGACTTTAAAAAACTCATTCCTAAAACTGCATAGGGCGCATCAACCCGCCCATCTGCCATCAGATCCATAACAACTTTCACTGGCCCGCTCACCGATTCCAACAAAACTTCCACATTTTTCTTGCATGGAATATCGCCAAACTTTTTGTCCATGGGATAAAAGGCGTCCACTAAGCCATAGTGGTGAATAGCCTTAACTGTGATCAAATTAACCTCAGCCCCTGTGTCTACTATGAAAGGTACGCACACATTTTGAATCTTGATGTTTACACTGAGTTTGGGTTTCCCCGTCAAATTTGTGCAAGTCAGAGGCACACTGTACAATGACATCATGAATCCAGTGTGAAAAGTAGAATAATTTAGTCATTTGTTTTACAAATAATAGTCAATCAATGCATAAAACAAATTACAAGGGAAAGAATAGAGAAAAATTTCTCGTACATTTTACCTCACATATCGTTTGATGAAGACTGAGGTGGAGCTTTTCGTTGAAAGATTCCCTGCACATATACCTGTAGTGCAAGCCGGGCCATACATTAGCCCAGTCAGTGGTGTATAGGCTGATTAAAAAACAGTAAGTGGGGAGGACAGGACCTGGGGAATGCCCAGCACACACGTCCTGTCTCCTGACTGGCTTTGTGGTGTGTGTGAGGTGGAGCTACTGTTGGCCCTTATTTAAATTAGTCCGTTTTCTATGAGTTTCGTTTTCTGCATGATGTTTTAAAAGATGACCATAAGAAAACAAACAGATTATTCCTTTGTAAAGTCAATAGCGACCAATCATATTGTGCATAATTTTCGAAAAGAAACAAAACATGTAGGCTGCAAATGACAATCGTAGCTCGAAATTTCTCTAGGGTGGCATTCAGCCATAATTAACCTTGAAGTACTGCACAAATATTCAGTTGATACAGGTGTACATTATCTTTCATTAAGTTACAATAAGAAATACAGTGTGGTGAGAAAAAAAAAAAAAAACATTTCTTTTGTTGTATAAGCACTCTGTACCTTTTACAACTATAAATAATTCAATCAATCAACATGACGGAGTCAGCCAATCTCAACCTTAGGACAGAACTATAAACACGGCCTAAGGAATTCAAAACACTGGCTGCAGAAACCATTGTACAGGTATGTGCATCATTCTATAACCACACAAAAAAATGTAGCAGGTAATAATAAACGTTTTGAACAATGCAGATAAACATGACCGAATGCGGACCAAAAAAGAGAGGGAAGATCACTACCAGTACTGGAAGAAACTGATGTACGTTTTTTTTTTTTTTTTACTGTATTGGTGTCATTAAAAGAAAAATTGTATATGTGCTCTGTATACCCTTCCAACAATGAGCATTTCAATCAGTCTACACTCACTGTGAAGTAACTTTAACCAGTCATTGGAACGAGCATTGATTGCAAACTTTCGTGTGAAAACCGAGGCAATAATAAATCATTTTCCAGGTCAAACATATTCATCAGTAATGAACAGCAAGGCTTCGTATCACACAGACCTACAGCTCTGCAGTTACTAAGAGTGGTGGACACATGGATGTGATATGTTTTGACTTTATGAAGGCCTTGGACAATTTTCCACATAACCTTCCTTTGAAGATAGAAAGCTTTAGAATAGTAGCTTTTTCAGCTGATTACATAATATTTGACATGCAGAATGCAGAGAGTTTTTGTAAATGATGCATATTCTCAACGGAAACCACTGATCAGTGGCAAATGTTATTCCCTTTTTACGAAAGGCAATATAAATATCAAAGTCAACTACAGACCTGCATCATTGACAAGCATAGCAGTTAGGGTGATGGAGACACTAGAAAGTGATGCAGCACCCATAATTAGAAACGATACCTGTATATATAATTACATGATTTCAGGAGCAAGAGGATCTGTCTTGTTAATCTGCTTATTTACCTGGCTGATGTAATTAATGCAGTGGACAGGAAAATGCGTAGATGTCAAGTACCTCGGCTGCCTTTGATAGAGTACAGTACATCAGATACCAGGGCGGCATTTAGCGCTGCAGAGGCCCTGAGCCAGCAAATGGTGAAGGCCTCTACCCTCTTGTTTGTAAGTCTGTATTATAAAAAATGTTTTAATGCATTACGTTTTTTACGTAATCAGGGTGATCTGTAAGAACAACATCAATGTAGGTCATAAGATAACAGGTATTTTCATGCTTGGAGTTTTATTATGCGTTTGTGGCATGACATACAATGTAATCATTACACTGCTGGCACAACATTTTATATATATATTCCATATCAACTTGTACTTCATACAGATTAATCTGCATGGAGACAAATTTGTAGCTCGTCATAAAAGAACTTTAACGCATTTTATTGTCTTCATTTAAGTAACAGCTGCGTGAATTATGTAAGTTATTGTTGTGAGACGATTCCTAAGTTACAGCCTCTCATCCTCAGATAGTTGCTAAGAGAGAGAGAGAGAGAGAGAGAGAGAGAGAGAGAGAGAGAGAGAGAGAGAGAGAGAGAGAGAGAGAGAGAGAGAGAGAGAGATTACCATAAAACATGCAAATTAAAGCATGGAAGAACTCGCTGCGGAGCTTCTACTCTTATGAAAGGACTGACCAGCAGAGACGAACGAAAGATGAGAACGGTGCCTAATCAACAAAATTAAGTCAACGCACACTTTCATACATAAAAAGGTAAATATATATTGACAGATATTTTTAATTTATTTTATTTATTTATTTATTTATTTATTTTTTGCTGGTCCTAGTTTAAGTAAAGTCAGTCTCAGTAATGCATAGGGCCTACCCATCCTTGGCAGAGATTTCAGTTTCTGCCACATTTATAGTGCACATACATACAATATGTCTTGTGAACAAATTGTCTCTAAAAAAAAAAAAAATCTAAATTGTGTCTATTTCCCGCTATTTAGGATGGTGTCAACATGCAGACGGGAAAGGGGATTGGAATTATAAAAAGAAAAAACAAACAACAAACATTCACCTCATGTAGTCTCACTCATTCGCACTGTAATGCTGTGTTTTTAAGGCGACTTCTCGTCGTAAAAACACTAGCTACTGAAACGGGGTCCTCTTTCTAGACCGGATGTAAAGCACTAACAAAGGAACAGGACATAAAAACCAGGCAGTATACCGTATCACATCTATTACCTAGGTCCTACTCATAACAGTGTACATACAATGATATTTAGTATATAGAGAAACAGAGATACAGGATTACACTTGGGTTCACAGAATGATCATATATATTATCACTATTACACAGGGAGATCGCGGGTATTCTTTAATGTCACTTGGAAGGTAATTATGCAAATGGGGTTGTTCACTTTATATTATTGTATGGGATTCTTATGTCACTGAAGGGTAATATAAAACTGGGGTTGTTCACTTTAAGAATACCGAGATTGAGAGTCTGTTTCGAGGATATTACTATAATAGAGGTAGGGTGCGGATAGCGACACTCGACACTGTCACCTGGTCACGGAGACACGTACACTTATCTTTCAACTCGCCCGCGCACCTACCTCTGGACTCACTGAAAACTCCCTGGTTCCTTGATGTGGGGAGGGACTAAATCATTTGACAAAATACACTTCCTACCCCGATGGCACTAGTTTCTAGTGGGCCACTGTTTAATATATTTTCTGTGTAAGCACTATCACTGTACTCTTGGTCACTGTCACTGTCACTGTCTTTCCCCTTGTTTCCTGGGTTTAATAGTTCACTGTTTCACTTAAGGTCAGGGAGGCTCACCTGTCTGGGGGCCTCGACCTGAGGGGCGGCCCTCGTACTAGGGCCGTGCCGGTGGGGTACAGGGAGGCCCTGTGGTCTGGGGGCCTCGACCTGATCGGTGGCCCTCGGGACTGGGGCCGAACAACCGGAGCAGTCGGGCCTGTTTCCTCCGCCTCCGGGGAGGAAACATAGGCTACGGCCTAACAGAGTGTGCAAAGGGGAAGGTGACCCCAGGCTCCGGCCTTAACACACGAAGGAGAGAGAGTTGCCCTCGTGCATCCCTCTCCAGCTGCTCCTCGGCTACGGCCAGAATACGGTCCAGGGTAAAGAGCCCCTGCTACCATACGTGTAGCACTACCCAATTATGGAAGCGGCGTCCCGGGGTCGGTACCCTGCCGTTGTAGACTGCGTTGTAGACTGCGGAGGCGGGCCTGGGCGTCCTGGGACTGCGGGTGCTCAGGGGGAGAGGCGCCGTCAGGACTGGACTGCGGCAGCGTCTCCTGTGGGGCTCCGGCAGGGACAAGGAACTCCCGGGTGTGGGCGGTAGGTCCGATATCGGGCCTTGCCACCACTCTAGTGTCTCATCTGGGACTATATGCCCGGATGGCGACGAAGGGTTCCGCGAAGGGAAAGAGGCTAAAGGAAGACTCACGCTACTCGTGGTCCCTTGAGTGTGTCTGGAGGCCTGAGCCGGGGATCTCCTTCCCCTATTGTGCACCTTGGCTGTAGCTGTGAACTTGCCTGGCGTACGGGGGACACCTATAGGGTGATCGATGTCGCCCTTTCGCCGTGGCAAGGTACCGCCGGCGTGGTGTTCCTTCTGTAGTAGGAGACAAGCCGGAGTGAGGGGCACAGAGGCCACACTCTCTCCAATACGGACAGATCCTACCTGCAGGGAATTCTCTACCCTGGTACGTGCCCCGGCCGGAGCCGAGTGTCTGCCCGTATGGAAGACGACTAACGGGCGAACTGGTTCGCCCGTCCGTTGCGGCAGGGTACCGACCCCGGGACGCCGCTTCCATAATTGGGTAGTGCTACACGTATGGTAGCAGGGGCTCTTTACCCTGGACCGTATTCTGGCCGTAGCCGAGGAGCAGCTGGAGAGGGATGCACGAGGGCAACTCTCTCTCCTTCGTGTGTTAAGGCCGGAGCCTGGGGTCACCTTCCCCTTTGCACACTCTGTTAGGCCGTAGCCTATGTTTGTCAATCTCTCTTTATTTAGGCCGTAGCCTTGGGCCTCCTGCCCTTGGGCCTCCTGCCCTAGAGGGTGTAACAAGACCGTCAATACGGTGTTACCTGGGACTGAATTAGCTTCAGTCCCACCCCTGGTCTGACGATCACTACCCCGCCCACACAGTAGTTCGGTTCCCCTGATCACCTGGGGTTGGGGCACTTGCAGGGAATAGGGGCTCAGGGCCGTGATGCCCTGATGACCCTCTTGCCCGGGATCACTAACCTCACCAGTGTGTCCTCCTGGGGTGGTGGTGGGGTGGCGGCTCGGTGGTGGTGTGGGGGGTGGTGAGGTGGGAGGTCCTGCGGCGGGCACGGCGGGCATTTTACGCACACATTTTTTTTTTTTTTTTAATGTGTCCGACTCTGGGCATAGGCTTCACAGCCTGCTTTCAAGGCCCAGTAGTCCTCCTAAATACCATACACCTCTACATGTCACCACTTCGGCGCTAACACCCACCGTCCAAATTGAATATGTGCTAGGGCTGTCTAATGCAGGACTGGCGTACTGGTATCAGCGGGGGTATTTTTATGACATGTCGGCGGGTCTTCTGGCAGATCAGTAAAGTCTGCTTTTATGAAATTCAAATCCATAAACTGTTCCCTGTCCCAGCCGGGATTCAATACTGGGTTCATTAGGACTGCAGGCCGCCTCTCTACCGATTCAGCCAGCGCCTCTCTATAGCTGAGTTTCTTATATACAAATGGCCAGCACAACATCCGCAACCACGACCTGCTGACTAATGGGTCCATTAGGACTGTAGGCCGCCTCTCTATCGATTCAGCCACCGCCTCTCTGTAGCTGCGTGTCTTATACAAATGACCAGCACAACATCCACATCAGCACCCTCTAACCAAGGCCCGTAGTCATGTCGGTTAAGGAAACTCCATGACATCTCTTATTTGCAGTTTATTTTTGGATATGGCCATTAATAGCCTTTTGTATGATATTTTTGCAGAGTATGGCGATATTGGAAGGATATATGTAACACAGGAGAGGACAGTGAGGTGTAATACACAAAATAAATCGCTTCGGAAGTGTCAAGAAGTTTCCATAACTGACGAGAATACGGGCCGTATTTACCCCAGCCACTTCATTCCTGGACCAGTCCACTAATTCACCATCGTCCCTTCCTCATAAACCATACTGGATCAGCTCATTTTATCCCTTGCACACCTTTCACCCCCCACCCCCACCCCCTATGGAAGTCCTGGCCACTGCTTGACGGAGCCCCTCTAACACCATCCCTCCACCTCTTCCTTGGCCCACCCTCCCCCTCTAACCCCATCTCTCCACCTCTTCCTTAGCCCCCTTCCCCCTCTAACCCCATCCCTCCACGTCTTCCTTGGCCCACCCAACCCCCTTACACCCCATACTTCTGCCTTGTACCACCTTCACCAGTATATCACTGTCCATTCTCTTACTTAACAACCCCCAGGCTCTGCTCTTTCCCGGAAATTTCTCTCATAACCACTCCAGTCTCTCACTCTATCACTTCTTGCTGTATTAAAACCATCTACTTCGCATATTACAAACACTTCACCTGTAGTGCCACAATATTTTTTTTCTTTTGCACTTTAAGGTAAAAAATTTGCATTCGTACAATTATTTTTGTCATTCCTCGAACATTCCAATCTTTGCCTGCCTTGTCACTGACCTCTACTTCCATACACCCCTCAGTGCCCCCAGTACCTTGGTTACTTCCCGTACTCTGTAACATATCCATGCTCTAGCTGCCATCCGCTTTTATGTCGAGACTTAGATATCTCAAACTACTTCTCCCAAAGCTTTTCCTTGTAGTCAACACATATTCTTATATTACCATTTTCTTCTTTATTGCTTCTCATCACCCTGCATATAACCGTATTCATCACAACTTCCTCTTTTCACACACCCCATCAAACTCAGTCACTTCCTCTCCAAATTTTAAGAAGGTTAATCAGCAAACAGGCATTAGAGAAAAACTGAAGAAGTGGATAACTAAGTTCTTGCCAGACAGACAGCACAGAGTCATCATAAAGGGTTCCATACGCAAATATGGTGACTGCACAGGCAGAACCGTTGTGTGTGCGTGTGATTGAAGGCTTGCGTAAATCCAACACGGCCTGATATTTTCTCGCCAGGTATGATTGTATCAGTCATGATGCTTGTACAATCATGCCTGATGGTGTATGGCAATGATTGTGCAATATTATTGTTCTACAAATGGGTTCGTGTTTGAATTTTGATCATATGCCAGTCCTTCATCAGCACTCTTCCTTTCCTTTCTTCTTGGGCTGTAAGGTCTCTAGAGCAAGAATTATTGCAATACGAGTACATGCGGCCTCAGTAACGTACTCATTCTTACAAGGAACGCCACACAAGACAATTGAAAACTGCACAGTCTCGTTATTCGTGCAAAAAACAATCATTGCACAATCACCATGACTGTGCATTCATGAGTGACCATGTATGGGGCCATCCTCAGACTGTTTACCTGTACGTAATAAGGTCACTGCCCCAGAAATTTGTGTTGGGACCAATCTACAGTACATCAAAGACCTGCCAAGTAATTTGGAATCAGAGGTCAGTCCTTTCGCCGATGAAATCAAGATCTGCAGAACGGTCAAATCTTAGGCTAACATTGAGATTCTTCAGTGAGATATGGACAGAATGAGTGAATGGGGCACTAAATGGTTATTGTCACTTGATGCTGACAAGTATAAGACCATGCACTTTGGTCGTCACAACCCTTATGTACAATACAGACTCACTGGTTGACCCCTGGGACAGTCTGTATCAGAAAAGGACCTGGGGCTAATTTTACCCACTCACCTGAAATCCAGCGTATATGAAGCAGCTGTCGCAGCAATGACCAAAAAGATGGAGAGGATCATTTTGAGGAGCTTTACCCATGTGAATAAAAAAGATACTGTTACCCCTATCTAATGCTTTATTTAAACCTATACGATATTATGGAGTTCAGATTTGGTCTCCCTATCTCGCCCGGAATATGCAATTGTTGCAGCAGGTCCAGCGAAGAGCAAATAAATAAATAAATAAATAAATAAAAAGGTAAATAAATAAATAATGAATAAAAATTAGTTCCTGGAATTGTTGATTTAAGCTACGAGAGATGCTCAGCATTATGGTTACGGATACTGAGGCAAAGAAGGAAGAAGGGGAAATGATTGAAGTGTATAAGTTACTGCTTGGATCTGAGGATATTCCCTTCTAATTCTTCTCCTTAAACACTACAGGACTTAGAGGACAGTCCGAAGCTCGTCGGACCAGACCATTGGAGGAGTGTTTCTCTTAAAAGGGAATTGGCTCACTATTAAAGTAACAGAGGAGTGGAACCACTTACTCCAAAGTGTAGTAACAGCTAAATATATAGCCAGTGTTAATTCAAGGTATGATAAATATGTGAAATATAGGTTAACACACGTCTCGGAGGTTGGAACAGTACAATTAAGAAGACAGTTCATTTCACTACTAGATACATCACTATAACAGGTATGCATCACAGCTCCGTAATGCACTAGATGTTTCTTGGACTTTCAGGATATTAAAATACAGGTACTCTGTTTTTATTCCCAAACTATCAGGTAGTTTACTGCTGTTTGTATTAGAAAAGTGGTAGGTACATAAATTCATTCAGCACTCCAAATCATCTGAGAACAGTAGGCAAAATACAAGCATAACCAACACTTTGAGGATACCGGCACACAGGAGGAAGCTACTGTATGACCTGCTTCAAATTTGTGCAAAGGAGTAAAATCATTTACTCAATTTAACTTTGATAAGAAGTGCAATAGTTTTGCACTGACCTCTTGTTTTGCATGGCCAGTGTATTAGAAGCAATGCAAAAAGAATTGCACGAAACGTTCCATAGTTGTATTTAGCAGTGTCTAAAATATAATTATTTTACCCAGTTCCCCTTCTGGCAATCTTGAACATTTTTTCCCACCATATTTCACTTGTGTTGTCACCAGAGAACTAAAAAACTATTGATTGTTCACTATTGGAATGCACAGACCAAAACTTAGGTACAGTATTTGGTTTGGTGTGGCGGTGGCTGGTGGGGACTGGGATCAGCTGATAGCACAGCGTGGTGTTGTAACTGGGTGGTGGAGATGCCTGGTTGTCTAAACTTTCCTCACCTCCCTCCCTATCCCCCAAAAGGAGGATGGTGAACTGTAGGAGAGGATCAACTTCAGCCTGCAGTCCGCTGGGTTTACATTCAAATTAACCTGAGGCTAAAACACTATTACGGTTTACGGATTATACAGTTTAGAACATTTGACATCCCTCCAGGCCAGTTAATCTGTTGCGTGTTGAGACTGTTATTTATCTGAGCTACTGTTGTCTAATCTATTGTTTCTGTTGGGGTTTGATCTGTCGTTTGTCATACAGCTTATATCTTATCATTTCGTGTATTCTGTTGTTCGACTAAATATTGAGTGTATGATCTTGTTTAATATATTGCTTGTCTGATCAGTTGTTTCTTTGCTGTTATTTACCTGACTTTCTTTATCTACTTCATTGTTTACAAAGATTGTTTGTTTTATTGCATGTTGGTTCTGTTCCTTACCTAGTTTTTTGTATATTTGTCGTTAGAGTAGTTGTTTACCATATCTGTTTTTAATCTAATGTTTGCCTGATTGTCTAATTGTTTACCCGGTCTATTGATTGATTTGTCTGTTTTGTCTAATTTATTGTTTGCCTGATCAATGGTTGTTGTTTGCTGGAGCAGCTGTTTTGTTTCATCCTATTTGTCTGATTTATTGTGAAGTAGTTTATGTTTCTGTTGTTTTATGCTACTGATCTATCTTTATCAACTGCTGGTGTAACCTATCCTCTTATCTACTGCCGATTTGGAGGTGGTGCTGGCCCAGTGGTTAGAGGGGTCGTCTGTTGTCTGAAATTACCCGAGATCGATCCCTGCCTGGATGATGGAAAATTTCTTGAATTTCGGTGAAACATAATATATAGATCTTCCACGAGGCCCATCGACATCATACAAACACCCTCGCTAATACCAATGTACCAATCCTGAAGGGGACAGTCTCAACCCGTGTTCAGTATGGACGGTGGGTATATAGGACTGCTGGGCCACGGGAATGGGCTGTTAAGTCTATGCCCAGAGTCAGACACACAAAAATTGTTTTACCTACTGCAGATCTGATGCTTAATAAACAGTGGTTCTACAAGGCTATTTCTTGCAGAGCAAATCTACTTTTTACTACTATTATTTATTGGTTACCTGTCGGTTATACTTGCGAACTATTGTTTTGTTGTTGATCTCAGGTATTGTTTTATCTACTGAGGTACTTTGCTGTTGATGATATCTATATTTATCGTTCATCTGTTTATCTATTACTAATCTAATCTTTTGTATTTATCCTTTGGTGATATATTGATTTACCTGTTGTTGATCTAATTTGTTTACCCATTGCAGATCTAAGCAAATGTACTGTCTTGTAAACCTAATCTCTTGACTAAACTTGTTTTAGTTTGTGCTCAGGGGCGTCCACAGGATTTTTTGTAAGGGGGGGCAAATTAATTATACATATATGTGCGGTTATATCAAAATACACACACTCCAAATAGGCATAGGCATATACTTACATGAGTTACATGACTTACATCAAATGCATAGTGACAGAATGCGTGAATCAACTCAAATCACTCAATCATCCTTGAACATGAACTGAAGATGTCGAATTTCAAGAGGGGGCAACTACCCCCCTTCCGGACGCCCATGTTTGTGCTGCCTGTTTCGTCAATCGATTTATGTAGTTTTATCCATCCATCATCTAATCCTACATTGCCCCAAGAGGAGCGTAGGAGCCCGGGGCTAGGCAGTTGGTCTCGACATTTAAGATGAGAGTGACCAGCCTCACTCATCCCTGAGTGGCAATACATGAGGGGAGGCGGTGGCTCAATCGGTAGATAGGTGGCCTGCAGTCCTACCGGACCCAGGTTCGAATCCCGGCTGGGGCAGGGAACAGTTTAAGGATTTGAATTTCATTAAATCAGGCTTTACTGATCTACCAGAAGACCCGCCGACATGTCGTAAAAATACCCCCGCTAATACCAATACACCAGTCCTGTATGAGACAGCCCTAGCATGTAATCAATATGGACGGTGGGTGTTAGCGCCGAAGTGGTGACATGTAGAGGTGTATGGTATGTAGGAGGACTGCTGGGCCTTGATAGCAGGCTGTGAAGCCTATGCCCAGAGTCGGACACATAAAAAAAAAAAAAAAAAATCAACCCAACCATCCCTTGGATATAAACCTTCACCGGCTCAATCCGACTGGAGCGTAATAATTACCCACTAAACCACCAAGTGCCAAAATTTGGTTATATGGTTACCACCCAGCGTAGTAAATGGTTTCCTGGTGTACAGGAAACCATTTGGCTTGTCACTCAGTGTAGAGTCACCCACAGGCAGAAGGAAAAGGAAAGAATGAAGGAAAGAAAGACAGAAGAGGAAGTGTAAAGTCACCCGTAGGCAGAAGGACAAGGAAAGAATGAAGGATAGAAAGACAGAAGAGGAGGGAAGGAAAGAAGGATGGAAGAGAGGAAAGGGCAGACACCCGAGAGCAGCAATATATCGAGTGAGTGGATGGTGAGCGCCCCCACCTACCACTTACTAGCTTCATATTAATAATTGTTGTCCCGCTCTATAGGGGCATTCCTTACTATGACGATGTTTTTAATACAAAATTCCATGAGGTATGAAGGAAAGAAAAATGAAGAACTATAGCAGCGGTTAAGGAAAGAATACTGAAGAACCAGCACCAAGCCATAAAATAGCTATATGACACGAAGGTACAAGAGAGTGGGGGGGAAATTAAATTGAATGCAAGATGTGAGGAGAAGTAAGAAATGTGATAATACAGGAAATATAAAGTGGGAGAGCCACCTAGGAAATCACTAAACAGTGCGGGCCGTCTTAGTGAGGAGAGGAAAGGAAAAGCTGAGAGACAGTGTTGGAGTGTAGGCGAGCAATCAAGAAAAAGGTGACGGATAGTCATGGGGAAGTCACAGTAAAAACAGAGTGGCTGAGGGTCACGGCTCGTAAATTGACAGTGAGTGAGGTGGGTATGGCCCAAGCGAAGACGACTGGGGTGTTGAGGTGTGCAGGTCCCATGAGGATTGCCAATGTTCACGGAAAAGAGGGGATAGAACAGGAAAACAACTAAGAGCAGGAACAGGGTGGAGAGAGGACCGAGAGAGAGTAGCAGAATGTGCCAGTGAGTCAGCTTGTTCATTACCAATAATCCTGATATGGCTTTTGAGACAGCAGAGGCAGACTGACTTTTTCTGAATAGAAAAACGGAACAGCCACGCTTGAATTTGGATGAGCAGAGGATGAGAGTGAGACGAGGTGTGTAAGGAGGTGAACACACTAAATGAAACAGAGAAGATAACAAAGGTTGAGGAAGAGAATATATGAGGAGACTTCAAAGCGAAAGATGAACATTAAATTCTGCAGTGAGAATACCAGCAGCGGGAAAAAGATTACTTTGGAAGGCGAAGTCCGGGAACATACCAGCAAACCCAACATCAGGGCAAAACTTAGAACCACCAGTAAAGATATGTGTGGCAGAAGAGTGACAGGACATGTGTTCAAAAACAAGGAAGCGAAGAGTACCTGAGGGAAGAAGAGAAAACAAAGGAGATACGAAGGGCAGACTATAGGAGGAGGCAGAAATCAAGGCGGGAAAGTCACTGAACAAAGACGAAGAATAGGAGGAAAGATGATAATGGGGGTAACGTTTAAAAGGTTCAGCAACACAGCGTATCATTTTCTAAGCAACTGCTACTGTGGAGGAAGGATTCAAAGATTGGGCAGCTTGTTTCTCAGGATCATGTGGCCAGGACGAAGGCGTAACTGTGGGCTGTGTATTAATGCTGTATTTGTGGTGGTTCCAGTGGTGTATCCAGGCGGTGAGGGGTCGGCCACAACCCAGCTGCTCGGCCTCCAAGAAGTCCTGAGGCAGAGGCAGCGCCACGGTCTCAGGGATGGCCAGCACCGCCACCAACCACACCAACAGGCAGCCCAGCATCGCCCAGTACCGGAACCCAACACCAAGGTCAGGCTGAAGGAATATATCCGCATTATCATCATAATTATCATCAAGATCACCTTCATTATCATCATCATTTCATCATCATCATCATCATCACCTACGTTATTAGTGAAAATCATCATGTGATCAGAGTCTATAATATCTCCCATCTTGTTCAATACCATGTAATCCACTGCAAGGCGTAGGGATCCAGAGGCAAGGCTATTTTAGTTATAAGCATTTATGGGCAGGTAACTGGGCTACATCTCTGGTATCGATATTATAGAAAAAAATGAAACGCCACTAAGGAGATCCTGACAACTGGAGGTTTTTCATTCATATAATACCACCGCCTGTCAATAAATCCATGACCACCAAAGGTGCAGTTGAGTGTGTAAATCTCGCTCCACCTCTACTTCACTTTTATGGGACAGAAACGACGGACGGAAGGAGGGGGAGGAGAAAATGCGAGTGATGGTGTAAAGGCGAATGGTGGAGAGAGGAAAAAAATGTGGACTGTGCTTCTCCGATATTTATGGGAAAGGTCAGCAGATGTCAAGCGGGATTACTGCATGGAACAGTACAAAAGGCAGTATTATTTGTAGCCCTATAGGTTCAGCTGACACATGAGCCCGTAGTCCAGCCTTCTTCTTTCAGGGACAGGGACAGAGTTGGGGGACGTTTGTATGGCCGGGTAGAGGAGCAGGTTGGTTATATATTTAAAAAAAAAAGGAAAAAGAAATGTCCCTCAAACACAACAGATAAGGGTGCTTTCATGGATCCTATTCTCTTGACTCAGAGAGATTGCCTACCATCTCTTCCTTTGCTTTTTTTCCTTTTCTTATTTCCTTTTTTTTTCGTACTGCATTTTCATATTTTCCTGCATGTTATATCATTTTCATACCGCCAGTTTGCATCAGCGACAAATGAGAAAGTAAAGTTAAGCTGTTACGAAGTGCTATATGCTCAAAGCCATGAAGCATAAGGCCCTAGAGGTTTTTTTTTTTTTTTTTTTTTTTTGGTTGTGGTGAGGGTGGAGGATTGACAGCCGAGTTATCCCTGTGAGCGTTAAATATCTTGCGAAAATTAGCAAGAAAATTGGTTTTCAAATGCTACACTGACATTATCACATGGTGCTGGAGAGAGCAAGCTTCAAGTGGTGGCAACAATATAACTGGGTGGCTCCACTGTCCCGTTATGTACCGTAGACGTCCCTCAGTTCCCTCCCTATCTCCACAAAAGAGGATGGTGGACTGCAGGAGGACCGCTTCAGCTGGCAGTCCACTTGGTTGGCATTTCAAAAGAATCTAGGGCAACAACTATTAATAACGCTGCTGCTGCTACAATAACAACAAAACTACTACTGCTACTTCTACTACTGCTGGTACTGCTACTACTACATCACGTAGCCTTCACCGTACAGTTAAACTCTATCACTGTATTCTCTTTTACCTTCTGTACTCTGTTGACTAAACCTCTCCTCCATCTTATCCATCTGTCTATCAGTTTATCTGTAGGATGATCTGTATACGAGTATTACACTCTGCAATCTTATATTCTGAGGGCACGGTTTAATCAGCTGGTTTGAGGAGAGGAAAAAATGTTGCTTCACAAAACTATTAATCATGCATTCAGAATTAACACTTTAAAAAAAGACTCTTTATAAAATATAAAACGTTATAAAATGCAGAAAATGATGTAAGATGATTTAGCCGTTCGTGCAACATATGAGAAAGAGGTGCGTAGTACAGACCGATTTGTACGTTAAGCATCTTGAAAGTTGCACAAACGGTTCAGTCAGCGTTATCAGTGCCTAGCCTGCATCATTATCTAGTTTCCATAACCCTTTCCATGCTTCATTCTTTTACTTCCATTGACTGCATGGTTGATCATTAACCCCTACACCGCGGGCTTCTTTACCAATTACTTGCGTGTCCCGCGGGGTTATTTGGGCTCCGACAGACTCTCAAAAAATATTTGCTAAAAATCAGTTATTAGTCCTAGAATAATAAAATTAAATATGCTTATAGCACATACCTTCAGCTTTCTCCTGGAATGATTGTTGAGCCTTCGTCAGTTTCCGTAGGACTTGTGGAGACCTCTGAAGTAGGGTAACTAAGTCTCCACTTTACACTTCCCGACAACCCGTTATATGATTACCACAGCCAGATACAAACACTATAAACACTATTCTACCATTTTCAAGTAGTTTGGGATCCATACTAAAAAAAAAAACAGTGTGAAAGCAATGGAAATTACGAGCGCGTCTGATCGCCGCACTTGCGCTAGTTCGCTCTAGGCACTCTGTCATTTATTATTCATAAAACCCCTCACACTTTATATTTCTATTACTATATCACACTTATATATATCTGGAGTCTTTCTCCATAAGTTTCATTCAGTCGTATTATTTTATTGTCACTGAAGTCATTCTATTTTTCAGTCAGTAAAATACGTAGAGAGCCACGGATTCACTCTCACTGTTATAACATAAATTATTTGTACTCATATTCTTATATTACTAATTACTTACATTACTATTTGCATTTTCTATTCTATTTTCAATATTTACCCTTCTATTTTACTTACAATATGTTATTCACTGTCACTTTCAGTAAGATGAAACTATAGTACACTGTTCAATCATATGAACTGAACATCCATTGCTTTCACCTGCTATTTACACATTATTTACACATTATTTACACATTATTTCCAAATAATTCTGCTTCCACACTTGCACTGTTAGAACTGCTTCTGGCTGTGATAATCGAAGAAGCAGGTTACACAGAGGGGAACCTGGCATTCAGCGCACTGCCAAGAGGTGCGTTTATGCTCAGGTGTGCAGCGTGTGGTATGCGCACATACCTGACACCTGCGAATTGCAGCCTTCCTTTTCCCTGTGGCAGGCATTAGCTCAAGTCTGTGCCGATCCATATACGCCCTCTGCTCAAGTCGGTCGGGAAGTGTAACTGGATGGCGCCTTGGAGTTGCTGCTTGCACCTTACCATATTTTTCCAGCAGCTGCTGGACACAAGTCCTGGCGAACAACCTCAGGGAGAAGGACTTGGGTGGCTTTACCTTCATCTTGTACAGGATGAAGGTGTTCAGCATCGTCATATCTATGAGATGCAGAAAAACTTTCCTGTACCACCTAGTATTCTTCCTGAGGCAGTCGATCTCACCAATCATCATGTCGGACTTGTCCACCAGCCGCATGTTTATATTATAGTCCAACACAGCATCAGGTTTCATCACAGGTTCGCCTGTCCTACGGTCGACCTTCCCACTGTCTCTCATCTCCCCCTTATGTACGGTGGTGAGCATGTGCACGACTCTCTTGTCATGCCACCGTATTGCCAGCATCTTCTCAGACTTGCGTAGGTGCACGTCTCCTCGCTGCGAGTTTCCTGCCTCTGGGAATTTGGGGAAGTTGGCACGATTACTTTTGACAGTGCCGCAGGAGCCAATCCCGTGCTCAGAAAGGTATTTGGCAAGTTTCGGTGCTGTATAGTAGTTGTCTGTATACAGCATATGATTCCCACCAAAATACTTTTCTAGGAGCACTTTCACTACACAGCCTGAGAAGCCAAGGGGGTGTGTTTTATCGAGATCGACAGTGCTGGCTGAATAGATGACGAAGTCAAGGATGTACCCCGTCTTACAGTCGCACAGTACAAAGAACTTAATTCCAAAGCGATGGCATTTGCTTGGAATGTACTGGACAAACCGAAGACGTCCTCTGAACAGAACCAAGGACTCATCAATGACAACCTTCTGAAATGGGTGGAAGAATGACATGAACTTATCCTTCATTCTGTTCAGAATCTCCCGGATCTTCCAGAGTGGGTCGGTTTGGGAAGGTACATCATTATCGGCAAAGTGCAGGTTTCCCATGATGTTCCGGAAGCGATCTCTGGCCATGTACTTGTTGAAGGTCGGTGAGGGTAGTAAGGGGTCCATGGACCAGTATTCTTCCAACTCATGCTTCTTGGAGTGTGGCATAAGAAGCATGAGGGCAAAGAACACATACAGCTCCTGCACTCCCAGCATGGTCCACTGTTGCATCTTGGCTGCACCTGTACCACTAGCAGCACGTTGTGATTCGAACCTGTTAGTCTCATCACATATGTGCTGCATGACTTCATCATCTAGGAAGGCCAAAAGGTAGTCGACACACTCAGCATTTTCGTCCATAGTGAAGGCAGGCTGAACTCCTGACGAGCTCTCATCGAAAACCAGGTTTTCGGGGACAAAATCTGACCCTTCCGTCCACGCAAAGGCGTCCAGGATTCCCTGGCGTGGCGGTGGAGGGATGGTGGTGGTGGTGGTGGTGGAGGTTGGCTGAGAGGGAGGCTTATCACGGTCAAGGTCACTCGCACTGACCCTAGGTTGCCGTACAGCACTAGCAGCCCTTACCCTACTAGCTACACTACTTCTCACTCTCTTAGATCTACCTCTACCTCTACGGCCGGCCTTCACTGTTGATGCTGGTGGTGACTCCGACGACGAAGACTCCGGAGATAACTCAGCCGATGATGATGACGAGATGAGTAAAGCGGGGCTTGGGGAACGGGGAGGTGAATGATCTCGTGACTCATGGCGGGCTGGGTCACGTGGGGGCATTGTTCTGGGGCTAACACGCCGCCTTTTCACTCCCTTCCCAAATTCTTTTCCTTCCTGCACTAAAGGCTCCTTTCCCTTGGAGCTACACACAGATTCACTGGTAGGAGCACTTGTTGTCACTGTTTCTGGCACGATAAGTTCACCCGGCTCATCACACGATTCACCGGAATCATCAAAATCGCTGTCCATTATTATCATCGACAATTCAGCAAGTTCTCGTGCCACTGCAGAGTCACTGAGGCCTTTCCTGCTTGCCTCAACACTTTTCTTGGGGGTAGAGGTCACGGGGCCCTTTGCAATGGGCGCAGAAGCGGCAGGAATGGCGGGGCGCGAGTGCGACATGTTGTCTCTGCAGTGGAGGACAAGGAACTAAATGCCGCGGCTTATCTGAGAAGGGAAGGGTTGACAATGACACTTTAGGCTGACTGCTGCTAACTTACAGGCTAATTTTTTATAGGTAGAAAATCTCGGCAATAAATAAAGAAATAGGTACTTCCAGGTGAATGTAAATGTCAATTAGGATTCTCCCTTCCTTTCTGATATATATTTTTATTACAGACATCGATTACAAGGCATAAATCAAAGGGGAAATTACCGTGGTAATGTAGCGAATGAATGCACGTGAGGTTTTGTCAGGTGATAATTGGGCAATTTCAGGAGTATAACACTATCACTTACCTGTTTTTTTTATTGGTATATATTATTGGGTAAAAATATTGGGCATAGGGCTTATTTCAATGGATGAAATCTGTGGAAAAAGAAGAGGGAAATTTCCATAGCGCAGTGCGGCATGAGAGGTGAGAGGAGAGGGTAATGGAGGGCAAGTAGGGAGGGGAGTCAAGAAGGGGGTAAATTATCTGAGAAGGGAAGGGTTGACAATGACACTTTAGGCTTACTGCTGCTAACTTACATGCTAATTTTTTATAGGTAGAAAATCTCGGCAATAAATATAGAAATAGGTAGTTCCAGGTGACTGTAAATGTCAATTAGGATTCTCCCTTCCTTTCTGATATATATTTTTATTACAGACATCGATTACAAGGCATAAATCAAAGGGGAAATTACCGTGGTAATGCAGCGAATGAATGCACGTGAGGTGTTGTCAGGTGATAATTAGGCAATTTCTGGAGTATAACACTATCACTTACCTTTTTTTTTGGTAAATATTATTGGGTAAAAATATAGGGCATAGGGCTTATTTCAATGGATGAAATCTGTGGAAAGAGAAGGGGGAAATTTCCGTAGCGCAGCGCGGCGTGGGAGGTGAGAGGAGAGAGTAATGGAGGGCAGGTAGGGAGGGGAGTCAGGAAGGGGTTAAAATAGCTAAAATGTCAACAATGGATGGGAGTACAGATGAGATTTGGAGTGCTGACTAGTGTTGGACATTGGCAGTACTGATATATGATACAAGCCACCACTTGAGAGCCCGGGATAATTCAAAATAACACAGAATCACAAAAGTGACGCCCCGCGGTATGATCCATTGTAGCCGAGCGTCACGAAAGTGACGCCCCGCGGTTAAGGGGTTAAAGTCATGAAGCTGCCACAATGTCCTCGCTCCTCACACATGCACACTAAGCCATCCCTGCAAAACACAACACTGGAGACCACAATATGCGGACCATCCTGTGTATAGGAAACTAAAGTAAATTCACTGTCAGTCCCATTTTGCCACCTTCGGAGCGTAGGGGCCCGAGGCTAGGATATTGTAGTCCAGAACATTTAAGGGTAGGAGACCAATCTGTCCTTAGTAGCTTTTACATGACAGAAAAATCTCTGGCAGCCACTGGGACTCGAACCGTAGCACATACGTCATAGCGTATTCCCACCTTGTACATTATAACATAGTTCCATTCACTTTTACTGGATGGCGTGAATATTGCTGAAAGGAAGAATGTAGTATTTAAGATGGCTAAACAGATGACGAGGGAAACAAATATCAAAGGATGATGAAGGAAGGGTAGTGGCGGACAGTATGGATATTAAGGTTGCTTGGAGAGATCATTACAACTGGTTGCTGAATGAGGAGTTTGACTGGAATGGGGAAGGTTTGGAGTCAGCGGATCCAGTGTTTGGCCGTTGGTTTTTGGTTGATGTTGGTGCCGTGGGCGGAGCAATCAGCGGGGTGCAGCTGGGGAAGGCGGCAGGTGTGTCTAGGTTGACTACTGAAATGTTGAAGGGCTTTGGAGATACTGGAGTTGGTTTAGTTACTGATTTGATAAATCGAATATGTATGAGTGTGTTGTTCCCAATGACTGGGTGAAGAGTGACTGTAAAGGTGTATAAGAAGAAGGATGATGCCATGGAAAGAGGAAATTATAGAAGCACAAAACTTTAGGACCCGATAATAAAGGTAATGGAGAGTTCTAGAAGGTGTGATAATGGAATGAGTTAATCTTGATGAGATACAGTTTGGGTCAATGAAAGGCACAGGGACCACTCATGCAATACTTATTGTCTGACGGCTTCAGGAATAACGTATAGAAGAGAGAATTTTACTTTTTTGTTGTTGTTGTTGTTGATTTGGAGATAGTCTCTGATAGATTTTTTAAGGTGGTGAAGAGGGCATTGAGAAAGCCTGGAATTGATGAATGGTTGGTCAGCGTGGTTAACCCGCCCCTTCCCGACCTCTTTTTGACCACTGGTACCCCCCAATCTCGACCATTTTTCGACCATTTTTTTTTTGCTAAAACTTTCGCTTTTGGTCAGAAACAATGGTCAGTGACAAAGAAATTGTTCCCCGGGGTCCATAATTGCCCTAAACAGGTATGCCTTGGTCCCACCTGGCCCCGTGTTCTCCGTAGGCGGTCTGAGCCTCTAACGTTTTCTATGGTATTATAAGTCTGGGAAACCAATGAAAGTAAGTAGATATGTATTTATTACAAACATAAAAACATGTGATAAAAGAGTATATTGGATTTTATACAAAAATAGAGCAGAAATAAGCATTGTATCATCGTGCAAAACGAGCAAAATCGGGCAACTTGGTCACGATGAATCGCTAACATTCGAAAATCATGATACATATAATTTTTTTTACTTACATAATACTTCTACAATAACATTATACCATTTTACATTTTATTGAACTGTTTTTACGTATTCACAGGCCTTTTGATAACATTTAGCGTAATGTTAGCGCTTATTTACGTAGTGAGTGAACTCGCTGTGACTGTTGTTTCAACTCGTATTGTGTTTTTTCTACTTACATAATACTTTTCTAATATTATTATACACTTTTCAACTTTATAGAACTGTTTTGAGATAATTTCAGGCCTTACGTAAATATATAGCGTAATAATAGCACATAATAACACACACGGTGAAGTCGCTGTGACAACTATTTCAACTTACAACCTATTTTTGTACTTATATAATAATTCTCCACTAACATTGCACATGTTTACACTTGATATAATTGATATCACATAATTTCAGAACTTACGATGGAACTGAGCGTCATATTAGCACGTACTTACACAGGGATTGTTATCGCGATATCATTTGTTTCATCTTACACTAGTATTCAACTTATAAAATACCTTACTACTAACATTACAACAAATTCCACTTAATATAATTCCTATCACATACTTACTGACCAGAATGTGGGTGTACTCGTGACATCAATTATTACAACTTACACTATTGTTCAACTTATACATTTTATTCATGCTAACATTACACCCGTTTCCACTTTATATTCTTGCTATCACATATTTACTGACCAGAGTGTTATACTGAGCGTCATATTTTCGCAGATTTACACAGTGGGTGTAGTTTTGATATCAATTCTTTCAACTTACACTAATTCCCAACTTATACATTACTTTCCTGAAAACATAACACCCGTTTCAACTTTATATTTGACTTAGCACCTACTGACTGGCCTTACCATTATAATGAGCGTCATTTCGCCTTCCCACACAGTTTCAGTAGTGTAGGAAATTATGATACTCTTTGAAACAAGGCTGAAGGCACAATGCAACATTGCACTCAACACACTCGTACCTTGTGTCTTTTCTCTGAGTGGATTTTCTGACTGTCGAGTGCTTACATACATGGCAGCGACGCTGGGGTTTACAACGATTTGGGTCGGAAGGGATTGCGCTGGGATAGTTGCGTCCTGCAAGACGTAGGGGAGTCTGGGCAGCCATAGGGGTGCGGGTGCGGTGTGTGGGTCTGTCCTGGGCATGCTTGGCGATTATTTCACGTGCCAGCTCCCTCACAAACCCCTCAAAGGTCTCTGATACTGCGGTGGTCATTGCGTGCAGGTAGTGGGCGTTCAGGACCGTGATGTCGAGCAAGTGGAAAAAGAGTTTCTTGTACCACTTCATCGTGTGGTCCTGGCACAGTCAACACTTGAAATCATCGAGTCTGACTGATCAACTTGCCTCATGTTCAGATTATAGTCCAGTACAGACTCAGGTTTCCAGACGTTGCGCCTCCTCTCGCTACGGTGATCAACGGAGTCTGTGCAGTGCATCAGGGGGCTGTGAACAGTTGACAGGAGGCAAATTTCCCTGTTGTGGTTCCACAGGGTGGCAAGGATGTTATTGGCCTGGAAGAAAACCACCTCGTTCTTGTCAAGTTTCCTCCCTATCTTGACCATATGGTGACGGTTTCTCTTGACTGTACCACAGACTCCGGTGTCGTGTTGGTGGAGGAACCTAGCGAGAAGAGGGCTAGTGTACCAGTTGTCCAGGTACAACACATGACCACGATGAAGGTACTCTTCTATCATTGTCTTCACCACGGCCCCAGAGAGTCCTATACTCCGATCTTCTGTTATATCTGTCTGTGCGCCCGTGTACAAGACTATGTCTTGCACATAACCAGTCTTACAGTCACACATAACAAAGATCTTGAACCCGAAACGGTGTCTCTTGCTGGGTATGTACTGCCTAAAGGAAATATTGCCTCTCCACAACACAAGACTCTTGTCTATGACGAGGTCTCTGTAGGGATAAAATGAGGAGCGGAACATTTCCCGTAAATGATCAAATACCAGCCTAATTCTCCTCATTTTATCTGTGTTATTTGCATTGGCTGGATCTTCTGCATCAAAAAAGTGGAGGCGGCCGAGAATATACTGAAATCGGTTACGACTCATCACCT
Source organism: Coenobita brevimanus (assembly GCF_032717465.1). Taxonomy (NCBI): domain Eukaryota; kingdom Metazoa; phylum Arthropoda; class Malacostraca; order Decapoda; family Coenobitidae; genus Coenobita; species Coenobita brevimanus. The sequence continues at coordinate 11,920,135 of NC_137048.1, forward strand.
TTCCAAAGAAAGGTGTGAGGATGATTGGGTCAGTTGTCCAGTAGGCAGGAATTTGGTTTTTCCTTACCACACCCATCAAGAGAACCAGGGCCAAAAATAGGAACATCTCTGAAATTGTAACGGGATAGTCATATTGCTGGGAATGCCTGCTCGTGGTTCCCAAACGTTCACTTTCACGGCGCTGTGATCGTGAAAAGATATTAGTCTGTTCAACTATGCGCCCCACAAACGCCTCCCCAAAGAACAAGTGGAAAAAATCCACCCTAGACGAACCTGCATGCACACCTGGAGCCGTGCAACCAGACCGCCACTCCTCAGTGAAAGGGTGAATGATGGGAGTAAAATTACTCCCATCTTCCCAGTTCCACGTGATACCACCGTCTCCAGCCACGTCCCCATCGTCCCCTTCGTCAGGGTGGGGAGGTGAGGGTGGTGGGGGAGGTTGGGGAGGTGGAGAGCGGCGCCTCTCATCACTTGCACTTCTCTTCCCTCTCCCTTTTCCTTTACCCTTTCCCTTCCCTTTCTTTCCTTTCCCCACATCCTGGGGCTGTGGGGAGGAAGTTTGGGAATATTCTGGGGCGAAAGACGTGCTGGGGAGTGGCTCCACCTCCTCTCCCCTAGGCCTACGTGCACCACGTGCTCGTGCTGCCTCCCTCACACCACTTGCCCCTTCACCCTGCACTACCCCCACACCACTCTCACTTTCACCCCGCGCTGCCGCCACAACACTTTCCCTTTCACCCAGCAATCCCACCACACCACTTTCCACTTCCCCAGACAAAAGACTTTCACCATACCTTATATGTCTTCTCGCCCCACCTTCTGATCCTTGTGGTGATATTTTTTCTTTTCCCAACCATGAGGCGATATCACGTCCTAAGCCGCCGTCATCCTCATCGTCCTCATCAGATTCGGGATGGAGAGATAGCCGTGCACGTGGTTGGGGAGCAGGCTGGCCTTCCCTTGCCTTACGGTATGTCACATACCGCGTTTTTCGAGGCGAAGGGACCTCCTCATCACTGCTACTTATTTCTTCCTCTGGCTGGACGTAATCACGATCTACCACATCATCGTCGAGTGGAGAATCACTATCTCCAGTGAAGGCTTCCAGGGCGGATGCAATTTCCTCGTCTGAGAGACCTTTCCGCGCCATGTCTGACCTGGGTCACTGCTAGCAGGTGAGTGACCGAGACAAGGGCGAGTGCGGGTCACGTGGGGTCTAGGACGCTGCCCGCCTGGCGGCAGGTAGGGGAGGCTAGGGTACGTGGGCGAATCGAAAATCTCGCGCGAATTTTGAAAATTGTGGAAATTATGAACCTTGCAATTGCAGGACGTTGAAGTACGTCGACAGGATTGGCTGTGACATAACGTGAGGACGTGGAAGTACGTCAACGGGACGCTGCGGGTTAAGGATGTTTGGACTCGAGTGAGAGTGAATGGAGGTATGAATGATGAATTTTCCGTGAATGAAGGTGTGCATCAGGAGTTAATTTTAAGTCCCTTATTATATTTTATGGTTCTTGAACCTCTATCACATGATTTCAGAACTAAACTTTCATGGGAGGCACTGTATGCTAATGATTTCGTGCTGATCGCAGAGAATGAGAGGATGGTGGAGGATAGATTTAGGATGAGGAGAGATGGAATGGGACACATGGGTTTGAGAGTAAATGGGGATACAACAAAAGTTATGATATCTAGGGCTGGTGGCGGTACTGTCAAAGCTGAAAGGGTGTGGCCATGTGCAATCTGCCACAAAGGTGTGAGAAGTAACTCCATCTTGTGCAGTATTTGTGACTGGTTACAAATGAAATGGTTTCCTGTAAGCCAAGAAACCATTTACAACGCTGGGTGGTAACCATATAACCAAACCATACGTGCTCCCTACGTGTTAACAAGTGGGTTGGTGGAGGGTTAGTGCCCCTCCCTGTAAAAAAAAAAAATAACTCAGAGTCAAATGGCCACCCCTTACGGGATTATGGTGTCTGGCAATAGATAGAATAGATAGGTTACAAATGAAATGTAGTGGTAACAGAGGTAGGCAGCAAAATGATGCTGATTTTGTGTGTGCAGTGCGTTAAAGAATGCATACAGAAGGAGAGAGGCGAGAAAGTATTAATCTTGATGCAGAGTCTCCTGAGTGTGTGGAGGAGACCTGTTAATTGGAGGATTTGATATGTGCTGGAGGTGGGGCTGGAGCTAGCTCAGAAGCAAGAGTGGCTGGTAGAAATTCAAAGAACTGTTGCCCCTCCTGACATTGAGAGGGCTCTCCCTCCGTGCAGAGGGGTCCTTATATGCAGCATGGGTTAGTAATGTAATGCTGTACACTAGTGAGACTTGGGCTGTGAAGGAGAATATTCGTAGGCTCAAACCTACAGAAAAGATACTGATGAGATTGATGTGCAGTGCGTCCTTGAATGACAGGCGGGGGGGGGGGGAAGGTGAGGTTAGGATTGTGAATGAAGAGTTGAGAGGTAGGATGGGACTTCAGTGTATTACTGTTGTGACGAGAAGGGTTAAACTGAGATGGTTTGGGCGTGTGGAGAGGATGGAGAGGATGGTAACTGGGTATGGAGGGTGAGAGGTATAGACGCTGAAGGTGGAGTTGTGAGGGGCAGACTGAAATAAACTTGGGATGAGGTCACAGAAAAATGACCTCAGGGATAAGGGACAGAATACAGAGGCTGCTATAGATCGAACTGAATGTAAAGCCACCAATAGGTAACCTAGACTGACGCATGTCATGTGAACGAATGAGTGAACATTAGTAAGGAGGGGCGAGACGAACAGAAGGTGCAGTTCGGGCCGAAACTGGATGACCTAATGGGCACTGGCAGCAAACTGAGCCGTCCTTTCAACACAAGATATTGAAAAGTGCTATATATGGATCACCCTGTATAATAACCACCCCATTTATTATACATACATTAATGAGGAATGGCGAGATGATCATGCTGGTGAAACCGATGGTACAGATGATACCAAAGCCGGATGACCTGATAGGAGTTGGTAAGAGTTCGGACACCACCAAGTACAGGATCTGCAAACTCATCACCAATGCCAGCTTCACCACACCCGTCACCACCACCAGCAATAGCTCATCTGTCAACACACATTTTCATCACACATCTTTACCTTATTTCATTATTATCATAACTTAGTATCATCATCATCATAATCATCATCGTCATCATCATTACAATCCTGCTTCCTCCTCCTCCTCATCATCATCATCATCATTTACTTCTCACATATGAACTGGGCGGACAAGCTCTGAAAACAGGACAGAGAAACTGTGGATCTCACTAACACCCACAAATTTGGTCATCATCATCATCAGCAGCAGCAGCATTATCTCCACCACCATTTCTTTTTCCACTAAGAAATAGGTGTGGGCAGGATTCAGAAATCGGAAAAAGAAAACAGTGATGGGAGAGCTGTTATTAAAAAGCCCTGTGAATTAGATCATGCATACATTTATTCCTCACTCCAAGCCTTCAAACTCCGTGTCTACTCTCGATGTTTTGCCAAACGGATATCATTCTCGTCACATGTATACGCTGATTCTATTTCTGCAGGTGATGCTGGAGGTGCCTTCACGTGGTGGCACCGATATGACCTGGTGGTGAAGTTGTTGACTATAGGATACAAACGCGTCTCAGTTCCCTTCCTATCCCCCGAAAGGAAGGTGGATAATTCCAGGACATCTCTCCCTGCAGCCCATTGGATTCACGTTCAGATGAGCCTCGGTTTGCAAGTACTACCACCACTACTAATGCTGCTGCTGCTGCTTCAATTCACTCATCGTTCAAGCTGTCAAATTCCTTGTGCACTTACTAGTTCTACTTTAAGGAAATCATTTATCTATCTGCCTTTCTATCTGTTTTTCTATCTAACAAGATCCAGACGCCTTAGTCCGAGAATGGATGGCTATAAACGAGTTGCCTCCATGTCACCCTGTTAACGTTGGGTGTAGGGTTACGAGAGGCAGACCAAAAAAGACCTGGGATGAGGTCATAGAGTGTGACCTCAGGGATAGGGGACTGAATAGGGAGGCGTATGCATGATGTACTAATACTCGTATGACTCAGTAATCCTTTCCCTGCCACTCCCCAAACGCATTGTGAAGCCCCAGCTTCTGTAATTAGCATCTCTACCTGACCTGCGTTTCCATGACCCCAAGTGTGTGTGTGTGTGTGTGTGTGTGTGTGTGTGTGTGTGTGTGTGTGTGTGTGTGTGTGTGCCTTTTGTTTTAATCCTAATTCCTAATTGCTCAAGGCTACGCCTTTCTAGTGAGTCCAAAGTTGGTCTTATTAGTCAGTCTTCATATGGACGGTTCCGAATATCATGTCTCATTTTTGTCATTCCTGTTAGCATTTTCGAACGAATTTATATCCATTCCTATATGCTGCTACCACAGTGCTAATGTCCATCACTGATGTGCAGTACAGTTAGCACCGGTCATAATGACCACCTTGTTCCTCCCCTACACTCTTTACCAAGCCTGTCCAACCCAACCCTGAACCCATAATTACTGACAACGCAAAGCTCTCTCCCTCTACCCCATCTACCACTCCATGCCTTCTGTACTATCCTTCTCTCTCTCTCTCTCTCTCTCTCTCTCTCTCTCTCTCTCTCTCTCTCATCCAGATTAAATGGTGTCCACTCATCCTATTATCCTCCTACCCTTCCTCAAAAAGCTATTGCCACCTCCTTGTAAATGTTACACAGGCGAGGCCGCCTGACCCTCTCTCACCTGACCCCACTCCTCATTGGTCTGACTTTCTGACCGCCACCTACCACTATTACTACTATTACTACCACACACACACACACACACACACCTCTACGGGTTAATAATAGAGAAGAATTACTATAATTGGCTCTCACCACTCCCAAGACTGGTGGAGAAGTGTGTGTGTGTGTGTGTGTGTGTGTGTGTGTGTGTGTGTGTGTGTGTCATTTTGCTGTCTGTGCTTTTTGGGCGCGTTTTCGGGATGGATTGGGCGCCAACAGCACCCACCGACCTGGCAACACTGGGAGACGGCCAGTAGCCGCTCTGAAGGTGCCCTTCCCGAGACGGCCTGTAGCCACTCAACCCTCCTGAAGGAGACAGTCTGTAGCCGCTCAACTCTCCTGAAGGAGACAGCCTGCAGCCTCTCTGAGGGAAATCAGGAGACAGCCTGCAGCCACTCCGAAGGTGACCTTGGGTCTGCTGGTAGCTGCTCCCTCCCCCAGGCCACGGCCAGTAGCCGGGCCTTGGCAACGGCCTGTAGCCGTGCCCCTAGAAGGCCACGGCCAGTAGCCGGGCCCTACAGCAGGAGACGGCCTGTAGCCGCTCCGAAGGTGACCTTGGGTCTGCTGGTAGCTGCTCCCTCCCCTAGGCCACGGCCAGTAGATGGGCCTTGGTGACGGCCTGTAGCCGCGCCCCTAGAAGGCCACGGCTAGTGGCCAGGCCCTATGGCAGGAGACGGCCTGTAGCTGCTCCTCTGTCAGGGGCTGACTCCTGTTCTCCCACCCACGACTCAGAGGGAGTCCCAGCCTGGAGGAGTACTGGAGAGGCCCTGTGACTTCCCCTGGCCTCTTCTCCCTGCAACCGGCTCTGGAGAAGACCCACCTGATGGACCCCGATGTAGGCCGGTGCCATAGCCCCTTCCTGATGGCGCCGCCGAGCTCCGAGGACCGCAGCCCTCAGGAACCCCAGACCGCCCCCAGGACCGCCAGGCGGGTTCTCTCCACACCCTGACGCCGGAGATCTTCATCTTCCGTCAGGTGCCTGAGCAAGAAGCTGTTCGGCCCCAGCCATGAGGGTTGTATTCCCTCCCCCAGCCCTGAAAGCACGGGGCCCTTCGCCATCCACAGCCCCGGACGAGAGAGGACGCCCCTGCGCGTGATCCCGTGGCCTCTGGATGCAGAGGCCCCCGGCGGAACCCAGCCCCATTAGTAGTAAGGCTGTGACACTTCCGCCGCCCTTGCACCTGACCGCCACGACGCCCAGATCAGAAAAGAGTGACAGTGATAGTACAGTGTCCGTGACTCAGTGACATGAAGGCAGAGCAGTGAACTAACCACATAACGGAAGTCAGTAAGAAAGCACCAGTGGTAATATCGAAGTGGTGGAGTGAGTAAAAGTGACAGTGCAACCGTGAACACGGCCACGCAGTCTATTATAGTGAATACACTACCATCTGATAACACCTCCTAATACTAAAACCGTACACAGACCCCAGTGCTAAAATAACACTTACCAGCAGTGAAACAGTATCAGCTACTCCACGAATATATGTCTAAAACTTAGACTTCCTATAACTAATACACAAACCTCTGCCCCAAGTGCTATTCATGTTGACCCGGGCAGTATCCTGCTTGATACTGATAATCTATATCTAGAGGTAAGAGTTGTAATTGTCCAGTGTATCTGTATACGTGACATCTACCCGTTCCACTGTACAACTTAGTAATACACGTGTAAGGTTGTTGCCTTGAGTTTTTGTGTCCTGCCTCTCTCCTGTTTGTCTAAGCTCCGGTCTAGAAAGAGAGCCCAGCTACACACTAGGAGTTTAAAGGGCGGGAAGCCGACCCTTAAAACACCTAGCATTACCATAATAATAATAATAAATAGTAACTATATTAATATTGATAATAATAATGATAATATTATCCTGTCCCGCCCCACCACACCCGACCGTTCGTTCGTTTAAAGATTCCCTTCACCTATAGTGCAGGCCGGGCCGTACATTAGCCCGGTCAGTGGGGTAGGCTATGGGCTGGTTAAAAATCAGAAAGGGGGGAGGACAGGACCTGGGGATTGCCCAGCACACACGTCCTGTCTCCTGGCTGGCTTTGTGGTGTGTACACCCGACCACTGGCTACCACACTGTTTTGGTGTAGAAAATCAGATTTGTGAGTGTGGGTAAATAATAATAATTAATAATAAAAATAATAATAAATAATAATAATAATAATAAAATAATAATAATAATAATAATAATAATAAAATAATGACTAATAATAATAACAATAATAATAATAATAATAATAATAATAAATTTTATAATAATAACACTGACACAAATAATACTAATACTAATACTAATAATGATAATAATAATAATATCCTGTCCCGCCCCACCACACCCGACCACTGGCTACCACACTGGTTTGGTCTAGAACTGCAGGCCAGTGAGTGTGGTAAATAATAATAATAATAATAATAATGATAATAATAATAATAATAATAATGATGATGATGATGATGATGATGATCAGTCTATCTATCTATCTATAGCCAGACGCCATAATCCCGTAAGGGATGGCCGATTGACTTTAAGTTAGTGGTTTTGCGGGGAAGGGCACTAACCCTCCGCCAACCCACTTGTTGACACGTAGGGAACACGTATGTGTTGGTTATATGGTTACCACCCAGCTTTGTTAATGGTTTCCTGTAATGGTTTCCTGGCTTACAGGAAACCATTAGGCTTGTCAATGTAAAGCCACCTGAAAAGGAAAGAGGAGTAATAAAAAGTGACAGAAAAGATGGGAGAAATAGGAAGAGAGGACAGACACAGAAAAAGAATGATGAAGGTGAAGAAAGAAGTAGGCAACACTACATCAAGTGAGTGGATGATGGTGGCCACGACCTACCACCATAATAATAATAATAATAATAATAATAATAATAATAATGATAATGATGGCAGTAGTAGTAGTAGTAGTAGTAGTAGTAGTGACTGCTGATCTGGTAATGAACGTCACCTTGCAAATCTTACATCGTCATCCTTCTACCAAATTTGGCTAAAATCTTATCAGAACAGATTTATTTTAATAACTCCTCACACACACCGACTTTGGCCTTGACCCTTGACCTCTGAGTAGTTGTCCTCAAGAGCCAGTCACTTCACTTCAGTCTTATCCTCAAGCCTTACCCCAGGTTTATCTATAATGAATTAAAGCTGATATTCTCTCTCTCTCTCTCTCTCTCTCTCTCTCTCTCTCTCTCTCTCTCTCTCTCTCTCTCTCTCTCTCTCTCTCTCTCTTTCTCAAACTTTCAAGCCCTTAAACCTTTACCTTTTATTTACTTTCCTAAAATAATAATAATAATAATAATAATAATAATAATAATAATAATAATAATGATAATAATAATAATAAGTACGTTTCGTTCTAGGCTGTCACTCCATCCTTGCACGTAGTTTGTTTAGAATCGGATAAAAACTGAGTTATCTCATGGTAGGAACAGTTCTCTTGGGGGTTCCTCCGTCAGCATAGTTCCGGCCATAAGATTAACAGTTTTTATCTGATTTTACCCAAACCTGGTGGATGGGTTGAGGATCAGCCCATGACAAAAACTATTATTTATGAGGTCAAGTTCACTCGGCATAGTCATATTTCGACCCTTTGTGCCTGTGTGTGTGTGTGTGTGTGTGTAATTCACCGGGTTGGTCAGGATCACTTGATGGTCGTGATCGTCAGCTTTTACCCTTCCGGAAGGGAGCTGAGAGCTCATATAGTCCGATCTAAGGGCAAGGCTGTGACCTTCACACACGCACACACCCGTCCCCTTGCTCAAGGGGGACAGTAACCACCCACTTCGTCAGTGAAACTTTTCTCAACCTGAGCGAGGCGCGAACTCCCGCCTACCAGATGGCAAGCGAGAACGCTACCACTGCGCCAGCGAGCGGTGTGTGTGTGTGTGTGTGTGTGTGTGTGTGTGTGTGTAACAAAATATTTCGATTAGTTTTGACACATTGCAACTTCTCATCCTGGAACAGCAATCTCCAGGGATTTACGGGATTCGTTCACTCAAAATTCTACCAGCTTTTACTGCTCTCGATCACCTCTACCCTTTTTAAGGCTGTTGGATGGTCTTCTCTACTTTGGGGACTATACATCCAGTACTACGATGGAGTCGATAAACAGCCGCAAAAAGAGTACGGTAGTGTAGACAGACCGCGCCAAACGGAGTGTGATAGAGTAGACTGACAACCGCAAAAGGAGTACGGTAGAGGAGACTGACAGTGCCAAAAGGAGCATGGTAGGGTGAGATGAGAGTTGCAACAGGAATATGTTTGAGTAGATAGATCACTGCATGAGTCGGGAACACTCCTTTAGCGGCTGTCAGTCTACTTTATCCGAGCTTACTCCTTTTGCGGCTGTCAGTCTAATCTACCGTACTCTTTTTCAGTCTACTCTGCCTCACTTTTTTCAGTCAACTCTGCTATAGGCCTACTCCTTTTCAGTCTACTGTACTCTACTCTCAATCAATCTATTGTACCGTACTTTTTATGCGGATGGCGATCGTCATCTGTTGCCGTTGGACAGCTGTTCAGCAAAGTATAAACAAGAGCAGGCAGCACGTGAATCTTGTTGACACTTATATGCTGACAGAATCAAGCTTGGAAGGTAAGTATGCACGTGATGGTGTGTGTGTGTAGTTATTTTATGTTTAGGAGCGTAAATAAAGAAAATTCATAGTAGGAGTAGTGGATAGTTTGCGTGTTTTGAGGCCCCCTGTACCCTCATTGACTAGGAACATTTTTGTGTTCAAAGCCTCCTTACAGCAGACATTGGGATTATCAGTATATTTATAGTTAGTGAGATCCATTAAGTCTGTGTGACGTGTTTGTAGATAATTTATTAAGGGTTAGTTTACCGACATTAGCTACACCCGAATGAAGTTGTACTGGCACGGTGTGTAGCCAGACAACAAGACATGACAAGGGTTATAAGTGTAAGTTATAGCAGTGTTTTTTTTTTTTTTTTTTTTTTTAATGCGAGGAAGAAGGAACCAAAGGCCTGAGCCCGCAGTAACAGTTCCCTCCAAGAGAAAAACAAAATACAATAAAGAGCCAAAATCAAGATCCGATCATTTTGAGATGCCTGGACACACTGCGTTTGAAAGACTGGAGATCATAGGCAGCAGGAAATACAGACAGAGAGAGACAGTTCCAGAGCTGACCTGTTGCATAAATGAAAGACTGGGAGTAACGGTTAACTCTTGCATTAGAGAGTTGGACAGAAAAGGGATGAGAGTTTGCTGCCAGACGGGTGCTACGCTCCCGTCGTAGAGGTGGAGGAATGCAAGCAGACAGTTCAGAGGAGCAGTGACCATTAAAGTAGCGATAGAAAAGAGATAAAGATGCAACAGTGCGGCGAAGAGACAGAGGTTGAAGGGAGTCAGTAAGAGGAGGAGAGTTAATGAGACGAAAAGCCTTTGACTCCACCCTATTGAGAAGAGCTGTATGTGGGGAGCCTCCCCACACATGAGAGTTGTACTCCACACAGGGGCGGATAAAACCCCTGTATAGAGTCAACAATTGTGCAGGGGTAAAGAAAGAGTGGAGTCGGCTTAGCACACCCAATCTCTTGGAAGCAGATTTTACAAGAGATGTAATATGATCTTTCCAAGATAAGTCCCGAGTAAATGAAACCCCAAGCATGTTCAAGGATGATGCAGGATTAAGCTGAATATTATTAAATATTAGTGGGTATACCTGTGGAAGATTTTGTCGGGTTAATAGGTGTAAGAACTGAGTCTTAGATGCATTAAAGACGACCATATTATGTGTACCCCAGTCAGAGATACGAGCCAAGTCAGACATTAGGTGTGCCATAGCCTCATCCCTTGTTTGTTGAAGTAACTGTTGAGATGGGCGTTGCGGGAACCGAATGGAAAGGTGAAGGGTGGAGTCATCAGCATATGAGTGGATAGGGTTAGATGTACAGCTTAGAAGGTCATTGATGAATAAAAGGAAGAGAGTTGGTGATAGGACAGAGCCCTGAGGAACACCACTGTTGATAGATCTAGGAGAAGAACGATGGCCGTCTACAACAGCGGCTATAGAACGACCAGAAAGGAAGCTAGCGATGAAGGCACAGATAGAAGGATAGAAACCGTAGGAGGGCAGTTTGGAAATTAAAGATTTATGCCAGACTCGATCGAAAGCCTTTGAGATGTCAAGTGCAATGGCAAAGCTTTCGCCAAAGTCCCGAAAGGAGGATGACCAGGAGTCTGAAAGGTAGGTGAGAAGATCGCCAGTGGAGCGTCCCTGACGGAACCCATACTGACGATCAGAAAGAAGGTTGTGATAGGAAAGATGCCTTAAAATTTTTCTATTAAGAATTGACTCAAAAACTTTTGAAATACAGGACGTTAAAGCAATTGGACGATAGTTGGAGGGTTGGGAGTGGTCACCCTTCTTTGGGACTGGCTGAATGAGAGCAAACTTCCAGCAAGAAGGAAAGGTACAAGTTGACAGACAAAGGCGAAAGAGTTTGCCTAGGTAGGGTGTAAGCACAGAAGCACAGTTCTTGAGAACAACAGGAGGGACCCCATCAGGCCCATATGCCTTGTTAGTACTGAGGCCAGTGATGGCAGAAAATACATCCAATGAAGAAATTTTAATGTCAGCCATGAGGAAGTCAGAGGGGGAAAGTGATGGAGGAACAGCACCGGAATCGTCTAAGGTGGAATTGGAGGAGAAAGTCTGTGCGAAGAGATCTGCTTTATCAGTAGAAGAAATAGCTACAGAACCATCAGAGTAGAAAAGAGGAGGGAAGGATGATGAGGTAAAGTTGTTAGAAAGATTTTTGGCAAGGTGCCAGTAGGAGCGGGAAGAATTCGAGTTGGAGAGTTGAGATCATTTAGTATGGATGAAATTATTTTTAGTAGAGCGAAGAACAGACTTAGCACGATTCCGGGCAGAAACGTAATGATGATGTGATTCAGGGGTGGGTTGACTCCGGTACCTTTTGTAGGCCTTCTCCTTGTTGCGGACAGCATTAGAACAAGCGTGATTAAACCAAGGCTTTCTTGCGTTAGTCAAAGGATATGAGAAAGGAATGTATGCTTCCATGCCCGAGAGAATAACCTCCGTAATGCGTAAGGCACATTCAGATGGCTCACGGCCATGGAAGCAATAATCATTCCATGGAAAATCAAAGAAGTACTGCCTGAGGGCCCACCAGTCCGCGGCTCCAAAATGCCACAGACGACGTTTCCCTGGAGGGTCCACAGGCCGTACCGGAGTGATAGGACAGGTTAAGGTAATAAGGTTGTGATTGGAGGAGCCCAACGGAGAGAAAAGATTAACAGAGTAAGCAGAAGGATTAGTTGTGAGGAAGAGGTCAAGTATGTTGGAGCTCTCTCCAAGGCGGTCAGGGATACGGGTAGGGTGCTGTACAAGCTGCTCTAGGTCATTAAGGATAGAAAAGATGTAGGCTTGTTCACCAGGTGGATCCGTGAAAGGAGAGGAGAGCCAAAGGTTGTGGTGAACATTGAAATCTCCAAGAATGGAGATTTCAGAGAAAGGAGAAATGGACAGAATGTGTTCCATCGTAGAAGTAAGATAGTCAAAGAATTTTTGATGGTCAGTAGAATTAGGGGATAAGTAAACAGCACAGATATATTTAGTCAGAGAATGACAGGAAAGCCGAAGCCAGAGTGTGGAGAATTCAGAAGAATCAAGTTCAGGAACACGAGAGCAAGATAAGTAGTTGCGTATGTATACACAACAGCCACCTTTGGCTTTGAAATGAGTATAGAGAAAGTAGGAGGATACAGAAAAGGGTTTGCTGTCAGTTGCCTCAGACAGCTGAGTCTCTGTTAGAAAAAGAAGGTGAGGTTTAGAGGAGGAGAGGTGGTGCTCAACAGAGCGAAAGTTAGAGGAAAGGCCGCGAATGTTGCAGAAATGAAGAAGAAGAGAGTCAGACAGTGGTTCCAGGCACCTCGAGTCGTCACCGGGAGAGGGGCGGACGGTGGGGGCATTTATGGTCCCCCCCCCCTGGGGACTCCGAGGCTAGATTAAAAGACACCATTTTTGTTGAATTTAGAATAGGAAGTGTAGTGTGTACTGTGCATTTAGTTTGGTGTAGATAGTTAGAGAAATTTGTACTGGAGAGCATGCTGGCCTACTCTCTGTGTAACTGAGACACTGAAAAAGTTCAGCAAAGGGGGATGGTCAGGAACTAGTCCTGAGGGCTGATGAAACGGGAACTCCAGCACTCCCTGTCATCAGCTTTCCATCCACCTCGGGAGTACTGCCTTGCTCGACTGGTGCTACAGTGTACATCTGATTGAATGACCTGAAACAGTTCTTAATAATAGCCAGACAGTTAGGATTACGTATGCACCACTTGTGTATCTATGTGCAGATAACTTGAGCTCAGCAGCGCCCATATTAATCTTTCATTGCTACTTTTCATCTTTTGACAGTAGGATGGGTATGATGAGTAATGCCAAGAAAGGTGGTAGTGGTGGGGTGACCAGGTTGCTGCCTCATGCCCGTACACAGCTCTTGTGGAACAGTTGTGAGTATTCAAGCTCGGATATCGAATGTAGGCAAGAGAAAAGTTATGGTCTTTGAGATAAATGAAGTCAGTGAATGTACAGTGAGGTTGGATGGTGAGGAAATGGAAAATGTGAGTACTTTTAAGTACTTGGGTAGTGTGATGAGTAAGGATGGAAGTTTGGAGGGTGATGTGCTTGAAAGGGTACAACAAAGAAGAAATGTTGCTGGTTCCTTGAAAGCTGTGATGAGGAACAGGGAAGTGAGCGTGGAAGTGAAAAAGTTACAACATGACAGTATTGTGATACCAACTCTAATGTATGGAAGTGAATAGTGATGCTTGGACCCTGTTGGAGGAACAGAAGTCAAGAGTTAGGTGGTTTGGCCATGTGGAGAGGATGGAGAGCAAGAGACTAATGAGAAGAGTGTAATAGAGTGGAGTGGAGGTGGGGAGAGGGAGGGGGAGGCCATGGATGAGATGGAGGGATGGAGTGGAGAGTTATATGAGAGAGGAGGGTGTGAGCTGGGAGCAGAGCGGTGAAATGGCGGGGGACAGGGCGACATGGATGCAGTTTGTTTGTGGCCACCTCTTACAGGATTGAGGCGTCTGGCAATAGATAGTCTCTTCCTCCCTCCTTTCGTCTCCTTCACTCCCCCAGCCCACAGTCACTGACATTTCATTCACTATTGCTGTAGTTGTTTTAGTAATTGTTTTTCAGTTCGATATTATTATTCCTATCTGTCTTATTTATGTTTTTTTTTTCCATCCATCCATCATCCAATCCTACATTGCCCCATGAGGAGCGTAGGAGCCCGGGGCTAGGCAGTTGGGCCCGACATTTAAGATGAGAGTGACCAGCCTCACTCATCCCTGAGTGGCATTGCATGAGCAATCAACCCCAACCACCCCTTGGATGTAAACCTTCACCGGCTCAATCCGATTGGAGTACAATGATTACCCACTAAACCACCAGGCGCCAAAATTTGGTTATATGGTTACCACCCAGCGTAGTAAATGGTTTCCTGGTGTACAGGAAACCATTTGGCTTGTCACTCAGTGTAGAGTCACCCACAGGCAGAAGGAAGAGGAAAGAATGAAGGAAAGAAAGACAGTAGAGGGAGTGTAAAGTTACCCATAGGCAGAAGGACAAGGAAAGGAAGACAGAAGAGGGTGGAAGGAAAGAAGGATGAAGGAGAGGAAAGGGCAGACACCCAACAACAGCACTACATCAAGTTAGTGGATGGTGAGCGGCCCCACCTTTTTTTTTTTTAATCCGGATAAAATTTCCAGTATATTTAAATGCCAAGAATGTAACCTTTGATTTGTTTGCAAGTCTGGCAGAGGTGCCAATTTAGCAATTTTCTTATCTTGTGGAATTCACCCAGTGTTAGTGAAATATATTTTTTCTTTGCGTTCAGCTTCAAGAAAACCACCGTTACTCGAGTGATTTCTATAAACGTTTGCTGTTTGACAATGATAGTAGCCACTTTTATAACATTTTCTGTAGTTTGTATGCATTTAATGGTATTCTAGCAACTTCAGTATTGCACGTTTAACAGTATTTATGAATTTAGATGTAGCAACGGTGGTGGTGAACGATACGGCTGTGGAGTTGGATTTTTCACATGATTTTCTATTATAACCCTGCTGAGGGTGAGTAATTTAATAAACTGACATTATGAGATGTTAGAATGGTCATAGCCTGTGTGAAAGGGAAAATATCGTCATCATCATCATCCAGACCTCCTTTCTCTTTTTTTGAACTTGTATGAATGAAATGGTAAAGTATTTAAATTGACGTAAAACTTAGAGAGATTTAAACTGGTTAACCTTTTGGACAAATTCTTTTTTTTTCTTTAGTTTCAGACAGTCACACTTCCTGGCTTAGTCAGATGTTAGATTAGTTTGATAATACCCAGTAGGTAAGACTTGAATTAATTTAGATAAAGTTCTGTTGTAGTGCATTCACTTCCTTTTGTAGTTTATTCATGTAGTTCATTGACAGATTAAGACAACAATGTAGTTCTGCCTCCTTCCCATGGCACTTCTTCTTAACTAGCATCATATTGTATACGGTACTGCTTTTAACGTGACCCTAATTTACCCTGGTTTTATGGTAAATCTTGAACCATAATGAGTTGTCCAAACCTATTTCCAGTCACAAGGAAGTGCTGTGGGAAGGATGTATAGCCAGTGTATTACATGTGTTAGGTTTGTTATGCATGGTTTTAGTTCATTCTTTTCCTTTTTTCCCCTTGTGGATGTAAGCTATAACATCCATTCCCTGAAGCCCAGCAGTCCTGCATACCATATACCTCTACATGCCACCACTTCAGCACTAACACTACTGTCCATGCTGAATTCATGCTAGGGATGTCTCTAGGTTGCCGACGCCTTAATCCCATAAGGGGTGGCCACAAACAAATCGTCTCCATGCTGCCCGTCCCCCATCATTTCACATCCCTGCTCCCACCACACTCCCCTCTCTCATGTACCTCTTCACTCCGTCCCTAAATCTCATCCTCAGCCTCCCCCTTCCTCTACCCTCTCCACCTCAGTCACATATACTCTCATCATTAGTCTCTCGCTCTCCATCCTCTCCATATGGCCAAACAGGACTGGTGTAGTGGTGTTATTGGGGCTGTTTTTGCTACATATTGGCAGGTCTTTTGACACATCAGGAAAATCTGTCAGCACTTTGGCTCTCTGTTATCTTGTTTTGTTTTTTGTTTTTTTCTTATTGAAGGGAACATTCTGTTATGCCTCTGGCCTTTGGTTCCTTCTTCCTTGCACAAAAAAAAGAAAAGATCAGTAGCATTAGAAAAAAATGTTGTGGTCTTCCTCTTCGTAGCACTTCTTTGTGACTAGCACCATATTGTTGTGTTAATCTCACAGCTCTGTATTAAAGATGAAAATATGGAGATTTTATGCCTAATTAAGGTGAAATTATTATAAACCAGTTAGATTAGGTTAGGGTAGCTTAGTCTATGCTAGTTGTGTTAGATTAGGTTATGCTCTTATGTTAGATTAGGTTAGGTTAGGTTGTTAGGTTAAATTAGGTTAAGGTAGGTTAGATTAGGTTATGCTGTTTTGTTGCTAGATTAGGTTAGGTTAGATTTGGTTATCCTATGTTATGTTGTTTAGATTTGGTTAGGTTAGGTTAGGTTATGCTATGTTAGGTTAGGTTAAGTTAGGTTAGGTTAGAAAAAGCCAGTAGCATAGCCATGACTTCAGAAATGAAAAATTATCCCAAATCTGTGAGATTGGAGGAAGGAGAGGAATACAGTATAAGGAATGTTAAGGTGAGATGGAATGGAAGGAAATGAAGGAAGGTGGATGACAGAGGTGTGGGGTATGTGGCTGGTTTTGATGCATTGGACAGCAGTGCCTCACAGTTATGTCAGGTTGGGTTAGTAAAGTTACATAAGTTATATTGGTATAGTTGTGGCAGATTACTTAGGTTGGGTTGGCTTGGTTAGGTTAGTAAAGTTACATAAGTTATATTGGTATAGTTGTGGCAGATTACTTAGGTTGGCTTGGCTTGGTTAGGTTAGTAAAGTTACATAAGTTATATTGGTATAGTTGTGGCAGATTACTTAGGTTGGCTTGGCTTGGTTAGGTTAGTAAAGTTACATAAGTTATATTGGTATAGTTGTGGCAGATTACTTAGGTTGGCTTGGCTTGGTTAGGTTAGTAAAGTTACATAAGTTATATTGGTATAGTTGTGGCAGATTACTTAGGTTGGCTTGGCTTGGTTAGAAAAACACAGCAGAATAACCTTGACTATCCAGAACTGCAAATTTATGGTTTTGTGTATTTTTTCATATACAAGGAAGAATGACTCAAAGGTTAGAAGCCTGCAAATTGTTCTTTTGTTTGTATCTTGTCATGTATAAAGCCTCCAACTTGCTTGCATGCCATGGTCACCTAATGATGGCTGTCCACGCTGCTTGATCTCTGGCAGCCTCCCTATTCAGTCTCTTATACCTGAGGTCACATTCTATGACCGTATCCCAGGTCTTTTTCAGTCAGCCTCTCATAACTCTACCTCCATCATTCACACCTTTCACCTTCCACACCCAGTTGTCATCCTCCATCCTCTCCACATGCGCAAACCATCTCAATTCTTCCCTCCTCATCACAACACCAATATGCTCCAGTCTGTATTTTATTTATTTTTTTTTTTTTTTTATTTTTTTTTTTTTTTGTGAGCTACCTGGACATACTGCTTTTAAATGACTGGAGGTCATAGGCAGAAGGAAATACAGACAGAGGAGCACAGTTCCAGAGTTGACTTATTGCATCCATGTTGAGTTAATGCTGAAAAAGGTACAGTATCTGCAGAATTGGTGTTAGAGAGGGTTGCCTTCATGTGGTGGCACTGATGTTACCAGATGACTCCACTGCCTGGTTATGCAAATGTTCCTCAGATGCTGCCCTAACAACAACAACAACAACAACCAGGAAAAACATTACTTCTCCAAGTCAGGATGACTGGTACAGTTGTACAAGGCCACTGTCACTCAGTATTACTGTCAAATTTGGTTGTGCTGGTACAGTTGTACAAGGCCACTGTCACTTAGTATTACTGTCAAATTTGGTTTTGCTGATAGTGTTGTGTGTTATTTGTTCACTTGTGGCAGATTTTGACATTCTTTTCTATTACGCCTTCACAACTCCAAGTTTATTAATAATCTCACACCAGTTTGCAAATGAGATGCCATTATATTGTTCATTATATCATTTATAAAGGCTTCAGCATGCTTGCATGCATTGGCCTTGGTCACTTAATGATGGCTATCCATGCTGCTTGATCTCTGGCAGCCTCCCTATTCAGTCTCTTATCCCTGAGGTTTCACCCTGTGATCTCGTCCCAGGTCTTTTTCAGTCTGCCTCTTGCTAACCCCTGACGTTCAAACTTCTCACCTTTCACACCCTGTTGTCATCCTCCATCCTCTCAGCATACAAGAAAAGTTATGTTGATTAATGGTACATACGAGAAGCAAAACAATTATCAGAATCTTGTGAGAGTGGGTTTGTAAACTACACCTAGATGGGTTAGCTTGGGTTTGCTGGAATATTATTTTAGGTTGGGTTAGGTTCTGTACTGCATCTTTTCTGGGTAATAGTGGATAATAATTAACTATCCTCCACTCTTTTTAATCTATCTATCTATCTATCTGTAGCCAGACGCCTTAATCCTGTAAGGGGTGGCCACAAACGAATTGCCTCCATGTCACCCTGTCCCCTGCCATTTCACTCCCCTCCCCTCAACTTACACTCCCTTTTCTCATATATCTCTCTACTCCATCCCTCCATCTCATCCTCAGTCTCCCCCTCCCTCTTCTCCCTCCACCTCACTTATTTACACTCCCTTAGCTAGTCTCTCACTCTCCATCCTCTCCACATGGCTCTCCTCAACTAGGTGTAAAATTTCTGTCATTCTACCTTGCATATTTAGCAGTAACAAAGGATTAACAGGGGAATGTGGTACTCTAGTTCTTTCACCATAACTTGGCTCAGATATTCATCCTTTTGCAGCTTATTTTACATAGCTAAGTACAGTACCAGGGTAAGATGCAACTCACCATCCTTTCCATAGCACTTCTTCATGACTAGCATTATATTCTAGTGTTAATCTCTTATTACAGCTCAGCATTCAAGGTGGAGAGATGGTAATTTTAGGCCAAGTTAGAGTAAAAAGAAATTCTGTGTAAAGGATGTTAACCTCTCTCTTCCTTGCATCTTCACATTTTCTTTCCTTCCATACTTCTTTTTCTCTTTCCTCCTTCCCAGTTTCCTTTCTGTATGTTTCCCTTCTCTCTCTCTCTCTCGTTCATTCATTTTTATTTCTTCTCCCTCCCTTCCATCTCTTCCTTCTCCCATCCATACTTCTTCACATTCTCTTACCTTCCTTCCTTTTTTCTTTCTCCCTTCCTATTTCCATGCTCTGTTTTTCCTTTCTTCTCCCTTCCTTTCTTACTTCATTCTCTTTCATTTCTTCTCCCTCCCTTCTCTTCCTTCTCCCTTCCTTGCTTCCTCACTTTCACTTTCCTTCCATACTTTCTTTTTTCTTTCCTCCATCCCAGTTTCCATGTTGTATTTTTCCTTTCTTCCCTCTTCTTTCCCTCCTTCATTCATTTTCATTTCTTCTCCCTCCCCTCCATCTTTTCCTTCTCCCATCCATACTTCTTCACATTCCCTTTCCTTTTTGCTTTCCTCCCACCCTATTTCCTTGCTGTATTTTTCCTTTCTTCTCCCATCCTTCCTTTCTTCATTCTCTTTCATTTCTTCTCCCATCCATCCTTCCTTCATTCTCTTTCATTTCTTCTCCCATCCATCCTTACTTCATTCTCTTTCATTTCTTCTCCCATCCATCCTTCCTTCATTCTCTTTCATTTCTTCTCCCATCCTTCCTTCCTTCATTCTCTTTCATTTCTTCTCCCATCCATCCTTACTTCATTCTCTTTCATTTCTTCTCCCATCCATCCTTCATTCATTCTCTTTCATTTCTTCTCCCATCCTTCCTTCCTTCATTCTCTTTCATTTCTTCTCTCATCCATCCTTCCTTCATTCTCTTTCATTTCTTCTCCCATCCTTCCTTCCTTCATTCTCTTTCATTTCTTCTCCCATTCATCCTTCCTTCATTCTCTTTCATTTCTTCTCCCATCCTTCCTTCCTTCATTCTCTTTCATTTCTTCTCCCATCCATCCTTCCTTCATTCTCTTTCATTTCTTCTCCCATCCATCCTTCCTTCATTCTCTTTCATTTCTTCTCCCATCCATCCTTACTTCATTCTCTTTCATTTCTTCTCCCATCCTTCCTTCCTTCATTCTCTTTCATTTCTTCTCCCATCCATCCTTCCTTCATTCTCTTTCATTTCTTCTCCCATCCATCCTTACTTCATTCTCTTTCCTTTCTTCTCCCATCCTTCCTTCCTTCATTCTCTTTCATTTCTTCTCCCATCCATCCTTACTTCATTCTCTTTCCTTTCTTCTCCCATCCTTCCTTCCTTCATTCTCTTTCATTTCTTCTCCCATCCATCCTTCCTTCATTCTCTTTCATTTCTTCTCCCATCCATCCTTACTTCATTCTCTTTCATTTATTCTCCCATCCTTCCTTCTCTTTTCATACAGTTATACTGCATTGCATAAAAGCCACAAAATCCATTAATTTACTGGCCTTCAGGTTTGCTAGGTACAGAAAGTTAGGTCTCCCAATCCACCATTTCTCTATCCATTTTCTATCTATCTGTCTGTCTGTCTGTCTGTCTGTCCATCCATCCATCCATCCATCCATCCATCCATCCATCATCTATCAGACTATCTACCTATCTGTCTGTTGCCAGATATTTTAATTTCCTAAGAGATGGTCATAGACAAATCACCTTCATTTCACCCTCTCCACTTCCATCTAGCTGCCTTCTCTCTGAGTATTTACCCTCCTATACTTCTCCACCCCACCCCTCCACCTCATCCTTGGTCTCCCTCTCCCCCTCCTCCCCTCCCACATCCTCTACATATACAGCGTTCACCTATGAGAGGCCACACAGCACCCATCTGGCAGCAAACTCTCATCCCTTTTCAGTCCAACTCTCTAATGCAAGAATTACCTGTTACACCCAGTCCTTCATGTATACAACAGCTCAACTCTGCAGCTGTCTTCCTCTGTCTCTATCGCCTACTGTCTGTGTATTTCCTACTGCCTATGACCTCCAGTGTAGGTAGGTAGGTAGGCAGGTAAGTAGGCAGGTAGGAGGTAAGTTAACCAGTACTCCCAGTCCTACATGTATGCAGTAGGTCAGCTCTGCAACTGTCTCCCTCTGTCTGTATTGCCTACTGCCTGTGACCTCCAATGTAGGTAGGTAGGTAGGTAGGTAGGAGGTAAGTTAACCAGTACTCCCAGTCCTTCATGTATATTTGCAACAGGTCGACTCTGGAACTGTCTTCCTCTCTTTCATTCCTACTGCCTGTGACCTCCAATCTTTTAAATGCAGTGTGTCCAGGGATCTCAAGATGAATGAGTCCTGAATTTGGCTTTGTTATTTTTTATTTATGTATTTTTTCTTGGAGGGAACAATCTTCTTCCTTGCATCAAAGGTCAGTGTCTTGTTCTCCATCTCTTTCCACGGCCAGAACATTTATAAATTCATACATTTTCCCATCTTACCGTTCATTTCATTTTGTTTTGTTTATAAAGGCTCTAACATGCTGGCATACATCAGCCTTGGTCACCTATTGGCAGCTCTCTATGCTGCTTGATCTCTAGCAATCTTTCTTCAGTCCCTTGTCCCTGAGGTCACAGTGTATGGACCTCATCTCAAGTCTTTTTGGTCTGCCACAAACAGATCCACCCTAAACAGTCATCCTTGTCAGCCTAATACTGTAGTACACTACCATACACCCTCACCAGTCATCCTTGTCAGCCTAATAGTACACTACCATACACCCTCACCAGTCATCCTTGTCAGCCTAATAGTACACTACCATACACCCTCACCAGTCATCCTTGTCAGCCTAATAGTACACTACCATACACCCTCACCAGTCATCCTTGTCAGCCTAATAGTACACTACCATACACCCTCACCAGTCATCCTTGTCAGCCTAATAGTACACTACCATACACCCTCACCAGTCATCCTTGTCAGCCTAATAGTACACTACCATACACCCTCACCAGTCATCCTTGTCAGCCTAATAGTACACTACCATACACCCTCACCAGTCATCCTTGTCAGCCTAATAGTACACTACCATACACCCTCACCAGTCATCCTTGTCAGCCTAATACTACACTACCATCCAGAATATAACTGTTTGTAGCTTCACACAGTAAATGGTAACTGCCCAATTCTGTATTCTGTTTATGCATCCACAGCCAGATGCCTTAATACCGAAAAGAGTTTTCACAAACAAATCACCTCCGTGTCACCCTGTCCCCTGCCATTATACCCCCCTTACCCCAGCTTACATCCCCCTCTCTTATATACCTCTCTACTCCATCCCTGCACCTCCTCCTCAGTCTCCCCCTCCCTCTCCCCCACTCCACCTCACTCTCATACTCTCTCCTAGTTAGTCACTCACTCTCCATCCCTCCAGCTCACACCTCCCTCTCTCATGTACCTCTCTACCCCATCACTCCATCTCATCTTCGGTCGCTCCCTCCCCCCCCCTCCACTTTTCTCTCATACAGTCTCCTAGTTAAAAAAGACAAACCAAATCCATTTTTCCCGTCATAGTGTAGGGTGTTGAGGTAAGGCTGAATTAGTCCACAACATTGAAAGGTGGCAGAGTCCTGGGTCACCTCTGGGTCTTGAATAGTCAGTGTAGTAGTAGTAGTAGTAGTGGTAGTTGTAGTAGGAATGATAGTAATAATCTATCTATCTATCTATTGCCAGACGCCTCAATCCCGTTCGGGGTGGCCACAAACAAATCGCCTCCACGTCGCCCTGTCCCCCGCAATTTCGCTGCCCTGCTCCCAACTCACACCCCCCTCTCTCATATACTTCTCCACCCCATCCCTCCATCTCATCCTCGGCCTCCCCCTCCCTCTCCCCCCTTCCACCCCACTCACATACACTCTCTTCGTCAGTCTTTCACCCTCCATCCTCTCCACATGGCCAAACCACCTCAGTGTGTTCCTCCTAACGCTTCCTATCACATCCACATCCACACCACAACGCTCCTTTATATCCTCATTTGTCAGCCTGTGTCTCCATGTGACTCCACAGGCTCCTCTTAAATAACTCATTTCCACTGCTCTCACTCTTGACTTGTGTCCTTCCAACAACGTAATAATAATAATAAAAACAATAATAATAATAATAATTGCAGCTGTAGTAGTGGTGGTGGTAGTAGTAGTATTAGTAATATTAGTAGTAATAGTAGTGGTAGTAGTGCTAATGATAATAATAATGTATATTATAATGATCTGATTTCTGTTTGTTTGTTACTGTAACAGCAAAGTGACGCATGTGTTGCAAATTTGTGTTGGAGCAAGGCACTGTTAAAATACACTAACTTGAGGAATAAAACTATTTCTAGTCCAATTGGGCCACCAGTTCCTGAATTATGACTCATATCTGGCCTTATGTTTCTAATTTAGTGAACCCAGTGGACTGCAGGTTGAAGTTACCCTCATCCAACAGTGCACCATCCAGGGGTAGGGAGGGAGGTGAGGGATATTTGCCTTTTCATTTATAAGATGTAACCAAATTATCAGAGTAACAGGTCTTGAAGAGTTGTAAAATGTATGATTGTTAGGTTACTATTTAGAGTATAGAACCTCATCAGTTTTACACACAAACCATGCCTAATTAGACCCAGGCCTGCTGTTGTTAGTGATGTTATGTGACCAGTAAATGCCCTAATAGGTTGCATTTGATGAGTGCCCTGACCCACTAAACCACCAGGCATCCATCTGGCTTTACTTTATCCTGCCTTCACAATACTATATAATAATAATGTAGTAAACCCTGGCCTACATGCAGTGTTGATTTCTGACAGGTGTGTCGTCCAAAATATCAGTTCATTTAATTCTTTCAGATGAGTGGAAGTGAAAGTATAAGGAAGGAAGAAGGAGATCAAGAAGGTTTGGACATGCTGAGAGAAAGGCCCTGAGACCCTGGGTGAGGATGTGAAGAAGCTGCGGCCGTCACCAGAGAGGTGGACAGTGAATGACATGGCATGAGGTGGTGTGTGCTGAGTCCTGACCTTATACATATAGAGGTACAGTGTTATTAGTGAGCTGGTACACAGGTATAAGTGCCAGCCTTATTTATATGGAGGTACAGTGTTGTTAGTGAGCTGGTACACAGGTATGAGTGCCAACCTTATATATATATATATATATATATATATATATATATATATATATATATATATATATATATATATATATATATATATATATATATATATATATAGAGAGAGAGAGAGAGAGAGAGAGAGAGAGAGAGAGAGGTACAGTGTTATTAGTGAGCTGGTACACAGGTATTACTGGAGTTATTACTACAGGTATTAAAAAGGGAGTTTGCACACAGGTAGTAATAGTTGTTGCTGTATGAGAAGAATTGCTGTAAACCTGGCAGAGAGTTATTACTAGTGTTATTACTAGAGGTACACTTGTTGTTAATCCCAATCTGTCTGGTCCTGCAGACCCATCAATCACAGGCAAGCAACTGCCTCTGCAGGGCCTGCCTGTGAAGTGAACTGATGTTTCCATGGGGTGGACAGCACCTCACCACAGTAAGGTGCAGGGAAAGGTATGGAGGATTGGTTCCTGGATGGATGCCATATTTGCATATTCGTTCGTTTAACATGGGCACCATGTTAGGCTCCATGTCACGTCGTCATTTGGTTATATGGATACCACCCAGCATTATTAATGGTTTGCTGGGTTACAAGAAACCATTTGGCCTGTCACTCAGTGTAGAGTCACTTGAAGTGGAAAGAAGAGTAATAAAAAGTGACAGGATGGATGGCTGAAATAGGAAGAGAGGAGGACTGGTAAAGAAAAAGAATGATAGAGATGAAGGACGAAGTAAGCAGCGCTACATCAAGTGAGTGGATGATGGGCTGCACCACCACATACCACTACTAGAGGTACAATGTTACTAGAAAGCAGGTACACAGGTATTAATAGAGGTTATTATTAGAAGTATTACTAGAGAGCTAGCATGGAACACAGTGAGGAGGAGGGGGGGGGGAATGTTGTCAGGTGAACCCATTGTGTAAAATTGATGTAACACTGTTAATGTGATGATGATGATGATGATGATGATGATGATGATGATGATCTCTATGGATTGTGTAGAGTGTTTTGTCATTTTAGTCTGTCTGTATGTTATGTGTTTGTTTCTTCTCGTGTGTAGGCCTACTTTATGAATGTGTCTGTGGCCCATTCACTGGACATGCCGTTAATTTGTCCGCTCTCTCTTGTATTTTTTCTTTCCTTGCCTTCTGGACACCACCTCACCCCATCCTTAAGTGGAAAAAAGAAGGTAGGATGATGATGATGATGATGATGATGATGATCTAACTATGTATCCCTAACCAGATGCCATAATCCTTTAAGGGATGGTTGTTTGGCTTTGATTTAGGTGTTTTATGGGAAGGGACACTAACCCTCTGCCAACCCACTTGTTGACATGTAGGGAGCAATATATGGGTTGTTTATATGGTTACCACCCAGCTTTGTAAATAATTTCCTGGCTTACAGGAAATCATTTGGCTTGTCACTCAGTGTAAAGGCACTTGAAAAAGAAAGAAGACTAATAAAAAGTCTTCTTAGTATAATAGGAAAAGTGTATGGTAGGATACTTATTGACAGAGTTAGAGAAAGAACAGAGAAATTAGTTGGAGAAGAACAGGGAGGCTTTAGGAAGGGAAGAGGTTGTGTAGAGCAGATATTCATTCTTAGATCTTTAGTGGAAAAGTTTCTAGAGAAGGGAAAGAAGTTGTATGCAGCTTTCATGGATTTGGAGAAAGCATATGACAGGGTGGATAGACAAGGATTGTGGAAAGTGTTAAGAATATATGGAATAGATGGGAAGTTACTGAATGCTGTGAAGAGTATGTACGATGGTGCGAAGGCTGCAGTGCGTGTGGATGGTGAACTAAGTGAATTTTTCTCTTTGAAAGCTGGGTTGAAACAGGAAAGTGTCATGTCCCCATGGTTGTTCAATCTGTTCATGGATGGGGTAATAAGAGAGGTACAAGGTAGGGTAGTGGATGTTGGAGTGGCCCTGGTGAGAGAGGATAGTGTTTGGAAACTCCCTGTACTGTTGTTTGCAGATGATACTGCGTTGTTGAGTGAAGACGAAGGGGAGCTGCAAGGCTTGGTGGATGAGTTTGGGAGAGTGTGTAAGAAACGGAATCTAAAGGTGAATGTAGGGAAGAGTAAAGTGATGGTCTTTGAGAGAGGTGAAGTCAGTGATTGTACAGCGAGGTTGGATGGTGAGGAATTGGAAAATGTGAGTACGTTTAAGTACTTGGGTAGTGTGATGAGTAAGGATGGAGGTTTGGAGGGTGAAGTGCTTGAAAGGGTACAGCAGGGAAGAAAGGTTCCTAGTTCTTTGAAAGCAGTGATAAGAAACAGGGAAGTGAGCATGGAAGTGAAAAAGTTACTACATATCAGTATTGTGATACCAACTCTAACGTATGGAAGTGAAGCTTGGACGTTGTTGGAAGGACACAAGTCAAGAGTGAGAGCAGTGGAAATGAGTTATTTAAGAGAAGCCTGTGGAGTCACATGGAGAGACAGGCTGACGAATGAGGAGCGTTGTGGTGTGGATGTGGATGTGATAGGAAGCGTTATGAGGAACACACTGAGGTGGTTTGGCCATGTGGAAAGAATGGAGGGTGAAAGACTGACGAAGAGAGTGTATGTGAGTGAGGTGGAGGGGGGAAGAGAGAGGGGGAGGCCGAGGATGAGATTGAGGGATGGGGTGGAGAGGTATATGAGAGAGGGGGGTGTAAGTTGGGAGCAGGGCAGTTTAATGGAGGGGGACAGGGCGACTTGGAGGCGATTTGTTTGTGGCAACCCCAAACGGGATTGAGGCGTCTGGCAATAGATAGATAGATAGATAGACTAATAAAAAGTGACAAGAAAGATGGGAGAAATAGGAAGAGAGAGGGCAGACACAGAAAAAGAATGGTGAGGGTGAAGGAAAAAGTAGGCAGCACTATATCAAATGAGTGGATGATAGTCACCACCACCTGCTGATGATAATGGTGATGATGGTGTGGTGGTGGTTCATGAAGGATGTTATGTGGTTGATGGTTTTGTATGTCTGTGGTGCAAAGATGTATATATATATATGTGTTGGTGAGGGGTAGTGCTGGGTGGAGGGGAAGGGATATTGTCTGAATACTTCCTTTTTTGCAGGAAGAAGGTGGAGAAAGGAGTACCACACAACGCTTACGAACTTGGTTGAACTCTTGCCCCCGCTGAGGAAGGAGAAGGAGGAGAAGGGATGGCCAGATGACCCTCTAAGGAAGCTGCATCTGTACACAAGAAGGACCCCCCCTCACTCACAAAACAGGTAAATTCTTTCCTATAACTTGTCATGTCTGTTTTTTCAGCTGTTGTATTCTTTATGCCCCCTGTCTTTAACTCTTTCACAGAGATGAAGAAAATAAGTGGGTGCATAAAGGATGTGAGATATGGTGGTATTAGAGGTAGACTGCGAGATAATGCACATTTCATGTGTGCCGTGTGTCAGGGAGAGCATATAGAGATTTTCAGGCTTGAAAGGATTGAGCTTGCTGGTGAGTCTCTTGGGTGTGTGGAAGAGTTTTGTTATTTGGGAGACATGTTATGTGCTGGAGGTGGGGCTGGAGCAGCTCTGTGGCTAGGGTGAGAAGTGGTTGGAAGAAGTTCAGGCAGCTGTTGCCTCTCCTGACATTGAGAGGACTCTCCCTACGTGCTAAGGGGTCTTTGCATGCAGCATGTGTTAGGAATGTAATGCTGTATGGTGGTGAGACCTGGGGGCATGTTGAGAATATAGAGGATGACAGTTGGTTGTGGAAATGAGAAGTGTGAATGTTGGGGGTTAGGGTTGTGAGAGGCAGACCGAAAAAGACCTGGGACGAAGTCATAGATTGTGACCTCAGGGACCGAATAGGGTGGCTGCCAGAGATTACGAGAAGAGACTGAATGGAAGGCAGGAGTTTGAGTGTATCCATCCATCATCTAAATTGTGTTGCCTCATGAGGAGTGTAGGAGCCCAGGGCTAGGCAAGTTGGTCCTGACATTTAAGATGAGAGTGACCAGAATACTCATCGCTGAGCGGCATTACTATCTATCTGTCTATCAATTGCCAGATGCCTTAATACCATAAGGAGTGGCCACAAACAAATCACCTCCATGTTGCCCTGTCCCCTGCCATTTCACTGCCCTGCTCCCAACTCACACACCCCTCTCTCATATACCTCTCCACCTCATCCCTCCATCTCATCCTTGGCCTCCCCCTCCCTCATCCCCCCTCCATGTCACTCACATACACTCTCCTAGTCAGTCTTTCATTCTCCATCCTCCCCACATGGCCAAACCACCCCAGTGTGTTTCTCCTAACACTTCCTATCACATCCACATCCACACCACAGTGCTTCTTCCTCATTTGTCAGTCTGTCTCTCCATGTGACTCCACAGGCTTCTGTCAAATGACTCATTTCCACTGCTCTCACTCTTGACTTGTGTCCCTCCAGCAAGGTCCAAGCTTCACATCCATACGTTAGAGTTGGTATCACAATACTGTCATGTAGTAGCTTTTTCACTTCCATGCTCACTTCCCAGTTTCTTATCACTGCTTTCAAAGAACCAACAACCTTTCTTCCTTGTTGTACCCTTTCAAGCACTTCACCCTCCAAACTTCCATCCTTACTCATCACACTACCCAAGTACTTAAACGCACTCACATTTTTCATTTCCTCCTCATCCAACCTCGCTGTACATCCAGTGACTTCATCTCTTTCAAAGACCATCACTTTACTCTTCCCTACATTCACCTTTAGATTCCATTTCTTGCACCCTCTCCCAAACTCATCCACCAAGCCTTGCAGCTCCCCTTTGACTTCACTTAACAACACAGTATCATCTGCAAACAACAGTACAGGGAGTTTCCAAACACTGCCCTCTCTCACCAGGGCCGCTCCAACATCCACTGCCCTGCCTTGTATCTCTCTTATTACCCCATCCATATACAGATTGAACAGCCATGGAGACATGACACATCCCTGTTTCAATCCAACCTTCAAGTAGAAAAATTCACTCAGTTCACTATCCACACGCACTGCAGCCTTAGCACCCTCATACATACTCTTCACAGCATTCAACAACTTCCCATCTACTCCATATATTCTTAATAGTTTCAAAAATCCATGTCTATCCATCCTGTTATATGCTTTCTCCAAATCCATGAAAGCCGCATACAACTTCTTTCCCTTCTCTAGAAACTTTTCCACTAAAGATCTAAGAATGAATATCTGATCTACACACCCTCTTCCCTTCCTAAAGCCTCCCTGTTCTTCTCCAACTAATTCCACTGTTATTTCCCTAACTCTGTCAATAAGTATCCTACCATATATATACTTTTCCTATTACACTTAAATGCCCCTATGATTACCACACACTTCTTTTTCCCCTTTTCCTCTGTACAAGGGAATAATTATACCTGACTTCCAATCCTCTGGAACTCTACCTTCCTCCCAGGTCAATCTGCACATCTTCCGCATCCATTCTACTACTATCTCTCCCCCATGCTTCAGCATTTCACCACACACTCCATCAATTCCTGGGGCTTTCCCCATTTTCACTTTCTTCATTGCATCCACAGCTTCAGTCCTACTGATTTTGTCCTTTCTTCTCACCTCCTTCCTTCTCCCAGCCATTCCCCAGCCACTTATACTCGCATTACTTCCATTCTCAATGTTCAACAATTCCTTAAAGTGTTCTCTCCTTCTGCTCACTTTTTCTCCCTTCTCCACTAGTAATCTACCATTTTTATCTTTCACTCCCCTACTAACTTCTTTGCCACCCTGTCTGACTCTCTTTACCTCTTTCCAGAACATTTTCTTATATTCCCTCCACTTTACACTCAAATTCCTTCCAAATTCCACATCCACTCTCTGTATACTCTCTCTTACTAATATTTTCACCTCTCTTCCTTTCTACATATAACTCTGTCTTCCGTCTCTCAACTTCTTTACGTGATCAGTAAACCCCAACATGCTGATAAATCTAAAGTGACGATTTCTGTGGCAGGTGGCAATACTGTCAAAACAGCAGGAGTGTGGCCGTGTACAGGTTGTCACTATGGTGTGGAAAGTAACTCCATTTTGTGCAGTGTTTGTGATAAGAGGGTGCAGAAGATATGCAGTGGTATCAGAGGTACACTGCAATATAGTGCTGATTTTGAGTGTGATATGTAAATTACAGAAGGAGAGAGGTGGGAAGGGATTAATCTTGCCATTAGAGATATCCAAGAAGGCTTGGATGAGTGAAACTATAGCAGCAGAGTGGAAAAAGGCAGTGTATGTACCCCTGTGCATGAATGAGGCTGGTGAGGTGAGTACAAAAATTATCATAAGTCTCCCTGGGTGGTGTAGAAAAGATGCAGGGAAGAATTGTCATTGAGGAAGTAAAGGATATATCAGAATGCCTGCTGAGTGATGAACAGGGTGGCTTTAGGAGTGGTAGAGGATGTATGGATTAAATATTTGCATTGAGACAGAGTAGAGAAGGCCTTTGAGGAGGAATACATGTTATTTATGGCAGGTATAGACCTGGAAAAAGTGTACGACTAGGTGATAAAGGACTTTGGAAGATTTTTGTATGTACGGTTTTTGCTTACATTTATAAAGACTCTTATCATGCCTGCATTTGCCTGCCTTGGCCACCTAATGGCAGCTCCCCACGCTGCTGTCTCTGGCAGCCTCCCTATTCAGTCCCTTATGCCTGAGGTCACACTCTGTAACCTCGTCCCAGGTCTTTTTTGGTCTGCCTCTTACAACCCTACCTCCAACATTGACACTTTACTCCTACCGCACCCTGTTGCCATCCCCCATCCTCTCCACATGCCCAAACCATCTCAGTCTGCCACTCCTCATCACAACACCAATACACTTCAGTCCCATTCCTTCGTCTCAACTTTTCCATCGTAAACCTAGCCCCCCCAGGCCTTGCATTCAAGGACACACAGCACATCCTCCTAATCATTGTCATATCTGTACGTTTGAGACTGCGAATATCCTGTTCTTTTACTGCCCACGTATCACCACCATACAGCATTACAGTCCCAACACATGCTGCATACAAAGACCCTTTTGCAAGTTTACTTATTTAACTTGATGATTGAATAAGAGTTGGGGTGAGTTGATGTAGTTTTTTATTTATTTGTCATACATTATATCTTTCCCAACACTTCCAGAGCTGTGTACTTAGTGAGGTCAGTGGCTGCTCTGCTCAGCTGGTGCATTTTGGTGGAACATCACCCTCGTCGTTGGCAACATCAACCAATACATCATCCTTGTCATCAACCAAACCATCTTCAGCATCATCCAGGTCACAGGGGTCATCTGAAGGCTGCAGCAGTGAGAGGAGAGAAGAGGACAATGAAAATGGGTTCACTGCAGCACTGATGACAATTGTATATAAGTCACCTATCTGTTGGAATGCCCCAGGCCATACCCCACCCCCTGGCAGCACTACAGGTGATGTTTATTATAATTTGTCAGTGTAATTATTATGTACAAGTACCTGTCTGTTGGAATGCCCCAGGCCGTACCCAGCTGGCTGGCAGCACTACAGGTGATATTATAATTTGTCAGTGTAATGCACAAATCCTGCACCAGCACCATACAACACATTTAAGTGTAATGCACAGCATGTACCAGCACCACACAACACATGTAGTAGTGTCCTAAAGCACATCTGAAATGTGAAGCCAGTGAACTGTGGGCTGAAGCTGCCCTCCTCCTGCAGCTCACCATCCACTTTTCTGGGGATAGGGAGGCAGCTGAGGAATGTTTGTCAAACCTGGTAGTGGAGCTGACCAGTACACCACATGAAGGCATCCCTCTTAATATACTTTACTAAGCTTACATTGTTTGTAAATTGGCTTTTGTACTACATCTGTCTTCAATCAATCAATCAGTCAATCATTTCCTGTGACACCCCACGGGATGCATAGGGCCTCGATGGTTAGGAGGGCCGATAGGAGGTTAGTGAGGGATGTTAAAGTTATAGGAAGTAAGGAGTGTGTGCAGCAGCACAAACTACTGATTTGTGATATGGTGCTTAAAGAACAAGTGATGAAAAAGAGGACTTACGTACCAAGGAGGAAAATATGAAAGCTGAAAAACCAAGTAGTAAAGGATGCCTTCTATAGCGAGTTGAGGAGAGTGGTGGCTGAACAGGGAGCTGTAGACAGAGGCGTTAATGAACAGTACAGAGCCCTCAAGAACAATCTCTTGAGAGTTACTGATGTAACATGCGGTTGGACAAGAGGACCACCAAGACATAAAGTAACTTGGTGGTGGGATGAGGGTGTAGAAGCTGCAGTTAAGGAGAAAAGAAGGCTTTTCCAGGAATGGAAGAAGGGTGGTAGCAAAGAGGAATATTTGGCTGCCAAGCGTAGGGCTAGAAGAGAGGTATACAGGGCAAAGTCTGAGTCACAGAGACAATTACTTGATAACCTAAATCATGGGGAAAGGAAAAATATATTTAGGGTGGCAGGTCAGGTGAAGAGGGATAATCGGGATACTATAGGTGAGCAGTGTGTGAAGAATGATGAAGGAAGGGTAGTGGTGAACAGTGAGGATATTAAAGATGCATGGAGAAAGCATTATAACCGGTTGTTGAATGAGGAGTTTGACTGGGACAGGGAAGGTTTGGAGCCAACAGATCCAGTGTCTGGCCCTTGGCCTTTGATTGATACTGCTACTGTGAGTGAGGCAATAGGCAGGATGAGGGTGAGGAAGGCAGCAGGTGTGTCTGGGTTGACTGCCGAAATGTTGAAGGCCTCAGGCGATATAGGGGTGAGTTTAGTCACTGACCTGATAAATAGGATTATTTATGAGTGTGTTGTCCCAGATGATTGGCTGAAGAGTGTAATTGTAAATGTGTATAAAGGGAAGGGTGATGCCTTGGAAAGAGGAAATTATAGAGGTATCAATCTTTTAGATCAGGTAATGAAGGTAATGGAGAGAGTTTTAGAAGGTATGATTAGACAAAGAATGAATATTGATGAGATGCAGTTTGGGTTTATGCCAGGCAGGGGGACCATTGATGCCATATTCATTGTTTTACAGCTTCAGGAAAAATATATTGGTAGGAGAAGGGATCTTTATTTTGTTTTATGTTGAATTGGAAAAGGCCTTTGACAGAGTCCCTAGAGAGGTGGTGAAGTGGGCAATGAGAAAGCTTGGCTTGGAGGAGTGGCTGGTTAGGGTGGTTATGGCTATGTATGTGGGTGCTCACACCCAGGTAAGAGTGAATGGAGATTTGAGTGATGAATTTTCCGTGAATGTTGGTGTGCATCAGGGGTCGGTTTTGAGTCCCATGTTGTTTATCATGGTACTTGAAGCCCTCTCACGTGACTTTAGAAATGGACTCCCGTGGGAGTTGTTGTATGCTGATGATTTGGTGCTGATTGCAGAGAACGAAAGGGAGGCGGAGGAAAGGTTTAGGAAGTGGAGAGATGGTATGCGGCAAAAGGGTTTAAGGGTAAATGCAGATAAAACAAAAGTGATGATATCTAGGGTTGGTGGCGGTACTGTCAAAGACGAGGTAGAGTGGCCATGTGCAGTTTGCCACAAGGGCGTGGGAAGTAATCTTGTGCGATGTTTGTGATAAATGGGTGCATAAGAGATGTAGTGGTATCAGAGGTAGACTGCGAGATAATGCTGATTTTATG
Source organism: Coenobita brevimanus (assembly GCF_032717465.1). Taxonomy (NCBI): domain Eukaryota; kingdom Metazoa; phylum Arthropoda; class Malacostraca; order Decapoda; family Coenobitidae; genus Coenobita; species Coenobita brevimanus. Next base: position 11,953,841 of record NC_137048.1, read on the forward strand.
TGTACGGTGTGCCGGGGTGAGCAGGTGGAGATTGTCAGACGTGAAAGGATTGAACTTGCTGGTGAATCTCTTGAGTGTGTGGAAGAGTTTTGTTATTTGGGAGACATGTTGTGTGCTGGAGGTGGGTGCTCTGTGGCTAGGGTGAGAAGTGGTTGGAAGAAGTTCAGGGAGCGCTTGCCTCTCCCTACGTGCTAAGGGGTCTTTGTATGCTGCATGTGTTAGGAGTGTAATGCTGTATGGTAGTGAGACCTGGGCAGTGAAGGAGGAAGATATTCGCCGGCTCAGACGTACAGAAATGACAATGATTAGGTGGATGTGCAGTGTGTCCCTGCGTCCAAGGCCTGGAGGGGCTGGGTTTGCGATGGAAGAGTTGAGAGGTAGGATGGGCCTAGAGTGTATTGGTGTTGTGATGAGGAGAGGTAGATTGAGATGGTTTGGACATGTGAAGAGGATGGGGGATGATAATTGGGTGTGGAAGGTGAGAAGTGTTAATATTGGGGGTGGGATTATGAGGGGTAGACCGAGAAAGACATGTGACGAGGTCATTAAGTGTGACCATAGGGTTAAGGGACTGAACAGGGAGGCTGCAATGGATCGTGCAGCATGGAGAGCTGCCATTAGGTGACCAAGGCCGACACATGCAAGCATGTTGGAGCCTTTAAAAAACGAAAACGATGCCATCTCCTTGAGGTTCCACCAACACTCCTCTCCTGCTTCCTTTTTCATTGTCCTCAACCAGGTTTCCCTCGGCCTACCTCTACCTCTTCTTCCTCTAGCAGTCCACTCTGGGACATCCTGTATTAAACTACTTTCTTTTCTGTATATGTGCCCCAGCCACTTCCAACGAGACAGTCTCACATATTCATTAACTGGTTCCACTCTCGTAATATCCCTTACTCTTGCACTTGTAACTCTGTCTTGCCACTTTACCCCAAGAATCCTTCTCAGTATTTTATTCTCAAATTTTACACTTTCTGATCTGTTGCAATTGTACTGTACCATGACTCATGCCCATAAATTAAAATTGGTCTAACCATGGACTTGTAAATTTTCACTTTAGTTTGTACCGAAAGCATATTATTATTCCAAACAGATTTCAACATTCCAACAGCTCGCCAAGCCTGTCGAATCCTCTCCTCAATTTCATTGTTTAATGATCCATTAGATGATACAATCGTTCCCAGATATTTAAAGTTTTCTACATTCTTCACCACATTATTCCCAATTACACAATCGATTTGGTTCTCCACGTTCATATTAATAATTTCAGTCTTTCCACAATTTATTACCAATCCCACTTTTCTCCTTCCTCCACCAGACAATCAAGCACCCTTTGCATCTCATAAATACTTCCACAAATCAGTACAATATCATCAGCATAGTCCAAATCCATCAGCTTCTTATATTCTTTCCAGTTAATTCCTGCACCTGTTCTCCTTACAACCTTTTTCATAACATAATCCATAACCAAAACAAACAACAATGACGAAAGAACTCCTCCTCCTTGAATCACTCCTGACCTAACTCATTGTTAACAAACACTTCATAATGAAGTCATTTAGATGGAATAGTAAAGCGACAAAACCCAAACCATTTTTGTTAATAGTAAACTTATGGAGGCTTGTTCATGCTGTTATTTGGGTAGGGACCATTATAAATACTTGCCAGTGTATCACCTCAGACATTACAACAGCTGGGACAAGATTAAGATATCAAGTATCCTGGAGATTGGGAACATGTGAGGAATACCTTTTCTGTGAACTGGTGGTGGGTTAATCAAGGACATAAATTACTAGCCATGTGAGGAGGAGGAGGAGAGACTGACAAGGACAGTGTGTGTGCATGAGGTGGAGGCAGAGACCAGGGATGAGATGGGAAGAGGAACTGGAAAGATAAATGAGAGGATATTGGTTGGAGGGAGGACAGCCAAAGGACAGGACAGTGTGGAAGCAGTTTGTTTCTGGTCATCCCATACAGGATTAAGGCTTCTGGTAATAGTAAAATAAATTATTCCTATGTATTGCCAGCAGCATTAATCCTGTAAGGGTTACTTCACATGTGTTTATAGTGTTGTATGCAGCCAATAGCCAGAGTTACAAGTTTGAGGATGTGGTTTTAATTCCATTAGCTTTTCTTGGGATCTTTATGCATCCATTACAATAGATATTCATTATTATGTCATACGTTAATTTGGTTTGTGTTTTAGAAATAACTAACCTTTACTCTTGTCTATAATTGCTTTATACTTATAGCATTACAGGTGTAAGTTGGTGGTGGTTAAACACCCAGTGCCCATTTTTGCCCATAGGTTATGTACTCTAGTGGTAGGTGGTGGTGATCATCATCCACTCACCTGATGTAGTACTGCCTACTTCTTCCTTACCCTTTATCATTCTTTTTCTGTGCCTGCCCTCCTCGCTTTCTATATCTCCCACCTTTCCTGTCACTTCTTATTGCTTTTCTTTCCTTTACAGATGGCTTTACATTGAGTGACATCCCAAATGGTTTCCTGTAACCCAAGAAACCATTTACAACGCTGGGTGGTAACCATATAACCAAACCATACTTGTTCCCTACGTGTCAGCAAGTGGGTTGGTGGAGGGTTAGTGCCCCTCCCGTAAAACAAATAACTCAAAGTCAAATGGCCACCCCTTACGGGATTATGGCGTCCGGCAATAGATAGATAGATAGATAGATAGTTATGTACTCTTTCATATGAACGGATTTCCGTAAACATAACTACTCATACCATCAGGAGGCCTTCTGCATTAGGCATTTGTATGAGTAACCACAATGTCATTTTGAGTAGTGCATGTGTGGATGGCAGAGAAAAAGTTGAGTGGTACCTTTAATAATTTATAAGTGTAGGTGTTACAGAAGCAGTTATGAAGTGGTAAAGGGTAGATGAGTAACCAGGTTGTACATATAAGGTGGAACCATTACTTCAGATTGTTAGGTGATGTGTTGATGACTGTGGCATATGTCACTGGGTATGCTGTTTGATTGTTACTCTCTCTCTCTGGTGGGGAGGATGGGGGATCCTACCTCATCCCTTTTCTTAGGTAGGAATTGGGGGAGAAATATTGGGATGGTATGTATGAACAGGCAGTTCTAGTGGTGTGTCTGACATCTCCAGTTTGTTATATTTACCCCAGGCAGAATAAAGTCGTTTGTATATAGCAGGATTATACAGTACTGAAGATCCGTATAATTGCAGAGAAGGGGCTAAAGTGACTTGTTATCCCACAGGGCATTCAGCAAGTATCAGATCTGAGCCAGCAAGCAGGATTGTTAGTGTGGCAGCAGAAACTGATCAGCTGAGCTGCCCTCTTCCTCCACCCTGTCACCCCTCATCCTCTGGCCCTCCCATCATCCACTGTGGAGGGGCAGCAGCGACACACAAGGCCTCTAGCATCACCCAAACAAGCACTGTCTCTTGGTAAACGCCTCCAGTCACTCACTGATACCTGGATGATGCAAGATTAGTCATATCTGCCTGGGTTTGCTGATATTGTTTACAATTACCTTTGTTTGTCTGTGTCCAGCTATGTATTTATCACGAAGTAATGAAACTCCACTGATATCTGGATGATTGTCAGGTGGATTTATATTACTGACCAAATCTGACAAAATTTTTTGCATAGTTTTTATTGTTATTATTATTATTATTATTATTATTATTATTATCATTATTATATAATTGTCTTTTCTTAACTGGGTTTTATATATATATATATATATATATATATATATATATATATATATATATATATATATATATATATATATATATATATATATATATATATATATATATATATATATATATATATATATATATATATATATATATATTCTTTATTTTTTACCTCCAGCAAAGATTTCAGGAGACATAACTGGAGGATTTAAATATAGCTTTCAGACACTTCATCACTGGAGGTTCAAATAATGCTGAAGTAAATAATCTGGCAACAGTGGGCATATATGTAAAGAAACTACTGAAGTTTAACCTTTTGTGCTTTGGACACCTTTCAGTATGATGATGTATTTTATATTTTTAAAATTAGTTCTTAAGCAACGTTGGGTCTGGTTAGTACTTGGATGGGTGACCGCCTGGGAACACCAGATGCTGTTGGCATCCCTACGTGTCAAGTGGGGTTGGTGGAGGATTAGTGCCCCTCCCTGTAAAACAATTAACTCTAAGCCATTGGCCACCCTGTCCGGGATACATGGCGTCTGGCAATGAATGAATGAATGAATGAGTTCTCATAACAATTTTGTCGAATTGTGACGAACCACCTACAGACAAGATGCAAGCCAATCATTTCTATCTTAAAATATACAGTAAATTTAATTCATCTTTGGATAATATTTTGTGATTTGGACCCAAACCTTTCAGTATGATAATGTAGTATTTATTTATTTATTTTTAAAATTTCTAACAATTTTATCGAACCAAAATGAACGTCTCATAGTCAAGATGCTGCTAGTACTCTCTTCAAAGTAAAATACTATTAATGTAAATTGTCCGTGAATAATGAAAATAAACATTTTAAAGACATCATATTGAAAAGGTCAGGTATAATATTTTATTGGTACCCACATAATGAAACATTTTTAGTAACTGATCTTAGGATTGAAATTTCTTTACTGGTAACTGTTCAGTAAATACAGTTTTCATTATACTTCATCAGTGCCAGCCTTTACTCCTCCTGCTCTCTCTCTCTTGCCCTTCAGTGTTAGTATTTTCCTTCTCCTTCCCTTGTTTGTCAGTGTCAGCCCCTTTTCTCCCCCCCCCCTCCCTCTCAGCACTACCACCACCACCCTTTATCTCTTTCACAGAGCCTTCTCCTCCTCCTTCCTCCCCTCTCTCTCATTGGCAGCCTTCTCTCCCTCCTTTCTCAATGCCTTCCCTTACTCCCCCCTCCCCCTCTTTCTTTTTAAACCAGTTTTGTTCTGAAAGTTATCCTACCAACAAGAGTTATTCATTTGATCCCATTCACAACAGAGGTACAAGGACAAGCCATCAGCCACCATAAGGGTGAGGCAAACTGCCAGTTGACACTTAATTGTGCCTACATACTCACCCTTCATGATCTTCCTACACCCTTAGACACCCAAGGTAATTAATGTATTGAAGTTGACAGTTGTTTTTATTGTAAGTACATTTAATGTCCACTTGATTAAAAATAATCTTATTCCTTCTTTATCATTTGTCTTGTTTGTGAAAGTTGTAAAATTCTTAGTAACAGTGGTTGTATTTATCATAATCAAAATAATAGTTACAATAGTGGAAGGTGAGGGAGCAATCATCCTCTCTCCCTTTTGTTTATCTCTTCCCCCACTCAGTGTAGTCCCCCCATCCACCCCTACTCATAATAATAATCATCATATCAATAGTAATTATTATTATAATAATAGTGGAAGGAGGGGGAGCAGTCATCCACTCCCCCTTTTGTCGCTTCCCCCACTCAGCATAGTCCCCTCCATCCAACCCCACTCAAAATAATAATGAATCTATCTGTCTATTGCCAGACCCCTCAATCCCGTTCGGGGTGGCCACAAACAAATCGCCTCCATGTTGCCCTGTCCCTTGTCATTTCATTGCCCTGCTCCCAACTCACACCCCCCTCTCTCACATACCTCTCCCCCCCATCCCTCCATCTCATCCTCGGCCACCCACTCCCTCTCCCCCCCCCTCCACCTCACGCACATACACTCTCTTCGTCAGTCTTTCACCCTCCATCCTTTCCACATGGCCAAACCACCTCAGTGTATTCCTCCTAACGCTTCCTATCACATCCACATCCACACCACAACGCTCCTTTATATCCTCATTTGTCAGCCTGTCTCTCCATGTGACTCCACAGGCTCCTCTTAAATAACTCATTTCCACTGTTCTCACTCTTGACTTGTGTCCTTCCAATAATGTCCAAGCTTCACTTCCATACATTAGAGTTGGTATAACAATAGTCATGTAGTAATTTTTCACTTCCATGCCCACTTCCTTGTTTCTTATCACTGCTTTCAAGGAACCAGCATCCTTTCTTCCTTGCTGTACCCTTTCAAGCACTTCACCCCCCAAACCTCCATCCTTACTCATCACACTACCCAAGTACTTAAACGTACTCACATTTTCCATTTGCTCACCATCCAACCTCGCTGTACATTCACTGACTTCACCTCTCTCAAAGACCATCACTTTACTCTTCCCTACATTCACCTTTAGATTCCATTTCTTACACACTCTCCCAAACTCATCCACCAAGCCCTGCAGCTCCCCTTCGTCTTCACTCAACAACACAGTATCATCTGCAAACAACAGTACAGGGAGTTTCCAAACACTACCCTATCTCACCAGGGCCACTCCAACATCCACTACCCTACTTTGTACCTCTTTTATTACCTCATCCATGTACAGATTGAACAACCATGGAGATATGACACATCTCTTTTTCAAACCAACCTTCAAAGAGATGGGGCTCGGGCCTGTGCTAGAGGGTACAGGGCATTGCGGTTCCCAGGCTGCCGCTTCCGCCCAATAGAGAGGGGCCCGAACCTGGGAGTAGTGCCCCAGGAGGCTGCCCTATCAGTGGGTGTATAATGGAGGGATAGTTGCAGTGCCAAGGTGCTCTTGGAGGGTGTCCCTGCAGCTGTCCTGGCAGGGTGCCCCGAGGCCACTGCCACAGCCACCGGTTAGCTGGTGGGCTAGGGGTCCCAGATCCATTGCCTGGACCTGGGACTGTGCAGTGAGTGGGGCCTGTGCTATGTCTATCCCCCTTTATTAATACTGAAGATGACAAAACAAAATAAGTTTCAAAGCAATCCTGAGAACAGTAAATCACCCAGGGGGATGAGGGTGGGTTCATGGAATGTGGGAAGTTTGAGGGGAAGGGCGGGGGAAGTCGTTGAGGCATTCAGTAGGAGGTGGTTAGATGTGGCGTGTTTGCAGGAAGTCCGGTACAGGGGTGGATCAGCCAGAAAGATTGCTGGGAAGGACTGTTGCTATAAGTTGTTTTGGCAGGGGGGGGACAGACGGATATGGAGGTGTTGGTGTGATGGTTGCGGAGAAATGGGTGGAATATGTTATGAATGTTTTGAAAGTAAGCGATAGGATATTGGTAGTGAAAATTCTATTGGGTAGAAGGATAGCTGCAATTATATCGGCATATGCTCCACAGGCAGGATTGGATGTAGCAGAGAAAGATAGATTTTGGGATGATTTAATACGTGTAGTGGGTGGTATGCGGGATGAGATAGTGATTTTAGGAGGGGACTTAAATGGTCATGTAGGTGAAGCAGCACAAGGTTATGAAGGAGTGCATGGGGGATGTGCATATGGTATAAGGAATGCAGAAGGGGAAAGGATACTCGAGTTTGGGGAGGCAACGGACATGACTGTGTGCAACACATATTTTAGGAAAAGAGACAGTAGGTTAATTACGTGTGAGTCTGGGGGAAATAGCAGTCAGATAGATTATTTTCTGGTTAGGAGAGCCGATAGGAGGTTAGTGAGGGATGTTAAAGGTATAGGAAGTGAGGAGTGTGTGCAGCAGCACAAACTACTGATTTGTGATATGGTGCTTAAAGAACAAGTGATGAAAAAGAGGACTTATGTACCTAGGAGGAAAATATGGAAGCTGAAAAACCAAGTAGTAAAGGATGCCTTCTATAGCGAGTTGAGGAGAGTGGTGGCTGAACAGGGAGCTGTAGACAGAGGCATTAATGAAGAGTACAGAGCCCTCAAGAACAATCTCTTGAGAGTTACTGATGTAACATGCGGTTGGACAAGAGGACCACCAAGACATAAGTAACTTGGTGCTGGGATGAGGGTGTAGAAGCTGCAGTTAAGGAGAAAAGAAGGCTTTTCCGGGAATGGAAGAAGGGTGGTAGCAAAGGGGGAATATTTGGCTGCCAAGCGTAGGGCTTGAAGAGATATACAGGACAAAGTCTGAGTCACAGAGACTATTACTTGATAACCTAAATCATGGGGAAAGGAAAAATATGATATTTAGGGTGGCAGGTCAGGTGAAGAATGATGAAGGAAGGGTAGTGGTGAACAGTGAGGATATTAAAGATGCATGGAGAGAGCATTATAACCGGTTGTTGAATGAGGAGTTTGACTGGGACGGAGAAAGTTTGGAGCCAGCAGATCCAGTGTTTGGCCCTTGGCCTTTGATTGATGCTGCTACTGTGAGTGAGGCAATAGGCAGGATGAAGGTGGGGAAGGCAGCAGGTGTGTCTGGGTTGACTACCGAAATGCTGAAGGCCTCAGGAGATATTGGGGTGAGGTTAGTCACTGACCTGATAAACAGGATTATTTATGAGTGTGTTGTCCCAGATGATTGGCTGAAGAGTGTAATTGTAAGTGTGTATAAAGGGAAGGATGATGCTCTGGAAAGAGGAAATTATAGAGGTATAAAGCTTTTAGATCAGATAATGAAGGTAATGGAGAGAGTTTTAGAAGGTATGATTAGAGAAAGAGTGAATATTGATGAGATACAGTTTGGGTTTATGCCAGGCAGGGGGACCACTGATGCCATATTCATTGTTTTACAGCTTCTGGAAAAATATATTAGTAGAAGGGATCTTTATTTTGTTTTATGTTGAATTGGAAAAGGCCTTTGACAGAGTCCCTAGAGAGGTGGTGAAGTGGGCAATGAGAAAACTTAGCTTGGAGGAGTGGCTGGTTAGGGTGGTTATGGCTATGTATGTGGGTGCTCACACCCAGGTAAGAGTGAATGGAGATATGAGTGATGAGTTTTCCGTGAATTTTGGTGTGCATCAGGGGTCGGTTTTGAGTCCCATGTTGTTTATCATGGTACCTGAAGCACTTTCACGTGACTTTAGAAACAGACTTCCGTGGGAGTTGTTGTATGCTGATGATTTGGTGTTGATTGCAGAGAATGAAAGGGAGGCGGAGGAAAGGTTTAGAAAGTGGAGAGATGGTATGGGCACAAAGGTTTAAGGGTAATTGCAGATAAAAAAGTGATGGTATCTAGGGTTGGTGGCGGTACTGTCCAAGACGAGGGAGAGTGGCCATGTGCAGTTTGCCACAAGGGTGTGGGAAGTAATTCCATCTTGTGCAGTGTCTGTGATAAATGGGTGCATAAGAGATGTAGTGGTATCAGAGGTAGACTGCGAGATAATGCTGATTTTATGTGTACGGCGTGCCGGGGTGAGCAGGTGGAGATTGTCAGACGTGAAAGAATTGAACTTGTTGGTGAATCTCTTGAGTGTGTGGAAGAGTTTTGTTATTTGGGAGACATGTTGCGTGCTGGAGGTGAGGCTGGAGCTAGCTCTGTGGCTAGGGTGAGAAGTGGTTGGAAGAAGTTCAGGGACCTCGCCTCTCCTGACATTGAGAGGACTCTTCCTACGTGCTAAGGGGTCTTTGTATGCAACATGTGTTAGGAGTGTAATGCTGTATGATAATGAGACCTGGGCAGTGAAGGAGGAGGATATTCGCCGGCTCAGACGTACAGAAATGACAATGATTAGGTGGATGTGCAGTGCATCCAAGGCCTGGAGGGGCTTGGTTTACGATGGAAGAGTTGAGAAGTAGGATGGGACTGGAGTGTATTGGTGTTGTGATGAGAAGAGGTAGATTGAGATGGTTTGGACATGTGGAGAGGATGGGGGATGATAATTGGGTGAGGAAGGTGAGAAGTGTTAATATTGGGGGTGGGGTTATGAGTGGTAGACCGAGAAAGATATGGGACGAGGTTATTAAGTGTGACCTCAGGGTTAAGGGACTGAACAGGGAGGCTGCAATGGATCGTGCAGCGTGGAGAGCCGCCATTAGGTGACCAAGGCCGACGCATGCAAGCATGTTGGAGCCTTTAAAAATGAAACTAAAAACAAAACGAAACAACCTCTTCCCTTCCTAAAGCCTCCCTGTTCTTCTCCAACTAATTCCTCTGTTCTTTCTCTAACTCTGTCAATAAGTATCCTACCATACACTTTTCCTATTATACTGAGAAGACAAATGCCTCTATGATTACCACACACTTCTTTTTCCCCTTTTCCTTTGTACAAGGGAATAATTATACCTGACTTCCAATCCTCCGGGATTCTACCTTCCTCCCAGGCCAATCTGCACATCTTCCACATCCATTCTACAACTATCTCTCCCCCATGCTTCAGCATTTCACCACACACTCCATCATTTCCTGGGGCTTTCCCCGATTTAACTTTCTTCATTGCTTCCACAACTTCTATCCTACTGCTTTCTTCCTGTCTTCTCACCTCCCTCCTTCTCCCAGCCATTCCCCAGCCACTTATACTCACATTACTTCCATCCTGTATGTTCAACAATTCCTTAAAGTGTTCTCTTCATCTGCTCACTTTTTCTTCCTTCTCCACTAGTAATCTACCATTTTTATCTTTCACTTCCCTGCTAACTTCACTTCCGCCCTGTCTTACTCTCTTCACCTCTTTCCAAAACATTTTCTTAATAATAATAATAAGCCATCCATCCATCATCTAATCCTACGTTGCCCCATGAGGAGTGTAGGAGCCCGGGGCTAGGAAAGTTGGTCCTGGCATTTAATATGGGAGTGACCAGCCTCACTCATCCCTGAGTGAGTAATAATCCCCAACCATCCCTTGGATATAAACCTTCACTGGCTCAATCCGATTGGAGCACCTTTATTACCCACTAAACCACCAGGCGCCAAAAATTTGGCTGTATGGTTACCACCCAGCATAGTAAATGGTTTCCTGGTGTACAGGAAACCATTTAGCTTGTCACTTAGTGTAGAGTCACCCACAGGCAGAAGGAAGGGGAAAGAATGAAGGAAAGAAAGACACAAGAGGGAGTGTAAAGTCACCCACAGACAGAAGAAAGAGGAAAGAATGAAGGAAAGAAAGACAGAAGAGGATGGATGGAAAGAAGGATGGAGGAGAGGAAAGGGCAGACACCCGAAAGCAGCACTGCATCAAGTGAGTGGATGGTGAGCGTCCCCACCTACCACAAAGTAACTGCCAAGTCCCGGGCACGTACGCTTCTCGTGGGGCAACGTAGGATTGGCTGATGGATGGATAGATGGATAATAATAATAATAATAATAGTGACAGGTGGGGGTGCAGCCATCCTCTCTCCTTTCCCCCCCATTTCTATCCCCTATCCCCACCCTCCCACTTGATAGTGACTCCCCTCTCTTTCCCTACTCAGTGTCTCATCTCTGCTTTGCTTGATGTAGTCCCTCCTCCCCCCCCCCTTCTCTCTACTTGATGTACTGTAGTCCCCATCCTTCCCCTCCCTCTCTGCTTGATGTAGTTCTATATCACCCCTCTCTCTGTTTGATGTAGTCTCCCATCCTCCGTCTCTACTTGTAGTCCCCATCCCCCCCTCTCTCTGTGTGATGTTTTCCCCATCCCCTCCTGACTCCTTGATGTAGTCTCTCTCTCTCTCTCTCTCTCTCTCTCTCTCTCTCTCTCTCATGTAGTGCCCCTGAGTGACAGTTAAACTGGTTTGCTAAATGCCATGTCATTTGCTATGGTGGCTGGTGGTTTAGTGGGTTAAGGTGCTCCAGCTGGATGGACACTGTAAGGGTTACATCTGAGGGGTGGGCAAGTGAGGCTGGTAACCGTTGCCTCGTTGGCACTGAGTACCTCCAGCTGCCTGTGTAATAGGCCACAAAATAGAATTAGTTGGTGTCGTATCAGCATAACTCCTAGTTCATATCAGTTAAGGAAGCTACCTAGCATCTTTTCCTTAGCTAATTATTTTTGGATAGGGTTGGTTAGTATCAATTTGTGTCATTTATGCTGAGTATGGAGGTATTCTAATGATTTAAATGACACAAGAGGATAGTAAGGAGTAATAAGCAGAATTGTTAACTGATGAGAATATAGGCCTTAGTCACAACCCCCTCCCCCAGTCCTACTGCTCACCCAATACAGTAATTGTTTTAGTTAGGTTGAGATGATTTTTTTTTTTTTTTTTTTACCCTAACTCCACTAAAAGATCAGGGTAAGATCCAGAACCAGAAAGCATATAATTAGGAATCTGTTATTTTGTTGTATCGAGATGGTATAGAGGGATGCCTTCTTGCAGTGGCACTGATATAACCATGTACCCAGTCTTGTTACCCCCTGAAAGGAGGAGGATTGACATCTAGATAAGAGCTTGCAGTTCACTGGTTTACCTTCAAAGGAGCCTAGGACTACAACAGCAGGAAATAACATCATATTGATAAGGATGATGACTATGATGGTAATATTTCCTATGCTGATCATAGAAAAGTTGGGTATGATGTAGGATTGGGTGGGGGCAAAAAACTAGGGCCCATATTGTCACAAGCTAAGGAAACTTGATAATATCTCCTCCTATGCAGTTATTCTGCTTATTACTGTAGTAACACAGTTTCTCTCTCCCTACCAGGCTGCAGCAATCCACTCTCCCTGTTGTCCAAGCTCCGCAGCTCACTGCTTCCATCATCTATCATATCATCACTTGCTAGTTTTACTTATTGACCATAGGTATTAGGTGGTCATGCATATACTGTAGGTGTGTACTTATAAATGGTTGTATAATAACTGAACAGGACTATAATATGTACAGGGCATTTTTACACTGAAGGTTGTATGTGAGGGGGGGGGGGATGTTATTGCTGCCCTTTTTTTTTTTTTTTTCCTTCTAAATCAAAGGTTAGAGCCATAATACATACAGTAAAGAACAGTTAGTAGTTAGTTCATACTTAAAGTCACTGATGTGTGCAGGCAAAAAATTAAAGTAGCTTTAACCACTTCAAACTGAATTTTTACTGAGGCCATTCAGTATGGGGCATAAAATAATTGCTTTCAGAGACAACACTGCAAAAGCCAGTCAGTTTGCCATTAGTTTCTTGTGATGGCCTGAATAAGTTAATGTAAAATAGATCCATAAAGGCTTCAAAGAATGTCAGAATAATAGTTTGTCTCAATGCACAACTAATATTACTATATTTTTACTCTAACTTGGCCAAAAATTAATCTCTTCCATTTTCATTGTACAGTAGTTTTAATGAGATTACCTAGAATATTGTGCTAGTCATGAGGAAGTGCTATGAAATGATGTGTTCCTGGCATTGAAAGTTAAGGTGAGGAGAGTATAGCCATGTACCGTATATGTATAGTAAATGAATGTTTTGTATAAATAAACTCTTGTATGTACATTGTTAAAATTTTGTTTCAGTTGCCTATCTATACCCTGTCTACCTTAACTTGGCATAAATTTTTTTCAGTCTTTTATTCTTATGCTAAGTACTGTTTGGAGTACAGCCGTATGTGATGTTGGTATTGTCAATCAGTTATACCATTGTTCTGTATCACTGTATAATGTAAGTATTAGTGTACAATGTAACACTAAAGTTGCCACTACTCAAGCTGACAGCAAAACAGTAATGCAGTAACATCATATGGAAGGACATCAAAACTTATATATTTAAACTTATATATATATATATATATATATATATATATATATATATATATATACATATATATATATATATATATATATATATATATATATATATATATATGACCATTTATGAGGGCCAGTGATCATATAGCAGTGGCATCTTTAGTATTACATATTATAGATTCAGTATAGAACTACCCCACACTGTTTAGTTAGACCTGTACAGTATGTTAAAAGTTTACCCCCTTACACCTTATGCAGGGGAGAGAGGCAGGGTATACAGAAGGTGTGTGTGTGTGTGTAAGAGAGAGAAACGAGGGTACATACAATAAGGGGAGATGAATATAAGGTGTGTGTGTGTGTGTGCGTGACAGAGAAGACAGAGAGAAGGGTACATATAACAAGGGGAAATGGGATGTGTGTGTGTAAGAGAAAGAGTAAGTAAGGGGAAGATGTATGATAAAGAGATGAGAGAGTTAAGGGGGAAGTGTATCATGAAGGGATGGAGAGAGAGAGGGAGAACGGGGGATTGGAGGGTACATATGAGGAATGGTGTGTGTGTGAAGGGGGAGATGTATGATAAAAGAATGAGAGAGAGAGAGGGGGGGGGGAGTACATATAAGGGGAGATGGGATGTGAAAGAGAGAGAGAGAGGGATGGGAGGGTATGTATAAGGGGAGATGGGGTGAGAGAGAGAGAGAGAGAGAGAGAGAGAGAGAGGGGGGGAGGTACATATAAGGATAGAGAGAGAGAGAGAATTAAGGGGGGAGACAGGCGTGATAAGGGGAGATGAGAGAAAGAGAGAGTCAGGTATGATACGGGGAGATGGAGTGTATGAGGGAGAAAGAAAGAGAATTAAGGTGGAGACAGGTGTGATAAGGGGAATGAGATGTCAGAGAGAGAGCGTTACTGGGGGGAGGGGGGATTCTTTCCTCAGTTTGTCCCAGAAAAAATACAAAATGCTTTCCGTGCAGTGACCCACGCCATATAAAGATATAATACTGGATGGTTTAGTAGTAGTGGTAGTAGTAGTAGCAGTAGTAGTAGTAGTTCATGTGAAATGTGAACCCAGTGGACTGCAGGTTGGAATTATTGTGTACTGATTATTATTTTCCCACCAATTACCAGTAATTTATCACTAAATTGTGTCAGATTTCCTGCCCATATCCCATACCCCCGTCATGCTGTCATTATCCTGCCCATATCCCATACCCCGCCATCCTATCATTATCCTGCCCCCCCCCCCTCCTAGCCATGTCGTCTTCCCTTTATTATTATTGAGATTGGCTACAGAAATAAGTTACATAATATAAGCCTGCAGTCCACTGGGTTCACATTTCAGATGAACTTGAGACTAGAACTACTACTACTACCACCACTAAAACCATCCAGTCTGATTTTGATATGGCGTGGCAGAGTCCACAGAGAGTATCTTTACTTCTTTTTTTTTTTTTTTTTTTTTTCTGGGTTATGAATTGTGAAAAGAACCCCCTCCCTCTCCCTGACTCTCTCTCTCCATTAACATTTTTCCCCTTCATTATTTACATCCTTTATCACAGCCCTGAACCTTATATACAATGTACCTTGAATGTAACGTGTTGAACACTGGAGTACAAAATAAAGTGGTGGCAATACTACCTACCCTGTTTCCTGTATCCTCTGTAGTAGTGTACAAGACAATACTTACCAGGCCCAGGGATGAACAGGGGGGAATGAGGCCTTGGTGTTCACCACTGGTAAAATTAGTTCACATATTTTCTACCAGATGGCAGCACTGGTAAAATTAGTTCACATATTTGCCAACAGATGGCAGCACCAGTCTTGTCAGGAACAGCAAAACATAAGACCCCTTCCCTGTGCAACCAAAACTAGTTCAAAGAATGACCAATAGATGGCAACACCAGACATTATTAGTGCTGCCATCTATAGGTCATTCTTTGAACTATTTTTGGTTGCACAGGGAACGGGTCTTATGTTTTGCTGTTCTTGAGAAAACTGGTGCTGCCATCTGGTGTAAAGTTTGTACCACTGCTAAACACCCGGGCCTTAAGATGTCCTATTGTTAAATCCCGGAGCTCACCAAATTTTTGTTTTTCGCTCTCCCATATTTTAGAATTAAAACACACAGAAGACGACTTTATTTGCACAGGCGAAAATATTATCCAATAAAGACGTAACAAAAAATATATATATAAATAAAACCGCGGGGAGGGTAGATGAAGTAAGGTGCACCGGCCAGTACTCCAGTACTGCTGTGCCCAGTTCAAACCTGCATCCACGTCTTGACATCCCTATGTGTCAAGTGGGGTTGGTGGAGGATTAGTGCCCCTCCCTGTAAAACAATTAACTCTAAGCCCTTGGCCACCCCGTTTGGGATACATGGTGTCTGGCAATGAATGAATGAAAAGCTGGAATAAAATACATATCACATCATCGGCTCTTCAGGCCGATGATGTGGACGAGGAGGAAGAGGAGGAGACGAGGAAGAGGGGGACGAACAGGAGGGGGGCAAGGATTAGGAAGACGAAGATTAGGAGGGAGCGAGGATTAGGAGGGGGCGAGGATTGGGAGGGGTAAGAGGATTAGGAGGGGTAAAAGGATTAGGAGGAGAAGAGGATTAGGAGGAGGAAGAGGATTAGGAGGGGGCAAGGATTAGGAGGGGGCAAGGATTAGGAGGAGGCATGGATTAGGAGGGGGAAGAGGATTAGGAGGGGGCAAGGATTAGGAGGGGGACGAGGATTAGGAGGGGGACGAGGATTAGGAGGGGGACGAGGATTAGGAGGGGGACGAGGACTAGGAGGGGGACGAGGATTTGGAGGGGGACGAGGATTAGGAGGGGGACGAGGATGAGAGGGAAGAGAGGGGACGAGAAGGAGGAAGGGGGATGAGGAGTGGGGATGAGGGGGAGGAAAAGGGGACAGAGAGGAGATGAGGAGGGAGAGGAGAGGGGATGAGGAAGAGGGGACGGAGAGGGGATTAGGAGGGGAGGAGAGGGGATGAGGAGGGGGAGGAGAGGGGAGGAGGAGGAAGGGACGAGAAGGAGGGGGAGGAGAGGGTACGAGGATGAGGGGGAGGAGTTTTAGGGGTGGAAGAGGAAGGGGGACGAGAGGCAGAAGGGGAGGATGAAGAGGTTGAGAGGGGTGGGGTGGGGAGGATGGGGGAAGCGGGGAGGAGGATGAGGGGATGGGGGAGAGGATGAGGATGAGGGGGGTGGGGGAGAGGATGAGGGGAAGGATAAGGATGAGGGGGATGGGGGAGAGGATGAGGGGGTGGGCGAGAGGATGAGGGGGGTGGGGGGAAGATAAGGATGAGGGGGGTAGGGGAAAGGATAATTACGAGGAGGGAGGTGGAGAATGAGGAAGAGGGGGGTGGGGGAGAGGATGATGATGAGAGGTGGGGGAAGAGGAGGATGAGGATGAACGGGGTGGGGGAGAGGATGAGGAGGTGGAGGAAAGAGGATTACACAGGAGGAGGATGGGAACGAGGGGTAGGGGAGAGGACGAGGATGAGGGGGGATGGGGAAGATAAGGAAAAGGGGGGTGGGGGAGAGGATGATGATGAGGGGGGTGGGGGAGAGGATGAGAATGAGGGGGGTGGGGGAGGAGGAGGGGGGAGTATGATGACAAGGTGGAGGAGAAGAGGGGAGAAGGGGGAAAGAAGAGATGGAGGGGGTGATGATGATGATGATGATGATGATGATGATGATGATGATGATGATGATGATGATGATGAGGAGGAGGAGGAGAAGGAGGAGGAGGAGGAGGAGGAGGAGGAGGAGGAGGAGGAGGAGGAGGAGGATTACACAGGATTACACACAGGATTACACAGGAAAGCAAACAGCAACAGACCTTATGGTCCTTTCGAGGCTGCTTGTTACAGAGAAAACTATGACTACAATATCTAACTCTACAGTACATGCTGAAGGATAAGGATAGTAAAGCAAGAAGGCTTCCCCCACCACCAAACCCTCCAGGAAAAAGTGAGAAAAACCACCATGCAGCATGGAAAAACTGTCATGGAAATTTTATAGGAAACACTGGAAAGGAAAAGTCACATTCTATAATACTTTATCTATAAGCTACCCGATAGAGTAACCTGAAAGAGAAAGTAAACAAATAAAATAATAGTTACAGCATGACATTATAAACTGGTACATTGAGTTAATGGGAAGTCTGTGGACATAACGTGGAAGCTACACACTGCACAGTGTGGATGTTTAGGGGTGGTGCGGCAGCCTTTCCTGGCGCTTTTAAGGTAGGCAGCAGTCAATCAGGCCCTAGCTCCGTTTGCGCCACTGAGACAAGGAACTCTCCCATGTGGGACAAGTACACAAGTTTCATCCTGAAGCAGTGACCCCTGGTACATTAAAAAAAATCCCGATGGTGGTCACTTGACTAACAGGGACCCTCAGTGATCCACAGCCCATCACAGGTCGAAACCAAGAGTAGTGACCGTTAACTCAGGGTTATCAGTGCAGATCCTAATCTGTGCTTATATTGTTTTCTTTGCATTGGGGAGATTGAAAAATATATAAGATGGGTGTCTTAGATAAAAGGGGACTGCACAGTGCACAGTGTGGATGTGCAATGCACAGAGTGGATGTCTAGGGGTGGTGCGGCAGCCTTGCCTGGCACTTTTTAGGTAGGCAGCAGTCAATCAGGCAATAGCTCCGTTCACTCCACTGAGACAAGGAACTCTCCCATGTGGGACAAGTACACAAGTTTCATCCTGAAGCAGTGACCCCTGGTACATTAAAAAAAATCCCGATGGTGGTCACTTGACTAACAGGGACCCTCAGTGATCCACATCCCATCACAGGTCGAAAGTAAGAGTAGTGACCATTAACTCAGGGTTATCTGTGCAGATCCTAGTCTGTGCTTACTGTATATTACCTCATTTGCTTTGGGTAAATCGAAAAACGTATAATGACGTGACGTGACGCTATATTAAGTTTACGGGGTGTCCTGTAGACACGAGGGGACTGCACAGTGTGGATGTTTAGGGGTGGTGCGGCAGCCTTGCCTGGCGCTTTTAAGGTAGGCAGCAGTCAATCAGGCCCTAGCTCAGTTCACTCCACTGAGACAGGGAACTCTCCCATATGGGACAAGTACACAAGTTTCATCCTGAAGCAGTGACCGCTGGT
Source organism: Coenobita brevimanus (assembly GCF_032717465.1). Classification (NCBI taxonomy): domain Eukaryota; kingdom Metazoa; phylum Arthropoda; class Malacostraca; order Decapoda; family Coenobitidae; genus Coenobita; species Coenobita brevimanus. Next base: position 11,972,389 of record NC_137048.1, read on the forward strand.
ACATTTAAAAAAATCCTAATGGTGGTCGCTTGACTAACAGGGACCCTCAGTGATTCACAGTCCATCACAGGTCGAAAGTAAGAGTAGTGACCGTTAACTCAGGGTTATCTGTGCAGATCCTAATCTGTGCTTATATTGCTTTGTTAGCACTGAATAAATCGAAAATGTATAATATCGTGACACAACACTATGTACAGGTACATTGTTTACGGGGTGTCTTGTAGACAAAAGAGGCATGAACTTACATGTACCGTAACTATAAAAGCAAGTTATTCGGACAGAAAAAGAGTCAGCTGAGGATTCTCGCGCAAATACTTGTCTAATTTGTTTTTGAATGTCTCAATTGAGATACTGTTCACGGTATCTGAGGGTAATCTGTTCCAGATATTTACAACTCTGTTAAAGAAGAAGTATTTTGCTTCGTGGGACTGGAATCGCTTTCCCATAATTTTGCAGCCATTACTTCTGGTTTGACTCGACCGGTCTATATCAAAATATTTATTCATGTCTAAGTTGTCGTATCCCTTCATGATTTTGAAAACTTCAATAAGGTCCCCTCTTAACCTGCACTTCGTTAGGCTAAATAATTTAAGTTCTTCAAGGCGTTCCTCATATGGTTTGTTTCTAAGTCGTGGTATCATTTTTGTGATTCTTCGCTGAATTTTCTCTAATTTTTCAATGTCCCTTCTGTAGTATGGAGACCAGAATTGCACACAATAATCAAGATGGGGGCGCACTAGCGAGTTGTACAAGGCAAGTATGACTTTTTCCGATTTAAACTCGAAAGTTCTTCCAATAAAACCCACTACCTTGTTTGCAATTTTAACCGCATCGGTACACTGCTTGCTTGGTTTTAGGTCATTTGATATTATCACACCAAGATCCTTTTCACTGTCTGTACTTGATAACTGAATATTGTTCATTTTGTAATTTCCATGGACATTGTTACATCCAATATGAAGTACTTTACATTTTTCTGTGTTGAATTTCATTTGCCATTTTTCTGCCCAGCTTGCTAAAGTGTTAAGGTCATTTTGTAACTGCTGCCACTGTAATTTTGAAGTGACTTTACTGGTTATTTTAGTATCATCTGCAAATTTGGATACTTTACAATTTAGACCCTCATCAGTATCATTTATATAGATAATAAAAAGTATCGGTCCAAGAACTGAGCCTTGGGGAACGCCGCTGATCACATTACGCCATTTGGATTCCTTTCCGTTTATCACAACTCGCTGTTTTCGGTCTGAAAGCCAGTCTTGTAAACATTTTTGCGTATTTCCTTTTATTCCATGTGCTTCTATTTTTCTCATGAGACGCTTGTGAGGGACAGTGTCAAATGCTTTCTGAAAGTCGAGGTAAATTATATCTACTGCTCTTGAGTCATCGTATGATTTGTAAACATCATGGAAGAAGTCCAGTAAGTTAGTTAAGCATGAACGACGATGTCTGAATCCATGCTGCGAGTCTTTAATTATATTATTTTCTTCTAGATAATTAACTATTTTATCTCATGATTTTTTCCATTAACTTGCGCACTACTGATGTTAAGCTGATTGGTCTGTAATTTCCTGGGTGCGACTCATTTCCTTTTTTGAAAATTGGTGTTACATTTGCTAGTTTCCATTCGCATGGAACTTTCCCAGTACTTAATGATTTATTGAATAAGACAGAGAGTGGCAGCAATAACTCATGTTTTGCTTCTTTGAGAATTCTCGGTGATATTTTATCGGGGCCAGGGGTTTTGTTTATGTTCGTTATATTTATGGCTGAAAGGATATCGTTATTATGGATAGTATAGTTACTAAGGACTGTGCTATTTGCTTGGTTTGTGGGTAACAGTAGGTTTCTGGTGGTGTTTTCTACTGTAAAAACAGAGGCAAAGTAATCGTTAAGAATGTTTGCCATTTCGACCTCATTTTCAGTGTGTTTGCCATTGTTTGTTTCTAGAGGACCTATTGATGTAGTCATAACCTTTTTCTTTCTAATGCGAGGAGGAGGAGAAGGAGGAGGAGGACGAGGAGGAGGAGGAGGAGAAGGAGGAGGGGGGGGATGACGAAAAGGCTGGCACAGAGGAAGACGGGGGGTTGAGGAGAAGGGGGAGGGAGAATGAGGAGGAGAAAGGGGAGGGGGAAGAGGAGAAAGGGGAGGGGGAAGAGGAGAAAGTGGAGGGGGGAGAGGAGAAAGGGGAGGGGGAAGAGGAGAAGGGGGAGGGGGAAGAGGAGAAAGTGGAGGGGGGAGAGGAGAAAGGGGAGGGGGAAGAGGAGAAAGTGGAGGGGGGAGAGGAGAAAGGGGAGGGGGAAGAGGAGAAAGTGGAGGGGGGAGAGGAGAAAGGGGAGGGGGGAGAGGAGATGGGGGAGGGGGAAGAGAAGATGGGGGAGGGGGAAGAGGAGAAAGGGGAGGGGGAAGAGGAGATGGGGGAGGGGGAAGAGGAGATGGGGGAGGGGGAAGAGGAGAAAGGGGAGGGGGAAGAGGAGAAAGGGGAGGGGGAAGAGGAGATGGGGAGGGGGAAGAGGAGAAAGGGGAGGGGGAAGAGGAGATGGGGGAGGGGGAAGAGGAGAAAGGGGAGGGGGAAGAAGAGATGGGGGAGGGGGAAGAGAAGAAAGGGGAGGGGGAAGAGGAGAAAGGGGAGGGGGAAGAGGTTGGCACTGAGGGAGGTGGAGGCAGGATGGCACTGAGGGAGAGGGAGAGGTTGGCACTGAGGGGGGAGATGGTGGAGGAAGCTGGCACTGAGGAAGTGGCGGAGGAGGTTGGCACTGAGGGAGTGGCGGAGGAAGCTGGCACTGAGGGAATGGCGGAGGAGGTTGGCACTGAGGGAGTGGCGGAGGAGGTTGGCACTGAGGGAGTGGCGGAGGAAGCTGGCACTGAGGGAATGGCGGAGGAGGTTGGCACTGAGGGAGTGGCGGAGGAGGTTGGCACTGAGGGAGTGGCGGAGGAAGCTGGCACTGAGGGAGTGGCGGAGGAAGCTGGCACTGAGGGAGTGGCGGAGGAAGCTGGCACTGAGGGAGTGGCGGAGGAAGCTGGCACTGAGGGAGTGGCGGAGGAAGCTGGCACTGAGGGAGGGGAGGAGAAGGAGGAGGAGGAGGTTGGCACTGAGGGAGGGGAGGAGAAGGAGGAGGAGGAGGTTGGCACTGAGGGAGGGGAGGAGGAGGTTGGCACTGAGGGAGTGGCGGAGGAGGTTGGCACTGAGGGAGTGGCGGAGGAGGTTGGCACTGAGGGAGTGGCGGAGGAGGTTGGCACTGAGGGAGGGGAGGAGAAGGAGGAGGAGGAGGTTGGCACTGAGGGGGGGAGGTGATGGAGGAAGTTGGCACTGAGGGAGAGGCGGAGGAGGTTGGCACTGAGGGAGAGGCGGAGGAGATGGGCACTGAGGGGGGAGGTGGAGGAGGTTGGCACTGAGGGGAGGAGGTGATGGAGGAAGTTGACACTGAGGGGGGAGGTGGAGGAGGTTGGCACTGAGGGGAGGAGGTGATGGAGGAAGTTGACACTGAGGGGGGAGGTGGAGGAGGTTGGCACTGAGGGGGGAGGGGAAGGAGGAGGAGGTTGGCACTGAGGGGGGAGGTGGAGGTGGAGGGTGGCACTGAGGGGGGAGGTGGAGGTGGAGTTGGCACTGAGGGGAGAGGTGGAGGTGGAGGTTGGCACTGAGGGGGGAGGTGGAGGTGGAGTTGGCACTGAGGGGAGAGGTGGAGGTGGAGGTTGGCACTGAGGGAGGAGGTGGAGGAGGAGGAGGTTGGCACTGGTCGGGAGGGGAAGGAGGAGGAGGAGGTTGGCACTGAGGGGAGAGGGGAAGGAGGAGGAGGAGGTTGGCACTGAGAGTGGGTAGGATTAGGATTTGGAGGTTGGCACTGTGGAGGAAGGAGGCAACTCACCTGGAGGTGTCTTGTGTTCCAGGGCGGTTTAGTCTGCTGGTGTTGGCGTGGGTGTGGCAGTGCGGGTGTTGAAATGAGGCAAGAGTAAATTATATACCTATTAATTACACACACACACACACACACACACACACACACACTCGTCCTACCAGCACACAATTTAAGGAGTCCTTGATTAGTACAAGGGTTGATGTACACTGTATGCCACTCCTACAGCACCAAATGTCTGGCCTAAACTAAATAAGTCAGGAAAATAGCAATAACAAAATATCAATGAGCACCAGTACCTGAGAGAGACGATTGAGAAGTGAAGGAGCGTAGGGATCTTGATGTGGAGGTGGTAAGCACAGGGAAAGATAGATTTTGAGATAGTTTGGCAAAGTGGAGAGGATGGAAAAGAAAAAGACACTGCCTAGGAGTAAGGTGACACGGGAGGGATAGAGAAAGGGAGATCGAGGATGAGGCGGAGGGATGGGATACAGACGAGAAGGGGATATGTGAGCTGGAGAGAGGTCAGTCAGATGGCAGGGGATAATGTGTTTGTGGCCAACCCTGACGGAAATCCAGCGTGCAGCGATACAGATAGACAATTAGACATAGATAGATGTAGACACAGATAGAGACATGCCAGGAGATACAGGCCAAGTAATATATAGTGTGACGGGAGTCCAACCCAGGCTGCTCTAAGCTTATATCAGTAAAGATAAATAATACAAGTGCTACTATAACGTAGCATTTACTTTACTCTTGCTAACCCAGGCTGCTCTAAGCTTATATCAATAAAGATAAATAATACAGGTACTACTATAACGTAGCATTTACTTTACTCTTGCTAACTTCAAATGTTTTTACTTGTTACTGGGGCAGGTCTTCCCTTCGTAACATTTTTCACAGCGACTTATTCCAGTACTACATCTTAGCCTCCTTTTTTATGTAATTTATCTGACATCAATGCTTGTATTAACATGACGAGATAATGAGGCAAAATGAGCTGAGTCAATCGCCACCGAGGAAACGTTACGAAATATACGGTATTAGAACTAAACATAATAATACATGCTACTTGTCATTTTTGTGTAGATATAAGTTGCGTTAACAACATAAAAGATACTACTGGGGTGTAATGTGCAGACTAAATGGCTACGGAAGACGTGTTACGAATCTCCAGGTCCACTAGGAGTACGAGGGTGAGTCTGCGTTGCCATGGATACCACTGGTCTTACCCCTCACACGAGCCACGTTCCTTTCATCCTCACTCCACGGTGACCAGCATAAAAATGGCGATATTTCACTAACTTCACCTGCCAGCTGTGTGTTTTTGGTACAGGCGGGTGTGTATATGGTTATTACAACACTGGATCACTTATGTATCGCCTGTGTACCTGAACAACATTATTTATGCCAAAAATAATATTCTTTCAGTATTGCCAATATAAGGAGGAAACGTACCATCCCAGTTACACTCTTAAGACAAATAAAAACAGCTTTACTTCCTAGTTTGTAATAAAGTGATGGTTTGTATGGTGTTAATATTACAAGTAACTATATTTCCTATGGTATATCTCCTTTATTTTCTTATCCTCGTGGTAAAATCCACACCTGGTCAACAGGTAATGCAGTGCTGATGTGGGAACTGTTGTGTGTCAGTCTGTACTGGAAAAGGTTCAAGGTTTGGGTTGAACTGCTTCCTTCACGTCAGATAATGTGTGTTTAAGCTGCAGTTATCATTGATGCGGATGTCTGGCTGAACCCAAGTGAACACATGCCATGTAACAACATTAATTGCACCATCAGTTGGGTAAATTAAACCCGAGTATTTAGGAAAATGCTGGAGCACTGGCAGGTTCGAAGCATGGTTGGTCTGAAGTGGTTGGTGTGGTGGATGAAAGGAGAGTGCAGTGCAGAAAGGGAAAATAGGAGAGGATAGGCCAAGACTGATGCTGTGTGAGAACAGAACATTTGTTAGGGTAGGACAAGACAGGCCAGATGTCAGGCTAAGTTTTACTGTACAAAATATACCAGGTAAAGTGATTGGAAAGGGTCAGGTCAACTTATACCTGCTGTTTCTGTTCTTGGTATCCAAACCTGACAGTCTTTACTACAGCACCACCAAGCAATGGAACTTACTGTTTTAATGGTAATATTATTTTAGCTGCGTTGATTTATTTCTGTGCTATTACTGTTAATTATGTATGCAGGAAGGAGGCATTTTATTGGGTAGTTATGTAGTGTGATTAAAACAAAAAACCTATCTACACTAACAGCACATTAGGCAAACCGCTGATTTAGTTCAGCCAAAACCTGTGCTGTATTTATAAACTGTTCTAAACATAAACTGTGTATAGACGTTTATCTTTACTCAGGCAACTGATAAACATTTTATAATTTAATCAGTCAGTATTAGTGTGACAAAATATGAAAAACAAACCACCTGTCATACTAGATAACTCATGGAGTTTGGTGTATCGTGTCCATCGGGTAGGATCGTTTATGAATAACTCCCTGAAGCTCTCACAACACCCACGGGCCATAGTTATAAATTATCCTATGCCTAAGTTCCATATAAAATTCACTGACTACAATTTATCTCCATTCATAACGCTGCCAAACTCTTTACAATGGAACTAAGTGGGCATTACAGTGAAAAACACAAAAGACAAATGTATTTTTGATACTTCACTGCTGTAGGAATAGGTTTATTTTAAGAAATGCCTAGGATGCTTTGTGAATACGGCTGGCATAGTTCCCAGATCACAGTGTATTACGGGCTGACGAGTTTACGAAGATTTACAACACCAGTAGCTATGAATTAGGGACAGTAACGTAAGAATGATATGTTTTACGTATTACTAAGACAATATCATGCTTTAATTTACTACAAACTACAAACCTGAGTTGTTTTCATTTGTTTTTAAGACCAAAGTGGGATGATGGTACTGGTCTGTAACTTGGCACCATTGTAAAATTATTATTTTTGCCTTAAATAAACTTGTTCAGGTATAAACGCGATACAGAAATGCTGCTAATGTTGTAATACACTTGTAGCCACCTGCCTGTACCAAAGAAACAGGCATGGGTGTTACGTTTGTGGAAATATTGTCATTTTTATGTGGGCCACCGAGGAGACACGATGAGGGGACGCTGTGTGCTCGCTCTGGCTCTACGTCAAGGGTTGCCACACAGGGGGCCGTGTGAGGGATTTGGATATTTCAGGGGGATTTATACAGACAGGGTTAAAAAATCACCAAGGTATTATTTTTGATGGTGTTCCTTATACTTATTATTTTATGACCAAAGGCTTTTTGTATTTTATAAGGGCGTATTAGGAGTAAGGCTAGTGTTTTGGATCTCAGATACTATATAATAATGATACATAAAAATACAGCATTAAAATAATGCCAAACTTTTACAAGTATCTCTATAACACCGCTACATTTCCTGCCGCTACACTGTACACAGTACTGCTAAATGGAAGTATAGAACTCTAGTCTCTACAATTTAATTATTTAAACTATACCTCCCCCCCCCCCGAAGAGTTTATGGCATGGACGTCTCTGCTGTTGGCGGGAAAGTCTATGATCTCCATGGCAACGCAAACTGACGGTGGTATTATCTCCATGGCAACGCAGACTGACGGTGGTATTATCTCCATGGCAACGCAGACTGACGGTGGTATTATCTCCATGGCAACGCAGACTGACGGTGGTATTATCTCCATGGCAACGCAGACTGACGGTGGTATTATCTCCATGGCAACGCAAACTCAAGGTGGTATTATCTCCATGGCAACGCAGACTGACGGTGGTATTATTTCCATGGCAACGCAGACTGACGTGGTATTATCTCCATGGCAACGCAGACTGACGGTGGTATTATCTCCATGGCAACGCAGACTGACGGTGGTATTATCTCCATGGCAACGCAGACTGACGGTGGTATTATCTCCATGGCAACGCAGACTGACGGTGGTATTATCTCCGTGGCAACGCAGACTGACGGTGGTATTATCTCCATGGCAACGCAGACTGACGGTGGTATTATCTCCATGGCAACGCAGACTGACGGTGGTATTATCTCCATGGCAACGCAAACTCAAGGTGGTATTATCTCCATGGCAACGCAAACTCAAGGTGGTATTATCTCCATGGCAACGCAGACTGACGGTGGTATTATCTCCATGGCAAAGCAGACTGAAGGTGGTATTATCTCCATGGCAACGCAAACTCAAGGTGGTATTATCTCCATGGCAACGCAGACTGACGGTGGTATTATCTCCATGGCAAAGCAGACTGAAGGTGGTATTATCTCCATGGCAACGCAGACTGACGGTGGTATTATCTCCATGGCAACGCAAACTCACGGTGGTATTATCTCCATGGCAACGCAAACTCAAGGTGGTATTATCTTCATGGCAACGCAGACTGACGGTGGTATTATCTCCATGGCAACGCAGACTGACGGTGGTATTATCTCCATGGCAACGCAGACTGACGGTGGTATTATCTCCATGGCAACGCAGACTGACGGTGGTATTATCTCCATGGCAACGCAGACTGACGGTGGTATTATCTCCATGGCAACGCAAACTCACGGTGGTATTATCTCCATGGCAACGCAAACTCACGGTGGTATTATCTCCATGGCAACGCAAACTCACGGTGGTATTATCTCCATGGCAACGCAAACTCACGGTGGTATTATCTCCATGGCAACGCAAACTCACGGTGGTATTATCTCCATGGCAACGCAAACTCACGGTGGTATTATCTCCATGGCAACGCAAATTCAAGGTGGTATTATCTCCATGGCAACGCAAACTCAAGGTGGTATTATCTCCATGGCAACGCAAACTCAAGGTGGTATTATCTCCATGGCAACGCAAACTCAAGGTGGTATTATCTCCATGGCAACGCAAACTCAAGGTGGTATTATCTCCATGGCAACGCAAACTCAAGGTGGTATTATCTCCATGGCAACGCAGACTGACGGTGGTATTATCTCCATGGCAACGCAGACTGACGGTGGTACTCCAGCTGGGTTTTATTTCCTAAAACACTTTTACCTTGGCCATTTATTCTGCACTCCACACTTCAGTATCTCTATGCATGTTACTGATGTAAACTATATTTATATTAAATCCGTATAATTAATAAACAAGACAACGTCATGGTGTTATAGACAGAATAAATCGGTAAAGGACAGGTGCGACGAAGCCTACTATAGGCTATGCCATATTAGCTAACTGATCAGCATATTTCATCTGATTAATTAGTTTGTGTGTGTGTGTGTGTGTGTGTGTGTGTGTGTGTGTGTGTGTGTGTATGTGTGTGTGTGTGTGTGTGTGTGTAAGGAAGTAAATGTGGGAAAGAGTAAAAATTAAGGTGTTTGCGAGGAATGACGTGATGAAGTGTTTGTGAAGCTTCAGGATTAGGAAATGCATTAGGTGTGTGCCTTGAATATACTGCCAACTCACCTGCAGGTCCTTGTGTGTTGCGGAGACGGCTCAGGCTGCTGGTGTGGGCGTGGGGATGGCAGTGAGTGTGCTGAAATGAGACAGAGGAAATAAGCATGTATACCTATTAATCAAACATGGAGTTAATTATCACACGCGTGTATACTGGCACTTATTACTTCACTACCCTCACAGCACACACACACACACACACATACACACACACACACACACACACACACACACACACACACACACACACACACACACACACACACACACACACACACTAGCATGCATACTCTTAACATCTATAATTACTACTAGTACACTTTATTAACTTTGATGTTTCATTAGGAATGTATAAGCTTTTCCAATGTATTTATGTATAGATTTTAATAAGCTATAATTACATGTACTGTATATGGTATTACTAAACAAGACAATGTTAAGGTGTTATAGGAAGAGTAAATCGCTACAGCATGGGTGTTAAAGCCTATTTGATTGACTGATGGCCCAGGCTGTCTTTCACAGCTTATTTCACGAAGTTCGGTGGCAGAAAGACAATACTGTGGCTGTACATCCTTGCCACAGCACTTCTTCGTGACTCGCATCATATTTTAATACTAACCTACTGTTATAACTCAGCGCTCAAGGTGGACAGTGGCAATTTTAAGCCAAGTCTGAGTAGAAGGAGTATATATAGTTTTTTTTTTACAATTCCTGCCACCTCCAGACGATTTTACTCAGCTTGGTGTGACAAGACCGAATTCTATAGGGAACACAGGAGACTCCGCAACACCTGCTCCTAAGCGATTTATTTCCCATATTACACCTTAATATTTATCCTTCCCATCACTAACATCAACATTTTCATCAATAACATAAACAGGGACATTGAGGTGTAATAAGCAGAACAAATCGCCAAGGTAGAGGTGTTACGAAATAATAGTTGGAATAAGACAGTGAGTCTGTGTTGCCATGGAGATCACCTCTCCTTGCTGGTATGAGAGAGAGAGAGAGAGAGAGAGAGAGAGAGAGAGAGAGAGAGAGAGAGAGAGAGAGAGAGCGTCCCTCATCCATAGTCTCCTGGGTGGGTCACATAAAAATGCCAATATTTCCACCAACGTACCATCCCTGGCTGTGTCTTTGGTACAGGCGGGTGGCTACAAGTATATTACAACACTGCCATTGTTTATATATCACGTGTGTACCTGAACAACATTATTTATAACAAAAATAATACTCTGTCAGTGGGGCCAAGTTATACAACAATACCATCAGCCCACGTCCGTCTTACAAGCAAATTATAATCTCTCTCTCTCTCTCTCTCTCACACACACACACACACACACACACACACACACACACACACGGTCTGTCTGTCTGTCTGTCTGTTTTCAAGTCTAGTAAATTAAGGCCTGATATTGTCTTAGTACAACGTAAACTATTTCTTATGTTATTATCTTTACCACATGGCTACTGGTGTGGTAAATGTGGTACACTGATCCACCTATAATACACTGAGAGAGAGAGAGAGAGAGAGAGAGAGAGAGAGAGAGAGAGAGAGAGAGAGAGAGAGACAGACAGACAGACAGACAGACAGACACGCCGAAAGACAAAGAGAGAGACAAAAAAGAAAATCAAAGAGAGAGAGAGAGAGGCATTTCTTACCATATACATGTTCCTGTAGCAGTGACTTATAATACGTACAATGGTGTGTTGTATTTATCACTGTAATATTCACTCTTAGTTCCGTTGTGAGGGTTTGGTGGCGTTGTGAATAGCGATCAAAATATTACGTCAAAGAATTCTATACGGCACTAAGGCCTGGGATGATTTATAACTATGGCCCGTGGGTGTTGTGAGAGCGTCAGGCTGACATTTATAAAGGATCCTAACTAACATACAGGATAAACTCAACTCCACAAGTTATCTAGTATGACAGGTGGTTTGTTTGTCATATTTTATCACACTAATATTGACTGATTAAATTATAAGTGTTTATCAGTTGCCTGAGTGAATATCAACGTATATATAGGCAGTTATATACACAGTTTATGTTTAGAACAGTTTATAAATACAGCACAGGTTTTGGCTGAACTAAATCAGCGGTTTGCCTAATGTGCTGTTAGTGTAGATAGGTTTTCTGTTTTAATTACACTACATAACTACCCAATAAAATGCCTCCTTCCTACATACATAATTAACAGTAATAGTACAGAAATAAATCAACGCAGCTAAAATAATATTACCATTAAAAGAGTAAGTTCCATTGCTTGGTGGTGCTGTAGTAAAGACTGTCACGTTTGGATACCAAGAACAGAAACAGCAGGTAAAAGTTGACATGAGCATTTCCAATCACTTTACCTGGTATATTTTGTACAGTAAAACTTAGCCTGACATCTGGCCTGTCTTGTCCTACCCTAACAAATGTTCTGTTCTCACACAGCATCAGTCTTGGCCTATCCTCTCCTATTTTCCCTTTCTGCACTACACCCTCCTTTCATCCACCACACCAACCACTTCAGACCAACCATGCTTCGAACCTGCCAGTGCTCCAGCATTTTCCTAAATACTCGGGTTTAATTTACCCAACTGATGGTGCAATTAATGTTGTTACATGGCATGTGTTCACTTGGGTTCAGCCAGACATCCGCATCAATGATAACTGCAGCTTAAACACACATTACCTGACGTGAAGGAAGCAGTTCAACCCAAACCTTGAACCTTTTCCAGCACAGACTGACACACAACAGTTCCCACATCAGCACTGCATTACCTGTTGACCAAGTGTGGATTTTACCACGAGGATAATAAGAAAATAAAGGAGATATACCATAGGAAATATAGTTACTTGTAATATTAACACCATACAAACCATCACTTTATTACAAACTAGGAAGTAAAGCTGTTTTTATTTGTCTTAAGAGTGTAACTGGGATGGTACGTTTCCTCCTTATATTGGCAATACTGAAAGAATATTATTTTTGGCATAAATAATGTTGTTCAGGTACACAGGCGATACATAAGTGATCCAGTGTTGTAATAACCATATACACACCCGCCTGTACCAAAAACACACAGCTGGCAGGGGAAGTTAGTGAAATGTCGCCATTTTTATGCTGGTCACCGCGGAGTGAGGATGATAGCGACGTCTCTCTCTCTCTCTAGCCAGTAAGGAGAGATGAAGTTGACGGGAAAGCAAATATCTCCATGGCAACGCAGACTCACGGTCATATTGCAACGAACACTTGAGAATTCCTGACACATCTTGCTTTGCGATTTACTCTGCATATTAGACCTAGTTAATGAGTTTGGAAGTTAGTGTATGAAAGGAAATCTGAAACTACATACAGCTAAGACCAAAGTTACGGTCTTTGAGAGGAATGATGTCAGTGATGCTATACTCATTCCACACTAACTTGGCCTAAAACTGCCATCACTCTACTCTGAGTGCTGAGTTGTGGCCAGAGATTAACACTAGAGTATGACGCCAGTCACGAGGAAGTGCTATGGAATGGCTGAAGAGACACAGTATGATGCCAGTCACGAATAAGTGCTATGGAATGGCTGAAGAGACACAGTATGAGTCAGTCACGAATAAGTGCTATGGAATGGCTGAAGAGACACAGTATGATGCCAGTCACGAATAAGTGCTATGGAATGGCTGAAGAGACACAGTATGAGTCAGTCACGAATAAGTGCTATGGAATGGCTGAAGAGACACAGTATGATGCTAGTCACGAATAAGTGCTATGGAATGGCTGAAGAAACACAGCATTGTGTTCCTATGATGCCAGTCACGAAGAAGTGCTACGGAATGGCTGAAGAGACACAGTATGATGCTAGTCACGCATAAGTGCTATGGAATGGAATTGCTGAAGATCTGCACACAGCATTGTGTTCCTCCGCCACTGAGCTGTGTGAAATAAGATACAAAAGGACGAAAATCTGACCTAAATTACGGTGACAGAACTACAGTGACCATGACTGGTTAGGAAACAGCGTGAGTGCCTTCAATAAGTTAGCTAGTTTACTGTAACCCTAGACATCCTTTACTAAGCTAGGTGGTAACCATAACTGACTCCTGGTGGTTAGTGGGTTAGGGTATACCAACTGGCTGGGGCTGCATGGGTTTACAGCCAAGGCAAGGTTAGTGGATTAGGGTATACCAACTGGCTGGGGCTGCATGGGTTTACAGCCAAGGCAAGGTTAGTGGGTTAGGGTATACCAACTGGCTGGGGCTGCAGGGGTTTACAGCCAAGGCAAGGTTAGTGGGTTAGGGTATACCAACTGGCTGGGGATGCAGGGGTTTACAGCCAAGGCAAGGTTAGTGGGTTAGGGTATACCAACTGGCTGGGGCTGCAGGGGTTTACAGCCAAGGTAAGGTTAGGGGTTATTGTGTTGTCAATGCCACTCAGGGACCAGTGAGGTGGGTCACCCTCACCTTACATGTCAGAACTGAGTAGACCAGCCCCCGGGCCCTACGTTCCTGATGGGGCAGCACTGCATGATGGACAGATGACAGGGAGCAACAAGGTCGCAGGTGTACGAGTAGGTGATGAAGTGTAAGAAAGAGTACAGCGGGGAAGGAAGCTGGCTGGTTCCCTGAAAACACTAACAAGGAATGCAGAAGTTTATCTATCTATTGCCAAACGCCTTAATCCCGTAAGGGTTGGCCACAAACAAATCACCTCCATGTCGCCCTGTCCCCCGCCATTTCACTGTCTTGCTCCCAGCTCACACCCCCTCTCTCATATACCTCTCCACTCCATCCCTCCATCTCATCCTTGGCTTCCCCCTCCCTCTCCCCCCCTCCACCTTACTCACATACATTCTCCTCGTCAGTCTCTCGCTATCTATCCTCTCCATGTGTGTGAATGGGGAAGTGAATATGAAAATAAATAAATAAATAAATAATAATAATACTGACTACTGTGCTGGCCATTTTAACATATGATAGTGAAACTTGGACTCTGCTGGAATGACAAGCCAACAGTGTGAGCAGTGGACACGAGTTATATGTGGAGTTACATGTACAGACAGGCAAACATTATTATATTGTGCGTGTGTGTGTGTGTGTGTGTGTGTGTGTGTGTGTGTGTGTGTGTGTTAGAAGTATCCTGATATGGTTGGGCTATGTAGAGAGAATGGATAATGAGAAATGGACTATGAGGGTATGTATATAAGTGAAGTAGAGGAGGGGGAGGCCAAGATTGAGATGGATATCGAAGATGAAATAATTAATATGGCTGTGAAAGGTGTAGAACAGCCTGCCATGCTGAGTAAAGTATACAGTCAGTGTGCTTTCACCTGACACAGATCAACCCCTTATAGCTCAGTTGATGGCCAAATGTGGTTAGATAGGAGGGTGGAGATGACTAGTAACCAAGGAGATTCATTCCTACTTCATCACTGAGGTTTATCATGCAACAACATACTGTTCAAGGTGTGAGAGTGACAGTTCCATCAGATGAAAACAAGCCAACTATAGTAGAAAAAATAGAGTGTAATAATAACGGATCTTGAACTGGGCTCCGTCAGTTTGTTTGTACTTTTTCTGGGAGGGAACAATCTTGTGGGATTCATTCTGGCCTTTGGTTCCTTCTTCCTTGTATTAAAACTTCATCATCATCATCATTATCGTCATCCGGACCTCCTTTCCCACCCTAGGGCAGGGTGAGGAGTAGCAACGTCCAGACACCCCAAGTTTGCCCAATCCAATGGGCCACGCTTCCATCCACTCATCATTCAAGCCCCTGGAATCTTGGCTCTAGCTGATACGCCAAAAACTTTCACCACATTCTGTAGCCTCACGTAAACTTTTCCTTCTATTAAAACTCTTCCTTGTATTAAAACTTCCTTGTATTAAAACACACACACCAAATGTAAAAATACAATGCTACACTTTCATACTGGTCAAACATGATACCAGTCCGTTTACTATTATTGCTGTATCACACAAAGCTATCTATCAGTCTATCTATTGCTGTATCACACAAAGCTGTCTATCAGTCTATCTATTGCTCTATCACACAAAGCTATCTATCAGTCTATCTATTGCTGTATCACACAAAGCTGTCTATCAGTCTATCTATTGCTGTATCACACAAAGCTATCTATCAGTCTATCTATTGCTGTATCACACAAAGCTATCTATCAGTCTATCTATTGCTCTATCACACAAAGCTATCTATCAGTCTATCTATTGCTCTATCACACAAAGCTATCTATCAGTCTATCTATCTCTACCAGACACATTCATCTCAGAAGGGGTGGCCACGAACAAACTTACCATGTCACTCTGTCCGCTGCCATCACGCTGCCCTCCCTCTTACCCATATCATCCATATTCCTATACCTATACCCCGTCCCTCCACCTCATCCTTGGTCTCCTTCCCCTATATCTCAACATACTCTCATTATATCTCATCAACATACTCTCATTATATCTCATCAACATCTATCAATCTATTGCCAGACGCCTCAATCCCGTTTGGGGTGGCCACAAACAAATCGCATCCAAGTCGCCCTGTCCCCCGCCATTTCACTGCCCTGCTCCCAACTCACACCCCCCTCTCTCATATACCTCTCCACCCCATCCCTCCATCTCATCCTCGGCCTCCCCCTCCCTCTTATCCCCTCCACCTCACTCACATACACTCTCTTTGTCAGTCTTTCACCCTCCATCCTCTCCACATGGCCAAACCACCTCAGTGTGTTCCTCATATCGCTTCCTATCACATCCACATCAACACCACAACGCTCCTTTATATCCTCATTCGTCAGCCTGCCTCTCCATGTGACTTCACGGGCTCCTCTTAAATAATTCATTTCCACTGCTCTCACTCTTGACTTGTGTCCTTCCAACAACGTCCAAGCTTCACTTCCGTACGTTAGAGTTGGTATCACAATACTGTCATGTAGTAACATTTTCACTTCCATGCTCACTTCCCTGTTTCTTATCACTGCTTTCAAAGAACCAGCAACCTTTCTTCCCTGCTGTACCCTTTCAAGCACTTCACCCTCCAAACCTCCATCCTTACTCATCACACTACCCAAGTACTTAAACGTACTCACATTTTCCAATTCCTCACCATCCAACCTCGCTGTACATTCACTGACTTCACCTCTCTCAAAGACCATCACTTTACTCTTCCCTACATTCACCTTTAGATTCCGTTTCTTACACACTCTCCCAAACTCATCCACCAAGCCTTGCAGCTCCCCTTCGTCTTCACTCAACAACACAGTATCATCTGCAAACAACAGTACAGGGAGTTTCCAAACACTATCCTCTCTCACCAGACCCACTCCAACATCCACTAGCCTACCTTGTACCTCTTTTATTACCCCATCCATGTACATATTGAACAACCATGGAGACATGACACATCCCTGTTTCAACCCAACTTTCAAAGAGAAAAATTCACTTAGTTCACCATCCACACGCACTGCAGCCTTTGCACCATTGTACATACTCTTCACAGCATTCAACAACTTCCCATCTACTCCATATATTCTTAACACTTTCAACAATCCTTGTCTATCCACCCTGTCATATGCTTTCTCCAAATCCATGAAAGCCGCATACAACTTCTTTCCCTTCTCTAGAAACTTTTCCACTAAAGATCTAAGAATGAATATCTGATCTACACAACCTCTTCCCTTCCTAAAGCCTCCCTGTTCTTCTCCAATTAATTTCTCTGTTCTTTCTCTAACTCTGTCAATAAGTATCCTACCATACACTTTTCCTATTATACTAAGAAGACAAATGTCTCTATGATTACCACACACTTCTTTTTCCCCTTTTCCTTTGTACAAAGGAATAATTATACCTGACTTCCAATCCTCCGGGACTCTACCTTCCTCCCAGGCCAATCTGCACATCTTCCACATCCATTCTACTACTATCTCTCCCCCATGCTTCAGCATTTCACCACACACTCCATCAATTCCTGGGGCTTTCCCCGATTTAACTTTCTTCATTGCTTCCACAACTTCTATCCTACTGATTTCTTCCTGTCTTCCCACCTCCCTCCTTCTCCCAGCCATTCCCCAGCCACTAATACTCGCATTACTTCCATCCTCTACGTTCAACAATTCCTTAAAGTGTTCTCTCCATCTGCTCACTTTTTCTCCCTTCTCCACTAGTAATCTACCATTTTTATCTTTCACTCCCCTGCTAACTTCACTTCCACCCTGTCTTACTCTTTTCACCTCTTTCCAGAACATTTTCTTACAGTCCCTCCACTTTACACTCAAATTCCTTCCAAATTCCTGATCCACTCTCTTCTTACTCTCTCTTACTAATCTTTTCACCTCTTTCTTTCTACATATAACTCTCTCTTCCGCCTCTCACCTTCTTCCACGCCCCTATTTCTCATCCATTCATTGTATGCTTTCTTCTTTTGTGCCACAGCCTGTTTCACCTCTTCAGTCCACCACGCTGTTCCTTGCACCCCCCTCCGTCTTCTCTTCCTTCCACACACCACATCACATGCTGCACATATTTCTTCTGTAAATATCCTACACACACCTTCCACATCTCCCATCTGCTCCAATTCATATTTGCCCAATCGTTCCTCCACTTCTCTCTTATACTCTGCCTTTTTCTCATCCTCTTGTAACCTTTCCACTCTCCTTGCAACTACTCCTTCCTCTCGTCTTTCCCTTCTTCTATTTCTCCATTCTAATTGAACCTTGATTCTGGCCACCACCAAGTAGTGGTCAGAAAGTCCATTCCCCCAACCACTATAAACTCTTGCATCCATTACACATCTTCGCATCCTTTCATCCACACACACATAATCAATCATTGCCTTCCTTTCATTCAGTTCACCACCCACCCTTCTCATCACTCGCCATGTATACCTGTGGATCATTTTATGCCTGAAGAGGGTATTGGCTATCACCAACCCCCTCCTAGCACAAATGTCCACTAACGCACTCCCATTCTCATCTATCTCAGCAGGCACACCCCACTCACCAACTATTCCATCCACCTTCACATTCCCAACTTTACCATTCATATCACCGATCAAAAACACTCTCTCATTCCTTCCAAACTTTTCCATGCACACTTCTACATTTGTCCAGAACTCTTCTCTCACTCTTCTAGCACGATCTTGCGTTGGCGCATACACACACACAATCGCCCACATTTGTATTCCAACTTTCAACTTTACCCACACAATCCTTGACCCAACTCTCATTTTTATCTCATCAACATACTCTCATTATATCTCATCAATATACTCTCATTATATCTCATCAACATACTCTCATTATATCTGTTCATTTATCTTGTCCTACAACTGTCACCTCTCCATCAGGAATGCCCAATTATAATAAAGATCCCTACTACAGTACTAGTCACGAAGGGATGTAGAGCCATAGCAGTCTTTCTCTGCCACTGAGCTACGTGAAATAAGCTACAAAAGTGCAAATACCTGGGCTAAGTTAAGGTGAAACAATGTCATAAAGCTAGTCACGAAGAAGTGCTATGAGTGATGTACAGCCACAGCATTGTCTTTTTCTGCCAATCAGCTGTGTGAAATAAGCTGTGCAACGACGACAATTTGGGCCATGTTAAGGTGAAAGAGCTATAGGCCATGTGTGTGTGTGTGTGTGTGTGTGTGTGTGTGTGTGTGTGTGTGTGTGTATGTATGTATATATGTATGTATGTATGTATGTAGTCAATGTGTTATTCTCTGCACAAGGCCAACCCATCTCAGAGTACTATGAACATAACAGTACTGACGCAGGAAACTGATTGCACTGCTGCTGAATCATGTATGTATATATGTATGTACGTAAGTACAAGTGTATGCATGTACATACAGTATGTATGTGTGTGCATGCATGTATGAATGTATGTATGTATGTTAGTCACACACTTTTTCAGCCATCTGGTGCATGAGATTTATGTATGTGTGTGTGTATGTATATATGTATGATGCATGCATGTATGTATGTATGTATGGTAGTCACACACATACACTTTTTCAGCCACCTGCTACGTGATGTATGTATGTATGTGTGTGTATGTATGTATGTATGGTTGTCACACACTTTTTCAGCCACCTGCTACGTGAAATATATGTATGTGTGTATGTACAGTATGTATGTATGTATGTATGTGTGTATGTATGTATGTATGGTAGTCACACACACAGCCACCTGCTACATGAAATTTATGTATGTATGTATATGTATGTATGTATGTATTGTTACATAGCCTATGATTTCATCATCCCTTGTATAATTCTAACTTATGATACAGTTTTGTTCGTGATTGCATCATCCTTTGTATGATCCTAATGTACAGTATGCTGCATGTTTGTTCACGATTCGCCACGTGGCTTCCATAGTGACCAGGCTTGCGTGTTCTACCTCACTCCCCCCTTCTCCCCCTTATAGTAGAGTAAGTCGTTCTTTCTGTTGTTCAGAGTAGGATTGTAAACTCTTCGTCCTCTATGCCTTCATTTGCGCGTCCTTCTTACAAGTTGAATCAAGCTCTGCCGGCCCCTATATAATGAGCTCAGTCTCTGCATTAGTAGCCACTTAGATCTACTCCTCACTTTGTTCACATCTCTGTCCTCCCCTGTATAGTGTATTATTATTTTTGTGAGTGCTCAGGATGTGTCCAGCCATCTAGCTGCTGTATAATTTGAGTATAAGTGTTATTACCATTTGTCTTGTACTGTATAGCCTAAGGCGTTAATTCGTGAGCCTGGTGGGGTTTTTGTGATTCATATTGATTCCATACTGTCAGCCAGTATTAGTAATATTTTGTATCTGTAATAATATTATATCTTGCTTTAACTGAGCATTATCCGGTTTTCTCATTTTATCAAAGCTGACTTAGATAAATTTGCTCTTGCTAAATTCGTGTTAATAAAGGCTATTGCAGTTAACCATATATGTAACCTGTTTTGCCATTGCATTATCCTTATGAGTCCTGAATGTTTAGTTGTTAGTTTGAGCATTAAACTTTAACTTGTAATTTTACCTTAGTCTTTTGTGTTGAACCTGGAACTTTGCGGGACAGTAGTGATTTTAGTATTCTCACTTGAAGTGTTCATTATCTTTCTCTGTTCCGTAACATTAATTTGGCGACCTCTTATCAGGATATTCAGGATATTATCATAAGGATATTGCTTGATATTTTGTGACTGTGATTTATTCATGATGTCTACTATTACTACTCTTGATGATGCCAAAGATTTTTTGTCAAATGTGCAAACAGTGTGTGATGTAGAAAACAGAACAAAGAATGAACTTAAGCTTGTTGCTCAACAATTGGGAATTGCTGTTCACTCTCATCATTCTAAAGATCAAATTGTTGGCATGATTAATAAAACCTTGTTTAATGTAACTCCTCCAGATGAGCAAACGCAGATTGAAATAGCTAAGTTTCAGCTAGCCCTGCAGGAGGCTCGTGCTAAGGAGGCTGAGTTTCAGGCACGTGCTAAGGAGGCTGAGTCTCAGGCTCGTATTCAGGAGGCACAAATTGAACTTGCTAGGATTCAGGCAGACCATGAGTCTTGCATGAAACAAGGTGGAACTGGATCATCTAGCTCTGATGATTTTGATGTGGCTAAAAATGTTAAACTTGTCCCTCCTTTTAATGAATCTGATTTAACAAAGTATTTTCAGTTGTTTGAGAGGGTAGCTACAGGTTTTAATTGGCCCAAAAAGTATTGGCCAGTACTCCTTCAAACTGTTCTCACCGGTAAAGCTCAAGTAACTTATGCATCTTTGCCTCAGGATCAATCTGATAATTATGATGTAGTTAAGAGCTTGATTCTTAAGGCCTATGAGCTTGTTCCTGAAGCTTATAGAGTAAAATTTAGGACAACTTATAAGCAAGATAAGCAATCCCATGTTGAGTATGCAAAAATCAAAGAAGATCTGTTAGAGCAGTGGTTAAATTCTAAGAATGTAAATTCTGATTTTGATAAATTTAAGCAGATGATTTTGCTAGAGGACTTCAAAAGGTGTATTAATAAAGATGTAAGCCTATATCTTGATGAGAAAAGAATAGATAATTTGTCTGATGCTGCAGTATTAGCTGATGAATATGTTCTCACTCACAAGAGATATTCTAAAGAAAAAAGGAAAGCTGAGAGTAAGTACGTTGCCTCTACTCAGAGTACAGGTAACAGGAAGGAGAATAAAGATGATGTTTCTCAGGAAGTAAATACCAGCTCCACCTCTAGATTTCAGAAAAGTAAATGTACTTATTATAGTAAGCTTGGTCATACTACGGAGAAATGTTTCAGGAGAAAGCGTGATGTGAACAAAAAGGAGTCTTTAAATATTCAGTCAATTGATCTAGTGTCCACCCTTGAGAGTTCCAAGAATTCTTTAACTGAGTTAACTGAACCTGCTTTGAGGGGTAAATTAAATTCTCATGGTGAAGCTCCTCTGTTGAGCAGTAACGTGGGTGACACTCTCAAGAGTTCATGTGCTAATTTCCTGTCTAATGGTTTCGTCAGTCCTCCGGACAGTAATGACAGGAAAACAGTTAAAATATATCGTGATACAGGTGCTTGCCAATCCCTTATGCTGACCAGTGTTCTAGGCTCTAATGTTAATTCCTCTGATGAAACTGTAATCTTACAAGGTGTAGGGAATAATTACTTCTCTGTCCCTCTGTGCAGAGTGAATTTAGAGTCTGGTTTTGTTAATGGTTCCGTTGGTTGAGACACTCCCAATGTCAGGTGTAACTTTCTTACTTGGAAATGATATTGGTGGAAGTCAAGTGTGTCCAGCTCCTCAGTTGTCTAGTGAACCAGTGACTGCGACCCAGGACTGTGATGTCCCTGATGTGTTCTCTGCATGTGCTGTCACTAGGGCTAAGTCTAAAGTTACTGGTGACTTAGAGGATAATGATGATGATGATGTTATCCTAGCTGACACTTTTCTTGCTAAATTGGACCACTCACCAGATGAGGCAGTACCCCGTAGTGTTGATAAGTTGTCTCGTCAAGAGTTGGTTGAGGTGCAGGTTGCTGACCCTGAGTTGAAAGGTCTAGCCAACTCTGCTTGCAGTGAGGAAGAGTCAGCTGGTGCTTCTACTTGTTATTATATAAAGTCAGGAGTCCTTATGAGGAAGTGGAGACCCCCAACAGCATCAGCCGACTGTGAATGGGAGGTTGTACATCAAGTTGTCATCCCTCGTGTTTGTAGGCAGGATATCATTAGAGTGGCTCATGATTCCAGTTTGGCAGGACACCTTGGAGTAAGGAAGACTGTGGCACGCATTTTGAAACACTTCTACTGGCCAGGTATCTTCAGAGATGTTTCCTGGTATTGTAAGTCTTGTCACACCTGTCAAGTTGTGGGGAAGTGTAATCAGACCGAAAAGGTTGCACCTCTAGTTCCCATTCCTCCTTTTGAGGCGCCATTCACCCGTGTGTTGGTGGATATTGTGGGCCCTCTTCCTAAGACTTCTTCAGGATTTTCTTATGTGTTGACCCTGATTGATATGGCTACTCGTTATCCTGAAGCCATTCCACTTAGAAATATCTCAGCAAAGAACGTGGTTAAGGAAATGCTAGGGTTCTTCACCAAGTTTGGTCTGCCCAAGGAGGTACAGTCAGACCGGGGAAGTAATTTCATGTCAAATGTTTTCAAGCAGTCTCTGAAAGAGTTGGGCATCACCCAGATCACGTCTTCAGCTTACCATCCCCAGACCCAAGGAGCATTGGAGAGATATCATCAAACACTTAAATCGATGCTCAGGAAATACCGTTTGGAACATCAGAAAGATTGGGATAAAGGTCTTCCATTCGTTGTATTTGCCGCAAGAGAATCTCCAAATGAATCACTGGGCTTCTCACCCTTTGAACTACTGTTTGACCATGAAGTAAGAGGACCCCTTAAGCTACTCAAGGAATGCTGGCTGACGGAGGAAGATGATGTCAACCTGCTGGAGTATGTGATGAAGTTCAAAGAACGGCTGTCCACTGCTTTACAGCTGGCGAGAGAGAATTTAGGAGCTGCTCAGGAGAAGATGAAGACTTGGTATGATAAGAAGTCCAGGTTACGCCACTTTCAGCCAGGAGATCAGGTTTTGATTCTGCTACCGGTGCATGGGCAACCTCTTCAAGCCAAGTTTAGTGGTCCTTATTTCGTGGAGAAGAAACTCAGTGATGTCAACTATGTCATCGCCACACCAGATCGTAGAAAGAACAAGCAACTTTGTCACATCAACATGCTAAAGTTATATCACAGGCAGGACGAAAATAACTCAGTCTGCACTGTAGCTGTTCCACCCGAGTCTGCAAGTGAAGCTCTCCCATGCAGTATGAGCCTGAGTGATAGTTTGGGGAAGAATCCTGATATCATGAATGATCTCCAGACTAAGCTTTCTCATCTAGCTCCCGAGGAAAGGCAGGTGTTTTCGGCATTACTGCAGGAGTACCCGCAAGTGTTCCGTGACACTCCAAGAAGAACCACTGAGTTGATGCATGATGTCGATGTTGGAGACGCAAAGCCAATTAAACTGCCTCCTTACCGTATGAACCCAGTGAAAGTTCCTCTCATCCAGAGGGAGCTTGGCTACCTGTTGGACCGCAAGATGATTGAACCCTGTCAGAGCGAGTGGAGTTCTCCTGTCACTCTAGTCCCTAAGCCAGGTGGGTCACAGCAGCTTTGCATCGACTACAGACGTGTTAATCAGATAACCAAAACAGACACTTACCCTCTCCCTTGCGTGGAAGATTGCATAGACAAGATCGGAAAGGCTAGGTACATAAGTAAGTTTGATTTGTTAAAGGGATACTGGCAAGTACCTATGACTGAACGTGCTAGGGAGATCTCATGTTTTGTAACACTAGGAAAGACTTTTGCATGTTCTGTAATGCCATATGGTATGAAGAATGCACCAGCCACTTTTCAGAAGCTCATGAATGTTGTAACAGAGGGTTTGGCAGGGTGTGTTGTTTATATTGATGATGTATTAATCTTCAGTGACAACTGGAAAGATCACCTATGCCATGTCAGTAAATTTCTTGAGCATTTGGTTCAGGCTAATCTTGTAGCTAATTTATCAAAGTGTGAGTTTGGTCAAGCTAAAGTTCAGTACCTTGGGTACGTAATTGGTGATGGACATGTTGCACCACCAGCAGCTAAGGTTCAGGTTATAAGTGATCTTCCCAGACCTAAAAATAGGAAAAAGCTACAAAGATTTTTGGGAATGGTAGGTTATTACAGGAGATTTGTTCTTAACTTTTCAATTCTTGTATCACCACTTACAGACCTACTGAAAAAGGGAGTTAAATTTGTCTGGACCGATAACTGTGAATCCTCTTTCAGTAAACTTAAAGCTTTCCTATTAAGTCAGCCAGTGCTCGCTACTCCAAAGTTTGCTAAGCCTTTTAAGATGGCTGTTGACGCAAGTGATACAGGAGCTGGGGCTGTTTTGCTGCAAGAGGATGATCAGGGTATTGAAGACCCTGTATCTTATTACAGTAAGAAGTTCACTCCACCTCAAAAGAACTACTTAACTATTGAAAAGAGCTTTTGGCCTTGATTTTGGGTTTACAGCATTTTTCATTTTATTTGTGTTCTGGTTTTGACCCCATAGTCATTTATACCAATCATAACCCACTGAAATTTCTTAGTAAGTTTAAAGATAAAAATCAGAGATTGACAAGATGGAGTCTACTTCTTCAGGAGTATTCATTAGACATACAACATGTCAAGGGGAAAGAAAATGTTATTGCAGATTGCTTATCTAGACTTTAGACAGATTGTTTTAGAGTAATAAGAAATTTCCTTTGTAGATTTCTCTTTCTTTGTGGGGAGGTGTTACATAGCCTATGATTTCATCATCCCTTGTATAATTCTAACTTATGATACAGTTTTGTTCGTGATTGCATCATCCTTTGTATGATCCTAATGTACAGTATGCTGCTTGTTTGTTCACGATTCACCACATGGCTTTGATAGTGACCAGGCTTGCGTGTTCTACCTCACTCCCCCTTTCTCCCCCTTATAGTAGAGTAAGTCGTTCTTTCTGTTGTTCAGAGTAGGATTGTAAACTCTTCATCCTCTATGCCTTCATTTGCGCGTCCTTCTTACAAGTTGAATCAAGCTCTGCCGGCCCCTATATAATGAGCTCAGTCTCTGCATTAGTTGCCACTTAGATCTACTCCTCATTTTGTTCACATCTCTGTCCTCCCCTGTATAGTGTATTATTATTTTTGTGAGTGCTCAGGAAGTCTCCAGCCATTTAGCTGCTGTATAATTTGAGTATAAGTGTTATTACCATTTTTCTTGTACTGTATAGCCTAAGGCATTAATTCGTGAGCCTGGTGGTTTTTTTTGTGATTCATATTGATTCCATACTGTCAGCCAGTATTAGTAATATTTTGTTGTTGTTGTTGATTCTCTCCTCATTCGAGGAGACCGGGCCTTGCTGTAGCCCGGTTGGTGGTGGTTGTCTTGAGTAAGGTAAGGGGGAAGACAGGGCCTGGGGAATGCCCAGCACACACGCCCTGTCTCCTGGCTGAGTTGCGGTGTGTGTGAATATTTTGTATCTGTAATAATATTATATCTTGCTTTAACTGAGCATTATCCGGTTTTCTCATTTTATCTGGGCTGACTTAGATAAATTTGCTCTTGCTAAATTCGTGTTAATAGAGGCTATTGCAGTTAACCGTATATGTAACCTGTTTTGCCATTACATTATCCTTATGAGTCCTGAATGTTTAGTTGTTAGTTTGAGCATTAAACTTTAACTTGTAATTTTACCTAAGTCTTTTGTGTTGAACCTGGAACTTTGCGGGACAGTAGTGATTTTAGTATTCTCACTTGAAGTGTTCATTATCTCTCTCTGTTCCGTAACAGTATGTATGATGTGTGTATGTATGTATGTAGATGTCCACTACAAGCACTACACCATGTCTTCTTTATCTTTGTATCATGGTAGTCACACACAGCCACCTGCTACGTGAAATATGTATGTATGTATGTACAGTATGTATGTGTGTGTATATATGTATGTATGTATGTATGTGTGGTAGTCACACACACAGCCAGCTGCTACGTGAAATATATATGTGTGTGTGTGTGTGTGTGTGTGTGTGTGTGTAAGTGTATGCATGGTAGTCACACACAGCCAGCTGCTACGTGAAAACAGCTGCCAAAGGACAACATTTTGCACCAAGTTAAGGTGCACCAACTACAGTCATCTTTTACAGGCATTATCTACGGTAACTTTATCTTTGCCTGTCACCTGAGATGCTGGTGTGGATGTGGATGTGATAGACAGCGTTTGAAGTACACTGAGGTGGTTTGGCCATGTGGAGAGGATAGGGAGCGAGAGACTGAAGAGGAGAGCGTGTGAGTAAGGTGGAGGCCGAGGATGAGAGGGGATGGAGTGGAGAGGCATATGAGAGTGGGGTTTGAGCTGGGAGGAAGGCAGTGAAATGGCGAAGGACAGGGCGACATGGAGGCGACTTGTTTGTGGTCACCCCTTACGGGAATAAGGCGTCTGGCAACAGATAGATAGATAGACAGACGTTTATTCTAATCTAATAATGATCGCTATCCCATTTCAGCTGGGTTGATAACCAAGAGTAGTCAGTTTAGAGGGTTGATTTGACTAGTAACCAAGGAGACTCACATTACCTAATTTCACGTAACCATGACCTATTATTCAAGTGGAGGGTTATTTGACCAGTAACCAAGGAGACTCACATTACCCCATAACTAAGGCTCATTGAATTTCACATAACCATGACCTAATATTCAGGTGGGGGGGGTTGATCTGACTAGTAACCAAGGAGACTCACATTACATTCACGTAACCAAGACCTAATATTCAGGTGGGGGGGGTTGATCTGACTAGTAACCATGGAGACTCATTCGAATTTCACGTCACCACAACTAAGTATTCAAGCTGTGTGAAAACAAACTGACATAGTAATATACCGTAATAATAATAATAATAATAATAATAATAATAATATTAATAATCTATCTATCTATTGCCAAACGCCTCAATCCCATATGGGGTGGCCACAAACAAATCGCCTCCACGTCACCCTGTCCCCCGCCATTTCACTGCCTGCTCGCAGCTCACACACACCTCCCTCATATACCTCCCCAATCCATAATAATAATAATAATAATAATAATAATAATCTATCTATCTATATACCTAAGGAAAGGGAGGTAGCCGAGACAGGACGACACACTCCCCATTTACTCATCTATTCAAACACATTCATTCGCATCTTAGCCCCAAAGGGGAGAACGGACAGATCCTCACCGCACCACACCGCACAAGGGTCAACTGCGCAGTGCAATCAATGACATCCGCAGCAGGGCCCAACAGCAGAGCTGGTTTACCCCTGCCACATCATAACAGACTCATCCCCTTACCCGCACCTGACCTGACTAGCTGATCAGACCAAATGCGGGAGAATATCCCCTCAGGGCTGCGTCATCATTTATTCATTTACAATTTCTCTCCATTTATTTCTGTCACGCACAGCCACTCTTCCTTGCTCAACAGACATCCCTCTCGCATCCAGCGCTCTCTTCACACTGTCCATCCATCCTATTTGTGGTCTTCCTCTCAGCCTTACACCTCTCACATCAGATCTAGTTATCTTTTTCACCAATCGCTCATTATCCATTCTCTCCATATGCCCAAACCATCGCAACAATAATAATAAATGCTGCACGACACATTAACCGTATGAAAATTAGCTTATACTATACTACCACCATCATGCTAACTATCCTACTTAGCGATGGGATGAGGTAGCACCAGAAACTGTTATGCCAGATTCAAATAGCCAGGGGGAACAAGGCGTCGCGGATGATGATGATGATGATGATGATGGAGGAGGAGAAGGAGGAGGAGAAGGAGGATAATGGTGGTGGAGGCGGGAATAATAATGATGACGGTATTTAAACAGTTGCCAAATACACCTTCCAACACTAGATACAGAAGTGTGGTCAGTGACAACACCAACATCATATATAAACACCAACAGACTCTATTTTACTGTGAACTGGTGGCCAGGGTAACAACTGG
Organism: Coenobita brevimanus; assembly: GCF_032717465.1. Classification (NCBI taxonomy): domain Eukaryota; kingdom Metazoa; phylum Arthropoda; class Malacostraca; order Decapoda; family Coenobitidae; genus Coenobita; species Coenobita brevimanus. The sequence continues at coordinate 12,000,773 of NC_137048.1, forward strand.
GCCTGCCATCACCACTTCTCCATCAATCATATCTCGTAACCATACTGCGGTTTCTTCTTCTACTCTCTCTCTCTCTCTCTTTCTCTCTCTCTCTCTCAAACTCATGGGTACGCTCACTCAATCTCTCTCTCTAAATCATATCTCTTAACCATACTGAAGTTTCTTCTTCACTCTCTAACTCATGGCCACTCTCACTCTCTCTAAATCACATCTCAACCATGCTGCAGTTTCTTCTACTCTCTCTAACTCGTGGGCACTCTCACTCACTCTCTCTAAACCATATCTCTTAACCATGCTGCACTTTCTTCTCCTACTCTCTCTCTCTCACCGATGGGCAGCCACTTACATCACTGCAACCCACCCAACCATCATGACCTGCAAGTATTATCAAGAGGATGGAGAGGATGGTGAGCGAGAGACTAACGAGGGGAGTGTGAGTGAGGTGGTGGTCACGGATGAGATGGAGGGATGGAGTGGAGCAGGCTTGGGTCCGAGTACATGGACTCGTACTCGTACTTAAGTACACAATATAATGTACTTGTACTTGTACTTGTACTCGGGTTTAAAATTTCCATAGTACTTGTACTTGTACTCGGACTAAAAGTACTCGACAATTTTACGAGTACTTTCGAGTACAACCATGATATATAAAAGTGGTGAGGGTAACAATGGTGTGTCCTTGGAGAGGCCAGGTGGCCTGGGTTGGTGAGTCACTGAGGTCAAGTGGTGTACAGTCACGCCCACTAACTCCTGATAAGCTACTTTTAATATGTTAGCACCTTGGTACTAATTGCAAGGAGTACTCGTACTTGGATTCGAGTACAGCACAAATGTACTCGTACTTGGACTCGAGTTCAGCTATAAAACGGAGTACTTGTACTTGTACTTGGATTCGTGATACCGTAATGTAATTGTACTTGAACTCGAGTACAGAAAAATGTACTGGAACCGAAGCCTGGAGTGGAGAGGTATATGAGAGAAAGGGATGTGAGTTGGGAGCAGGGAAGCGAAATGGCGTACAGGACGACGGGGGGGCGATTTGTTTGTGGCCACCCCTTGCAGGATAAAGGTGACTAGCGATAGACAGATAGATGGATAGATGGAAAAAGAAAATTGACAAAATCCAAAGGCCTCAATATTTTACCGCTAATACATAATAATAAAATCTGCCTAATATATGTATAAGCTTACAAAAAACAAAAGTAAAAATAAGTTTATCGTGCACACACACACACACACAAACACACACACACACACACACACACACACACACACACAATAAAAAAAAATATCACGGTAAGCATCAGGTGGTTGCCATGGTAACGAGTGGTGCCTCTGGCCTTCTCCACCAATCACGTATCGTCACTATTCTGCGCCAAACTGCTCCACACAACCACCATGCCACCTGGCCACAAATACCAACAGATGGAATAAGGTGGAACTGAACTGAATACTGGATTTCTGTACTAATTTTTTTTTTTTTTTTAAATCGAGGCTAAGATGCACTTGACAGGTTGGTGACGACTGGCTGACTGCAACAATACTTCATAATCTCTTTACTCGTTAGCATTATTAATTGACAACATTATATCTGAGGGATAATTTCGATTAGTACAGCTTATTCGCACATGTTGCATTCAGCCATTCATCACCAACCTGCAAGTGCATCGTCGCCTCGAAAAAAAAAAAAAAAAAAAACGAGTACAGCGCGTATCAGACCATATGGCACTAATTCAAAGCCAAGACTTAAGTTGTCCACCTGTCGTGGGGACGGGCAGTAACTGCTCTCGAAACAGTAGAGGAGTTGCTTTGTTTATAAAATAACATTTTTCATGAAACGTGCGAAATGACTTGATATTTAAGAAAGAACATATTGAAACCATATTTATTGAAGTTTATCTTAGTACTAATTCCATAGTCTTAGGGATTATTTACAGACGCCCAAACACTAATATCGCAAGGTTCTTTGACGACTTTCACTATATTATTGATTTAGTCAGCTCGGAAGGTAAATCTTGTTACATCGGGGGTGATTTTAATATCGACCTGTTTAAAAGTAGAACAAACCCACATGTCAGTAACCTTTTATCTATGTGCTATTCTCATAATTCTTGTAACACTATTAATAAACTCACACGCGTAACTTTAACATCCGCCACACTAATAGATCATATATGGACTAATGATTACACAAACCGCTTCACAAGCAATAATATATATAATAAAATTTCAGATCATTTTCCTGTTGTATCGGTGTTCAAATCCGCACCATATTTACCGGAAGGTGAACAAACTGTCCTTCAGTACAGAGACTTTAACCAAAGTAATATAAATACATTTAAAGAAAAAGTTAGTCAAGTGTCTTGGGACCTTGTTTTATGTGCTAAAGACCCAGACGTAGGTTATTGTAATATTAATCTCCTACTTTCTAATATATTTCATAACCAGTTTCCGTTAAAACAAAAAACAATTAAATCTAAACATGCTGATAAGCCCTACATTACTGCAGATATTAGGCAGATGATCCGAGAAAGAAACAAGCTTCAAAGAAAGTGTGCCAAGAAACCCATTAGGTACGGTGCAGAGTATCGCAGACTGGCAATGAAATCACAGCTAAAATCAGAAAGGCAAAGTCAGATTACTATAAGAATAAAATAAGTGAAAATATAGGTAACAGTAAAAAAACATGGTGTATAATAAACTCCATCCTTAATAAGCCTTCTTCACGACAAAGAAATAATTGCTTTTATTTAGTAAACAATAATGAGGTATATGAACCTAAGGAAGTAGCTGACCATTTTAATAATTACTTTGTCAGTGTTGGTAAGAAACCTGCTGAGTCTGTTGGAGAGTCTGAGGTTAATTTCTATCATATTTACGCAATAGGCAAGACAGTGTATTCGTTTTGTCACCTACTACTGAACATGAAGTTACTCAGACTATAAAAAATCTACGGAATGTTGGTCCCGGATATGACGATATCCCCATGTCCATCATTAAGGAAATAATGGCCTGTCTAGTTCCTGTACTTGTCTTCCTCTTTAATTTATCTTTTGAGACTGGAAAGTTTCCTGACATGTTGAAATTGGCCAAAGTCATTCCAGTTTTTAAATCTGGTGATCGTAAGCTGTTAAGCAATTATCATCCTATCCCAATCCTGCCAGCAATCAGTAAGATAATAGAGAAATTGGTTTATGGCAGGTTAATTCAATTTTGCACCACCAACAATATTATCACTGATTCACAATTTGGTTTTAGGAAAAAATTGTCTACCGAGAGTGCTTTGCTGTCATTCACCAAGGACATGCTGGCTTCATTTGATGAAAGTAAATTTACTATGGGTGTATTTCTAGATCCGGCCAAGGCATTTGATACGGTTAATCACTCTATATTACTAAAGAAGCTTGACCACTATGGTATACGAGGCACTTCAAATCAATGGTTTGTTTCCTACTTAGCCAATCGCAAACAGTTTGTGCAATACAAACAGTGCCAGTCTACCTGTATGCCAGTAGAATCTGGAGTTCCCCAGGGGTCGGTCTTAGGACCACTCTTGTTTATTTTGTACATAAATGACATCGTGTACGCTACTTCACATATGAGGCCAGTACTATTTGCTGATGATAGTACCTTTTATGCAAGCCACCAAAATCTCAATGAACTATCAAATGTTGTAAATAGCAGCCTAACAGATATTAAAAAATGGATAACAAGCAACAAACTCACGCTAAACGTAAGCAAATCTCATTACATTATATTTAGAAGGAAACAAAGCACTGCAAATCAACCCAACATCTACATAGGTGCCCAGTCAATTGAAAGGGTGGACAGTATAAAATTCCTTGGTGTTATAATTGATGAACTTTTGTCATGGCATTTACACATCCAGTATCTCCATACAAAGATTAGCAAACAGTGTGGTATCATGTACCAAATTCGGGATCAACTAACAACACAGTCTTTTAAGCTCATTTATTACTCGTTGATTTTTCCTTTATTGTTTTATTGTAACAATGTATGGAGTGGTGCTTATAAGACACAACTAAACCGCTTATTTATAGCCCAAAAGAAATCGGTCCGTATAATGGAAAACTTACGCAAATATGACCACATTAATCCATCTTTCAAGAAATTGGGTATCCTAAAATTGCCTGATATAAAGTCCTACTGCACTGCTTTGTTTGTTTACAAGTCTCTGCACAACATATCATTTAACAGTTACTTTGATTTTAATATGAATGATCGGTATAATCTCCGAAATCACTGTAATCTAAAAATACCGCTCATGGCTTCAAGCCAGTCCCAGTCACATATCACTTATCAGGGACCCAAAGTTTGGAATGGTATCCCAATGGCCATTCGGGAACTAAGCGAGGGTGTATCTTTCAAATCTGCTTATAAATCCTACTTACTATCAAAGTGTTAATTCTTTAAATTAGTTGACTTTCATTATTATTATTATTTATTATTATTATTGTTATTGTGGTAGTTATTATTATTATTACTATTATTACTCGTATTAATATAAAATTACCTCCGTTTTGTTGCAGTGCTATCTTGTATATACCCTTTATTAAAATCTTAAACTATTGTCATTCGGGGATGACCATTATTACTTAAAAGTCATACAGCTGATTTAGTCATATCGTAGTTTTAGCCTTACTAGACAATTGATGTTTACCAAAAGTGCAAGAAATACAAGGTGCCTTTAAAGAGAGTTCCTGGACTCTCAAAAGGCTCAGCCGCTAGTAGACTAAGTGTTATGTCAACTATTGTAATCTCTATGGCTAAATAAACATTTGACTTTGAAACATTTGACTTTGACTTTGACTTTGGGGTGTTACTTAACCATGCATTTAGCCGCCCAGACATATCAGTGCCACCACATGAAGGCGTCCCTCTCCACCACCAAAGCAAAGTGGCAAATCACCTGTATAGTTACAAATGGAACTGTATTGGGCTTTTCTAAGTAAATTTTTTAAAATATAACCCCTTCAATCCAGTGACATCTATCTATCTATTTATCCATCTATATCTGTCTATGGCCACAAGACTTAATCCTATAAAGGGTAGCCACAAACAAATTGCCTTCACGTTGCTCTGTCCTCTGCGATTTGACTCCCCTCCCTCCAACTCACACCCTCTTCTCTCCTACATTTCTCCATTCCATTCCTCCATCTCATTCTTGGTATCCCCCTCCACCTCACTCACATACACTCCTAGTCAGTCTCTCATTGTCCATCCTGTCCACCTGGCCCAACCTATGCTTCAGATATTCTTGCTGCCTCAGGTGTTTATATTCAGCTTAGGACAGACTTCAAACTGCCGAGGTTACATACAGTATAACCTTTTTTACTGCCTTTACTATACCCGGGTGCAGTGGTGGCTGCTGCCCACTACCATCCACTCACTTGATGTAGAGCTGCCTACAGTATAACCTTCTTTACTGCCTTTACTATACCCGGGTGCAGTGGTGGCTGCTGGCCACTACCATCCACTCACTTAATGTAGCGCTGCCTACAGTATAACCTTCTTTACTGCCTTTACTATACCCGGGTGCAGTGGTGGCTGCTGGCCACTACCATCCACTCACTTGATGTAGTGGTGCCAACTTCTTCCTTCATTCATCATTCCCTATTTGCATCTGCCCCACTATCATCCACTCACTTGATGTAGTGCTGCGTACCTCTTCCTTCATTCATCATTCCCTTTTTTGTGTCTGCCCCACTGTCACGCACTCACATGATGTAGTGCTGCCTACCTCTTCCTTCACCTGTCATTCCCTTTTTGTGTCTGGCCTCTTCTCTTCCTGTTTTTCCCATCCTTCCTGATGTTTTTTATTACTCCTCTTTCCACTTCAGGTGGCTCTACACTGAGTGGCAAGCCTACTGGTTTCCTGTAACCATAGCAACCCTTTACAACACTGGGTGGTAACCATAACACCAAACAGCAGCATGATGTGCAGCCTACAATGGCGTAACCATAGCAACCCTTTACTGTACAACGCTGGGTGGTAACCATAACACCAAACAGCAGCAAGATGTACAGCCTACTATGGCGTAACCATGGCAACCCTTTACTGTACAACGCTGGGTGGTAACCATAGAACAGGATGATGTGCAGCCTACTATGGCGTCCCTGTTACTGGATGCAGATGCAAATTCCGCCTGGCAACCCAACCTCCATACTCTTGCCCGCATCTGGCAGTGGCAACGTGCTGTCCACTGCAAGGAAACACTGGTTCACTGCATGATACGGCCCTGCAGGGGTAGATGCTTGTTTGCGATTGATAGGTCTGCTCAACCAGACAGACCAGGGTTACTCAACAACGCTCACGGGTAGTCTTTAAACTGAATAAAATGGTCTAGAGATACCAAGAACTAATTTTAAATACATCAATGGACTGAAGGGATTAATGCTGTCTTAGAGAACATAGTGGTCTAAAGATGGCAAGAACATCACTGACAATGGCACTGGATTCAAGAAGTGTACAACAAAAAAGACTGGAAAAAGGCCAACATATAACAAAGAATTAGTGTATTCTTCTCGAGTGACATCCATGTGGTTTAACAATACAACATTTGTTCTAACTTGCGAAGATTCCCAGCCCTTTTCAGCTTTGTGATGGCCAGGTGTAGTCTTAGAAGGGTGGATGGACTTAAACTGATATAAACAAGGAGACTCATTTTCTCTGACCGTTTTGTAAGAATAAAAGTGTTTCATGAAAGACCTATTTTGCCCCACAATAGCCTCATGCGGATGTACCACCAACTTTAAAATCCTCAGCTCCAGGGGTGAACATCCTCTATCTGAAGATCATGGATATGACAAAATGAAAAATATAATATGTGTGGTGGTGTGTGGGGTGAAGACGAAAGGGGGTGCAAGAAAAAGCATGGGGGAATGAAGAGGTGAGACAGGCTGTGGCGCAAAAGAAGAAAGCATAGTGAGTGGATGGGAAGCAGAGGCATGGAGGAAGTTGAGAGATGGATGGGAGTGTTACATGTAGACAGGAAGAGAAAGGTGAAAAGATTATAATTACTAGTATGTCCTGTGCTTGCCATTCTCAACAGGGTTCAGAAAGACCTCAGCTTAACACACCAAGACACAGCACTTAGGCACATCAATATTCTTTTCGGTCTGAGTTGACTAAATAACCTGGAGACAGCAAGAATAAACTAAGACATCATCGGAGTGAAGTGGCAAAGACGCTGACCTGGACTGAGAACACACCAAACTCTGACATTAATTTTCATGTAGGTCTATCTATTTATCTATTGCCAGACTCCTTAATCCCGTAAGGGGTGGCCACAAACAATTCGCCTCCATGTCACGCTGTCCCCCGTCAATTCACTGCCCTGCTCCCAGCTCACACCCCCCTCTCTCATATACCGGTACCTCTTCCCGCCTCCATCTCATCCTCGGCCTCCCCCTCCCTCACCCCCACTCCACCTCACTCACATACACTCTCCTCGTTAGTCTCGTGCTCTATAACCTCTCCGCATAGCCAAACCACCTCAATGTACTTCTCCTAACGCTTCCTATCACATCCACAGCACAACGCTCCTTTCATATAGGAAATACAGACAGAGGGAGACAGTTCCAGAGTTGACCTACTGACTAAAATCATTTGGAGCCTGCCAGACTAAATTAAGGTGTCAGTGCACTAAGAAGGCTAAAAGACTCACCTTAATTCGAAAGCCACTACACTGGGGCCACTGGTTCTCTGTAACTTAGGCTGCCACGTACCGCTGCCTGACTCTGTATTCATGTTGCCATCTTGCAAGTAACCCAAGTAACGCACTAGTAACAAGTAACATCGTACCTGCAAGTGAAAGGAACAATTAGTTGCAGGTGGGGGAGAAAGTGAGCAATATTACTCTTGTTATCATCAAAGAAAATACACCACATGTTGAGCCTGTACCCCATGAAGAGTCCAAGAGGGGCCAAAATTGTTGTACAAGGCAGTATGTAAACAGAGCTTCACAAGACACTCATCTGCAACATCTGATGTGTTGTGGGGACAGCTGTGTGTGTGTGTGTGTGTGTGTGTGTGTGTGTGTGTGTGTGTGTGTGTGTGTGTGTGTGTGTGTGTGTAATTCACCGGGTTGGTCAGGATCACTTGATGGTCGTGATCGTCAGCTTTTACCCTCCCGGAAGGGAGCTGAGAGCTCATATAGTCCGATCTAAGGGCAAGGCTGTGACCTTCACACATGCACACACCCGTCCCCTTGCTCCAGGAGGACAGTAACCACCCACTTCATCAGTGAAACTTTTCGCAACCTGAGCGAGGCGCGAACTCCCGTCCACCAGTTGTGTGAGTGTGTGTGTGTGTGTGTGTGTGTGTGTGTGTGTGTGTGTGTGTGTGTGTGTGTGTGTGTGTGTGTGTGTGTGTGTGTGTGTGTGTGTGTGTGTGTGTGTGTGTCAGTAGGAAATGAATACGCAGTACATGATACACAACTGGCGCTGACAACACTGAGCCGTCGTTGCAACACACAAGAAATAGCCAGGTGGAATAGCAGAGCAGCGTTATAAATGCACCACACTATTTTCACACAGGCCACACAACTTTAATGCAATATTACACAGTCACGTTGCCCAGACTTTGCAATTTCTGCCCCAACCCAGCAGTGCTGAAAGCAATTTGCCTGATTACTGTACAAGATTTTTTGTGAATACCAGCAAGTATTATCCTTATCCACCTTTAAGCCCACAGTTCCCTTTATCACCTATCAGTTCTTATTATCATCCCCTATTACACCCCCTTAACTTCGTCTCTCGCTCTCTCTCTCTCTCTCCGTCTTCTGACGAAATTGTTCATACTGGGGTAGACTACCAATCAGTGTACAAATGCAGTGTCGCCTCATTATACGCAGGTGTCGTTCACACCAAACAGGTATGAACAATACCACAAACCCTACAAACCCCCGGGCCACACCCCGCCCCAGCCTCTGATCCCCCCCTCCCCCTAAATAGCCGCAAACATGGCTACTAAGCTGCCTCTTGCAGGTTATTTTGTAATTTATGTGGATAATGAAAAGGCAGGATTAACATAATACACAATACCCGGTAGTAAAGTGCAATATGCAAACTAATTCGCTAAGGAAGAGGTGCTAAGAATGCCTTCTAAACTGTCGATACGGTGCTAAGATGATAAACACCAGACCAGGTAACTTTGGTGCAGTTACCACGTGTACCTGTCAGGTTGCCTTCACCCCTTCAACAACGTGATATATTGCAATGTATTCAGGCCAGCATCCTGGGTCGCCATCACCCCCTTATCACCTGTTTCCCCCAAATCTTCACAAAACTGTCTCCAGGTGGCAAGAATGACACAAAAATCGTCTAAGGAAATACATCAACAGACTGAAGTTTTTTTTTTTTTTATCATAATTATGTTATAAGTACTGGTATGTGCTTCTTTAATCTGATCTCATGATTATACTGTTTTTACTTTAACTTAACCTAAGTTTATTATTTTTATTTAATCATTAGTATGTGCGTCTTTAATCTGATCTCATACTTATACTGTTGTCACTACCTTGGCCTACAACTACTGTCTCTTCCTCGTGAACTGTGAGTTGTGAAGAGATTGCCATTAAAATACAATACTAGTCATGAGGAAGTACTATGGAATGGATGTTATTGGGCCGCAGTTGTACAGATTAGCATTAGAATACGAGTCACGAAGAAGTGCTATGGCTATGATGTTGAGCCGCAGTATTGTCTTTTTCTGCCACTGAGCTGTGAAATAAGCTTCCAAAGGCCAAGAGTGTGGTCCAAGTTTAGAGTACAAATTCCAGCTTTATTCTTTGTATCAGTAACCGATGTTATTCCGCTTAGGAGACTCCATGGCAGTGTGGGGCTGCATGCAGGCTGTACCGTATTTAACTCCTTCAATTCGAAAATTCTAGTCTTTGCTAGTGTTAAAAATAAAAATCGTCAACAAATAACAGAAGTAAAGTGTTATTGACTCCATGCTGATCAAAACGTCTATCTATCTATTGCCAGACGCCTTAATCCCGTAAGGGGTGGCCACAAATAAATCGCCTCCATGTAGTCCTGTCCCCTGCCATTTCACTGCCCTGCTCCCAGGTCACCCGCCCCCCCGTCTCATATACCTCTCCATTCTATCCCTCCATCTCATCCCCGGCCTCCCCCTCCCTCTTCCCCCTTCCGCCTCATTCATACTCTCCCCGTTAATCTCTCGTTCTCCACCCTCTCCACATGGCCAAACGTACAAAGATAAAATCGTCAGCAGACAGTAGTAAAAGTGTTACTGTGACTCCCTGCTCATCTAAACGTGAACCCGGTGCTGTGTAGGATGAAGTTACCTCTCTGCAGTGCCACATCCTGCTGCCATGGGATAGGGATTGAGCAACTTATATATTAACAGTGGACTGGCGTGGTTATATCAGTGCCACCACCTGCAGGCGTCCCCCTCCAATACGTCATCGGCTTGATGGAGCTATTTACGTGGAATCCTCTTCAAAAAATACCCCAAAACCCACATCATAATAAAAAAAACTATCTACCTATCTATCTATTGCCAGACGCCATAATCCCGTAAGGGGTGGCCATTTGACTTTGAGTTATTTGTTTTACGGGAAGGGGCACTAACCCTCCACCAACCCTCTTGTTGATACGTGGGGAGCACGTATGGTTTGGTTATATGGCTACCACCCAGCGTTGTAAATCGTTTCTTGGCTTACAGGAAAACATTTGGCTTGTCACTCAATGTAAAGCCACCCGTAAAGGAAAGAAAAGCAATAAGAAATGACAGGAAAGATGAGAGAAATAGGAAGAGAGGAGGACAGGCAGAGAAAAGAATGATAAAGGGTAAGGAATAAGTAGGCAGCACTACATCAAGCGAGTGGATGATGGCCGCCACCACCTACCACGGATAAAAGAAAAAAAAAAACAATTAATCGACGGAAATGCGTAATATACGAACATTCTAAACATTTCGGGGGCAGAATGTTTACAAAATTTCGGCAAGGACACGAAAAAAAAGCCGACATCCTTTAAATATCTTCAAACAACAATATTCTCCCACCAAACTCACACTTATTTATCTCCATTACCTTGCATAACAATAGTAAGCAGAATTAAGTGGGGAAATTGTCTGTAAGGAAAACGTGGAGACACAGCAGGATACTTAAGCAGGCCATCTTCGACGTCAATCTTACAAGAATGCCATATATCCACCCACTTTCCCTTACACACGTAGAACCTAATAATCTCCACACCCTAATATTCTCTATTTAACACAAGTGAGTAGAATTATGTATAAGTAAACTTGATGGAAGCTGCCGAAAAACGAATCAGCAGGATACCTAAGCCGGCCTTCTTCGGCGTGTTCTACTATTTACACCACCATTCCACAAACCATCTCAAAACACGAATATTTCCATCACAAACTTATTCCCTAGTACTCTCTATTAACTTATTTAATATCAACAAGCAGAATTATGCACGTAAATCAGATGCTAGTGATAAAATTATGGAAGTGGACCAGGTTACTCAGGACGCCAGCCTTTTTGAGCATCTGCTCGGACTTTGTCGCCCTTTCTGATCACGAAACACGAATACTCACTAGAAATACTCGCCTCAAAGTTATCTCCATTGCCTTATCAAATTTTCCCAATCAGGATAATACAAGTAAAGCTACTGTAACTGATTGAAAAGTGGAATCAAGGCAGCATACTCACCTCATTACTTCTTAATGACCTCTTGAAACATGGCGTCGGTTACACTTACACCCAACGCCAACCTCGGAAGTATTCATAAAGATCTTAAACCAATTTCCGAGATTGAAAAAGTATTCACAGTATTTTAAAAGCGTTAGAACTAATTTTGTTTGGCCGATTATTTCGGTTTTTATATTCTTTTGGCTTGGTTGTGTGAAAACTAAAAAATAAACAAGCACTTTTATACACAGCAACCGGACGCTCAAAACTTTTATAATTTTGGAACCTGGACTTTGTTTCTGATGTGATGCCCGCAAGATTCAAATTGGTATTATAGTTCTGATCAATTCGCTGGTTTATATGCTATTCACTGCACTTATGATCGAGTTAGATGTGTAAAAGATTTATATGCTACATTATTTGCATGAATACTAACCCCTTACGGGATATTTTGAGTTTGCTGATAAGATGAAGTCAAGGTCAGTAATTACGAACAAAATTCCCACACCTTGCATCTCCTTTCTAGTTCCACATTCACTTCCTAAAATTAGTTAAAACCTCAGTAGTACTATATGTTACCTATTAAGAGACTGAGAGGGGAAATTACGGTACAATTTACTTTTGCTTCCCTTAGACGAATATGATGTACTGTGACAGAGATACGCGATGCGTTGTAACGTACAGTATGTGTAGATAGCGAGATTTTTTAAAGAATACACAAACTATATGTGTGTGTCTTGATGAGTTGTCTAATAGTTCACTGTCGATGTTTTATTGCATTTTTAGTGAGTATAGGTTATTTGGTGGCTGCATTTCTATCTATCTATTGCCAGACGCCTCAATTAAGTTCGGGGTGGCCACAAACAAATCGCCTCCACGTCGCCCTGTCCCCAGTCATTTCACTGCCCTGCTCCCAACTCACACCCCCCTCTCTCATATACCTCTCCACCCCATCCCTCCATTTCATCCTCGGTCTCCTCCTCCCTCTCCCCCCCCCTCCACCTCACTCACATACACTCTCCTCGTCAGTCTTTCACCCTCCATCCTCTCCACATGACCAAACCAGCTCGGTGTGTTCCTCATAACGCTTCCTATCACATCCACATCCACACCACGACGCTCCTTTATATCCTCATTTGTCAGCCTCTCTCTCCATGTGACTCCACAGGCTCCTCTTAAATAACTCATTTCCACTGTTCTCACTCTTGACTTGTGTCCTTCCAACAACGTCCAAGCTTCACTTCTACGTTAGAGTTGGTATCACAATACTGTCATGTAGTAACTTTTTCACTTCCATGCTCACTTCCCTGTTTCTTATCACTGCTTTCAAGGAACCAGCAATCTTTCTTTCCTGCTGTACCCTTTCAAGCACATCACCCTCCAAACCTCCATCCTTACTCATCACACTACCCAAGTACTTAAACGTACTCACATTTTCCAATTCCTCACCATCCAACCTCACTTTACATTCACTGACTTCACCTCTCTCAAAGACCATCACTTTACTCTTCCCTACATTCACCTTTAGATTCTGTTTCTTACACACTCTCCCAAACTCATCCACCAAGCCTTGCAGATCCCCTTCGTCTTCACTCAACAACACAGTATCATCTGCAAACAACAGTACATGGAGTTTCCAAACACTACCCTCTCTCACCAGGGCCACTCCAACATCCACTACCCTACGTTGTACCTCTTTTATTACCCCATCCATGTACAGATTGAACAACCATGGAGACATGACACATCCCTGTTTCAACCCAACCTTCAAAGAGAAAAATTTACTCAGTTCACCATCCACACACACTGCAGCCTTAGCACCATCATACATACTCTTCACAGCATTCAACAACTTCCCATCTACTCCATATATTCTTAATACTTTCCACAATCCTTCCCTATCCACCCTGTCATATGCTTTCTCCAAATCCATGAAAGACGCATACAACTTCTTTCCCTTCTCTAGAAACTTTTCCACTAAAGATCTAAGAATGAATATCTGATCTACACAACCTCTTTCCTTCCTAAAGCCTCCCTGTTCTTCTCCAACTAATTCCTCTGTTCTATCTCTAACTCTGTCAATAAGTATCCTACCATACACTTTTCCTATTATACTAAAAAGACAAATGTCTCTATGATTACCACACACTTCTTTTTCCCCTTCTCCTTTGTACAAGGGAATAATTATACCTGACTTCCAATCCTCCGGGACTCTACCTTCCTCCCAAGGCCAATTTGAACATTTTCCACATCCATTCTACTACTATCTCTCCCCCATGCTTCAACATTTCACCACACACTCCATCAATTCCTGGGGCTTACCCCTATTTAACTTTCTTCAATGCTTCCACAACTTCTATCCTACTGATTTCTTTCTGTCTTCTCACCTCCCTCCTTCTCCCAGCCATTCCCCAGCCACTCATACTCGCATTACTTCCATCCTGTATGTTCAACAATTCCTTAAAGTGTTCTCTCCATCTGCTCACTTTTTCTCCCTTCTCCACTAGTAATCTACCATTTTTATCGTTCACTCCCCTGCTAACTTCACTTCCACCCTGTCTTACTCTTTTCATCTCTTTCCAGAACATTTTCTTACAGTCCCTCCACTTTACATTCAAATTCCTTCCAAATTCCTCATCCACTTTCTTCTTACTCTCTCTTACTAATCTTTTTACCTCTCTATTTGTTTCTACATATAACTCTCTCTTCTGCCTCTCAACTTCTTCCACGCCCCTATTTCTCATCCATTCATTGTATGCTTTCTTCTTTTGTGCCACAGCCTGTCTCACCTCTTCATTCCACCACGCTGTTCCTTGCACCCCCCTCCGTCTTCGCTTCATCCCACACACCACATCACATGCTGCACATATTTCTTCTGTGAATATCCTGCACACACCTTCCACGTCCCCCATCTGCTCCAATTCATATTTGCCCAATCGTTCCTCCACTTCTCTCTTATACTTTGCCTTTTTCTCATCCACTTGTAACCTTTCTACTCTCCTTGCAAATACTCCTTCTTCCCGTCCTTCCCTTCTTCTATTTCTCTATCTTATTTGTATCTTGACTCTGGCCACCACCAAGTAGTGGTCAGAAAGTCCACTCCACAACCTCTATAAGCTCTTGCATCCATTACACATCTTCGAATCCTTTCATCCACACACATATAATCGATCATTGCCTTCCTTTCATTCAGTTCACCACCCACCCTTCTCATCACTCGCCTTGTATACCTGTGGATCATTTTGTGCTTGAAGAGGGTATTGGCTATCACCAACCCCCTCCCAGCACAAATGTCCACTAACGCACTGCCATCCTCATCTATCTCAGCAGGCACACCCCAATCATCAACTATTCCATCCACCTTCACATTCCCTACTTTACCATTCATATCACCGATCAAAAACACTCTCTCATTCCTTCCAAACTTTTCCATGCACACTTCCACATTTATCCAGAACTCTTCTCTCACTCTGCTTGCATTATCTTGCGTTGGCGCATACACACACACAATCGCCCACATTTGTAGTCCAACTTTCAATCTTACCCACACAATCCTTGAGGCAGCTGATCCATACTCTCTTATGCTCTTCTTCCATCTTTTACTCACAACTATACATACTCCTTCCTTTGCCCTCTCATTCTCACCTACTCCTGCACATATACCCCATCCATACTCCCATTCTCTCACGAACTCACCTCTCCATTTAGTTTCAGTTACTCCACATACATCAACTTTCGCACCCTCAAGCACCTGGACAATCTCTCTCTCTTTCACCTCATCATTCGCACCTCTTACATTCCATGTTGCGATTACCATGTCCTTTGTCCGGTCCTTGGTCGTCATCTTTTGGTCAGTCCTTGTCCGAGGCTTCTTTTTTGTCTTTTTAATTAGTTGTTTTCCGCGGAGGGGCACTAACCCTCCGCCAACTCTTTTAGTCGCCTTGTATGACAAGCAGGGATACTGAAGGAGTATTCTTGAAAAAAAAAAAAAAAACTACCCCTAGGGACTGCATTTACTTTTTAATTATAATTCCTCGACCCAAACTTTTCCTTTTACAACTTTAACCACGTACCTCAGCGGCAGAAAAGGATAATGCTACTATTCGACATCTATACCTCTTCATAGCACCATATTCCAGCATTCGTCTTTTGCTACAACTCAGCATAAAAGATAAAGAGATGGCAATTTTAGGCCAATTTAAAGCCAAAAGAGTTCTGTACGCCTTTACTTTTATTATTATTATTATTATTATTGCATCTGTGTTTACTTTGGAATTTTTGAAACATGGAGAGGGGTTACATGAACGAGCGCCCATAATACCTCTCTCCCCCACCTCTGTCGTAGCACCTTTTTCTTATCGATTTGTTCTACACATTCCATTTCACTCTCCTCCTTTCTGATAATGATGCCAGCTATGTCTGCATTAATACAAGTAACATACAAAAGAATGATAAGGTGTAATGTGCCAAACAAGTTGCTACAGAAGAGGCCATTGATTTGGCAGCCATTTCCCCAAGGCCCAGCAGTTCTCCTACATCCCAAGTCCTTCACGTCACCACCTGGCCACTAATACCCACCGTCCACAAGTATCACTCAGGACTGTGATGATATTAGCAGGGGTGTTAAGACATTTCAGTGGGTGGTGCTGCTCAGTCATGTTTTAGACTCAAATCAGCAGACTTTCGTTCCCCCGCCTGGAATCGAACATGCATTCTTTCCAACAGTAGACCTCTTCTCTGACCACCAGACCACCACCTCCACCATGACCTGAAGTGGCCTGTATTTAGCCCACGGTTATAAATGTATGTAGATGGACCTGACCTGACCCCACTAGACCCACTGTGACCTAATTCCACTGGTAACCTGAATGTCAAAATAAATGGTCAAAGTACACCTACTTCACTGCCTTTAAAGTGTAGGGGCCTGAGGCTAGACTAACACAGTATATTTAAGGGAAGCTAAGCCACCTACTTTCCGTAGTGGCAGTACAGGCTGTGTACCGTTTATAAAGGCAACAAACACACGTGGGCACTGCCTTTAAAGTGTAGGGGCCTGAGGCTAGACTAACACAGTATATTTAAGGGAAGCTAAGCCGCCTACTTCCCTTAGTGGCAATACAGGCTGTGTACCATTTATAAAGGCAACATACACACGTCGCCATGGGTCACCTAATGGCCGCCCTCCACATTACTCCAGCCCCAGCAGCCTCTAGGCACTTACACTGTATAATCTGGTACCAGGGCAGTCTGCCTCTTGCAATCCCACCCCAAACATTCACACCTCTCACTCTCCACACCCAGCTGTCATCATCCTTTCCCATCCCCCCTCAAAAAAAAAAAAAAAAAAAAAAAAAAAAAAAAAAATCAATAATTAAAATAACCTACTGAAACCCCAAGGCACCTTTTAGAACAGCAAAACTCAGGACAAATAATGTCAGAACACCAGTCAATGGGGTAGAGTTTATTTGATGCCACAAGGCTTTGGTATACAGTACAAGAGGCACTGGTGTATATGAGCATATAATGCCAATGACCATGTGGAGAGGGTGGCGAGCGAGAGACTGACAAGGAGAGTGTATGTGAGTGAGGTGGAGGGGGGGAGAGGGACTGGGAGGCCAAGGATGAAATGGATGGAGGGATTGGAGAGGTATAAGAGAGAGGGGGGGGGGGGTGAGCTGGAAATAGGGCAGTGAAATGGCGGGGGACAGGGTGACATGGAGGCAACTTATTTATGGCCACCCCTTAGGGATTAAGGCGTCTGGTAATAGACAGATAAATAGATCTCATGGTCATCATTATCACAATGATCATGGCTTCATTGAACATATTTTAGACATTACTTACTAAAATTATAATTATGGAGATGGTACTCGTTTATCATCATTACTGCAATAAATCAGTATTATTATCATCATCATTTGCACTACTATCATCATCATCATCATTCCCATTATTACAACCACAATTATGAATATTAATAATTACCTAATAATCATCTAATCACCGTCATCATCATCATCATCATCATTTGCACAATCATCATCATCGCCATTATTACGACCACCATCAACAATATCATAGAAATCACGTAATAGCCGTCTATCATCATCATCATCGCCATTATTACGATCACCGTCAACAGTATCATTGAAATCACGTAATAACCGTCTATCATCATCATCATCATCATCGCCATTATTATGACCACCATTAACAATATCATAGAAATCACGTAATAGCCGTCTATCATCATCATCATCATTGCCATTATTACGATCACCGTCAACAGTATCATAAAATCGCTTAATAACTCTATCATCATCATCATCATCGCCATTATTTCGATCATCATCAACAATATCATAAAAATCACCTAATAACCGTCTATCATCATCATCATCATGCTAACCACTACATCCAGTACATTTAATGGGCTGGGCATCATCCACATAGTGAAAAAGGAAAATACAAAGCTGGCAGAACTACCCATAGAGTGGCCAGTGAAATGAGCCACACATTCATTCACCATGCCCTCCTTCACAAACTAAGCCACATTCTTAATACAACTATAGTGCGTTCATTTTAACTTGGCCGTGATTTTTGTCCTTATGTAGCTTACTTCCTGTAGCTCAATGGCAGAATAATACAATACCAAGACTCAACATGCTTTACACAGCACTTCTTCGTGACTAGCACCATATTCTAGTGTTAAGTTCAGTACATATATTTAAGATGGAGATGGGATTTCTGCACCTAGTTAAAGTGAACAGAGTATAGGATAAGGATTAATCCCCAAGCTAGACCTCATCAAATCATATAGCCCTGCAAGGGTTACAGGAGAGCGCTACCACTCCCTGTACAGCAGCCACCGGGTGGAGCGCGAACTCGCAACCTCACCATTACGAGCCCGACACCCTACCACCGAGCTACCACGCTCCCCTGAACAGAGTATATGTACGAATCTCTCTCTTTTCTTGACAATTTTCTCCTAACTCAAAATTTGGACTTTTTCAAACATTCGTATCAAGTATATTACCCCCAGCCGTTTCGACATATTCATCTATTTCATCCTCAGTGGATCTAAAAAGATAAAAATGACCTGTAAGGTAATTAAATGCCTAAAAGAACTATTTGAACTTGAGCTCATCGTGCTTATATAAAAAAGAAAAAAAGTGTTTATTACAGGGTGGACTTAACTGCAAAATATATTCAGAGGAACAGCAGACAGACAATTGTTTAGGGCAGGTTTTCGTTGATAAATATGAATGGGTTCTAGTACTGTGAAGTTCTTACAGGTATATGTGTCTATTATACAGAAATTCTTGGGATCAACAGAAATATTACAGTGCTATGTATGTTCCCTTACCGCTGAGTGAGGAGGGTCGCTCACAGGCAGACCTGACCAGCTCCACTGACCTCTATGCTCGTCAACCCTTAGCTTGAAGGCTGGTATGGTGCCGCCAATATACCCTGTATGGCAACTAAGCCACTTATATTAATAAACGATTGACCAGCAGACGGCAGTCGGTAGTCAGTCTTTGTAATGAAAGTCACATAGAGCCAGGATTCCGGGGGCTTCAATGGTGAGTGAATGGAAGCGTGGCCCATTGGATTGGGCAAATTTGGGCTGTCTGGACGTTGCTACTCCTCACCCTGCCCTAGGGTGGGAAAGGAGGTCTGGATGATGATGATGATGATGATCATGTATGATGAGATGGAGGCATGGAGTACAGAGGTATATGAGAGAGAGAGAGGGGTGTCAGTTGGGGGGAGGGAAGTGCAATGGCAGGGGTAGGGCGACATGGAGGCGACTATTTTGTGGCCATCCCTTCCGGGATTAAGCTGTCTGTTTATACATAGATAGTATGTATGTACAGTATTGTATTTATGTTTATGTGTGTGTGTGTGTGTGTGTGTGTGTGTGTGTGTGTGTGTGTACTGTACCAGTATGTATGAATGTACAGCATGTATGTACCAGTGTGTGTGTGTGTGTGGTGTGTGTGTGTGTGTGTGTGTGTGTGTGTGTGTGTATATATATATATATATATATATATATATATATATATATATATATATATTGCCAGACGCCTCAATCCCGTTTTGGGTGGCCACAAACAAAACGCCTCCACGTCGCCCTGTCCCCCGCCATTTCACTGCCCTGCTCGCAACTCACATCCCCCTCTCTCATATACCTCTCCACCCCATCCCTCCATCTCATCCTCGGCCTCCCCCTCCCTCTTCCCCCCTCCACCCTACTCACATACACTCTCCTCGTCAGTCTTTCACCCTCCATCCTCTCCACATGGCCAAACCACCACAGTGTGTTCCTCATAACGCTTCCTATCACATTCACATCCACACCACAATGCTCCTTTATATCCTTATTCGTCAGTCTGTCTCTCCATGTGACTCCACAGGCTCCTCTTAAATAACTCATTTCCACTGCTCTCACTCTTGACTTATGTCTTTCCAACAACGTCCAAGCTTCACTTCCATACGTTAGAGTTGGTATCACAATATTGTCATGTAGTAACTTTTTCACTTCCATGCTCACTTCCCTGTTTCTTATCACTGCTTTCAAAGAACCAGCAACCTTTCTTCCTTGCGTACCCTTTCAAGCACTTCACCTTCCAAACCTCCATCCTTACTCAACACACTACCCAAGTGCTTAAACGTCCTCATATTTTCCAATTCCTCACCATCCAACCTCGCTGTACATTCACTGACTTCACCTCTCTCAAAGACCATCACTTTACTCTTCCTTACATACACCTTTAGATTCTGTTTCTTACACACTCTCCCAAACTCATCCACCAAGCCTTGCAGCTCCCCTTCGTCTTCACTCAACAACACTGTATCATCTGCAAACAACAGTACAGGGAGTTTCCAAACATTATCCTCTCTCACCAGGGCCACTCCAACATCCACTACCCTACCTTGTACCTCTTTTATTACCCCATCCATGTACAGATTGAACAACCATGGAGACATGACACATCCCTGTTTCAACCCAACCTTCAAAGAGAAAAATTTACTTAGTTCACCATCCACACGCACTGCAGCCTTAGCACCATCATACATACTCTTCACAGCATTCAACAACTTCCCATCTACTCCATATATTCTTAATACTTTCCACAATCCTTGTCTATCCACCCTGTCATATGCTTTCTCCAAATCCATGAAAGCCGCATACAACTTCTTTCCCTTCTCTAGAAACTTTTCCACTAAAGATCTAAGAATGAATATCTGATCTACACAACCTCTTCCCTTCCTAATGCCTCCCTGTTCTTCTCCAACTAATTCCTCTATTTTCTCTAACTCTGTCAATAAGTATCCTACCATATACTTTTCCTATTATACTAAGAAGACAAATGTCTCTATGATTACCACAACACTTCTTTTTTCCCTTTTTCCTTTGTACAAGGGAATAATTATACCTGACTTCCAATCCTTCGGGACTCTACCTTACTCCCAGGCCAATCTGCACATCTTCCACATCCATTCTACTACTATCTCTCCCCCATGCTTCAGCATTTCACCACACACTCCATCAATTCCTGGGCTTTCCCCGATTTAACTTTCTTCAATGCTTCCACAACTTCTATCCTAGTGATTTCTTCCTGTCTTCTCACCTCCCTCCTTCTCCCAGCCATTCCCCAGCCACTTATACTCGCATTACTTCCATCCTGTATGTTCAACAATTCCTTAAAGTGTTCTCTCCATCTGCTCACTTTTTCTCCCTTCTCCACTAGTAATCTACCATTTTTATCTTTCACTCCCCTGCTAACCTCACTTCCACCCTGTCTTACTCTCTTCGTCTCTTTCCAGAACATTTTCTTACAGTCCCTCCACTTTACACTCAAATTCCTTCCAAATTCCTCATCCACTCTCTTCTTACTCTCTCTTACTAATCTTTTCACATCTCTTTCTTTCTACATATAACTCTCTCTTCCACCTCTCAACTTCTTCCACGCCCCTATTTCTCATCCATTCATTATATGCTTTCTTCTTTTGTGCCACAGCCTGTCTCACCTCTTCAGTCCACCACACTGTTCCTTGCACCCCCCTCCATCTTCTCTTCCTTCCACACACCACATCACATGATGCACATATTTCTTCTGTAAATATCCTGCACACACCTTCCACGTCCCCCACCTGCTCCAATTCATATTTGCCCAATAGTTCCACCACTTCTCTCTTATACTCTGCCTTTTTCTCATCCTCCTGTAACCTTTCCACTCTCCTTGCAACTACTCCTTCTTCTCGCCTTTCCCTTCTTCTATTTCTCCATCTTACTTGGATCCTAATTCTGGCCACCACCAAGTAGTGGTCAGAAAGTCCACTCCCCCAACCTCTATAAGCTCTTGCATCCATTACACATCTTCGCATCCTTTCATCCAAACACACATAATCAATCATTGCCTTCCTTTCATTAAGTTCACCACCCACCCTTCTCATCACTCGCCATGTATACCTGTGGATCATTTTATGCCTGAAGAGGGTATTGGCTATATATATGTGCCACTATACTGTATGTGTATATGTATGTATGTGCCAGTATGTGTGTGTGTGTGTCTGTGTGTGTGTGTGTGTGTGTGTGTGTGTGTGTGTGTGTGTGTGTAAAAAACTTACACAGAGCAGTATCTCACGTGGTTGGCAAGTGTACACACAGCAAAAAAACTATCGTTACAGGGGAGTCCGATGTGTTTCATACTGAACAACCTGGCTGTCTCGCTAGGGTTGGTAAGCCTGACAGTGGGTGAGTTGCCAAATAGGACAAGGTAGAAATATTCATGGGAGAAGCAATGGATATAGCTTATAATAAATATGCAACAAACACATGCTGGGATACCAATGGAGGAGGCTGTTATCAAAAACCTTCATTCGTGTGTCATTTTATATCGCGCAGAAGGTGTAATGATAGTTTTTTTGTTGTGTGTACACCCTAATGGACAGTATTCACCAAAAACTTGCTGTTTTATCCTGCCATAGGGACGGTCGCCTATGATGTATGAAAACAAATGTCAGGTGGCGGTATTTGACAAATACTAAATTTAAAAAACTAAGGCAATGACAAGCTTCAAGGATGCACTATTCTTACTCAAAAAGACAATACAAATGTAGATATGAAAGCCAACTGCACTAGACTCATTAGTAATATAATGAAATGAGTGTGTGTAAGGGATTGCCGGATGGAAGTCCAGTGTTCGCATATGCAAAATAGCCATTCAAAAGTATTCACTGATGGGTGTGATATTTTTTTATCAACGATTACTTTAGTTACTTTACTGGTCTATTGTTTTGCTAGCTATCGTAAGTTTATCCAGACATATAGAATATTCACAGTAGTTACGTTATTTTTTCAGGTCTAGGACCAAGTTAGGACTCACAAGCTAGGTAGCAGACAACACCTGAAAGTTCGCCATTGGAGTGCCTTAATTTCCCACTTTGGGGAGGCGGTGGCTCAATCGGTAGAGAGTTGGCCTGCAGTCCTGACGGACCCAGGTTCAAATCCCGCTGGGGCAGGGAACAGTTTAAGAATTTAAATTTCATAAAATCAGACTTTACTGATCTACCAGAAGACCCGCTGACATGTCGTAAAAATACCCCCGCTAATACCAATACATCAGTCCTATATGAGACAGCCCTAGCATGTATTCAGTATGGACGATGGGTGTTAGCGCCGAAGTGGTGACATGTAGAGGTGTGCGGTACGTAGGAGGACTACTGGGCCTTGAAATCAGGCTGTGAAGCCTATGCCCAGAGTCGGTCACATAAAAAAAAATAAAATAAAATAAACCACCAGGCACCATAATTCAGTTATATGGTTACCACCCAGCATAGTGAATGGTTTCCTGGTGTACAGGAAACCATTTGGCTTGTAACTCAGTGTAGAATCACCCATAGGCAAAAGGAAGAGGAAAGAATAAAGGAAAGAAAGACAAGAGGATGGAAGGAAGAGAGGTATGGGCAGACACCCAAAGCAGCACTACACTGAGTGGATGGTGAGTGCTCCCACCCACCATCAATTGGTGGCATCATGCCATCACATCCTACCTCAAAAATAACATAATTATACTTTCAATTCCTATTCCTTCTGTCCACAGGTGACTCTACACTGAGTGACAAGCCAAATGGTTTCCTGCATAACATAAGTAAATTATGGCACCTGGTGGTTTAGTGAGTAACTAACCCATCCTGTCCAGGTGTCAAGTTTACATGTCCTCCTGGGGCCGTTCGGGGTGCACGTATACGTGATCTAGTGTTTTGCGGCATTGTTTGAATATTCTGTGGGTTATTTCCACCACATGCAGCCACTGGCAACCCTCTTGCATGGATCTGAGTCATGCTCCAGTCACCTGCGTACTTCCGTAATGGATACACAAACACAAAAAGTTTTCCCCGTGTCCAGATCCTTGGCTGAGTGCCCGCAGCCACCGACTTCAACACCAATGAAGTCCAAAGGGCAGAAAAAAAAGGCCTTGGTGATAGTACGATAGGGAGAGAATTCGAGATGACATTATCGCCAATTGTGAGTGGAGAAAGTGACTTCCTCTCAGGAAAGCGACCGCCATAATGAGTGTCAATATTTATGCACCGTGTGAGGAGAGTGGAGGACGTGACTCCACTGTGCACCCATCATTTCCCCATGTACGTTCATCCGCTATTTCCGATGATGGGAATGGTTCAGAAGGTATTGACGATCCTGTAGAGGGAAGTATTGGCAAGGGTAAGATAGAAGAGGCAGTAGGGAGTGGAGAAAGGGAGAGGGCAGAGGAGGGAAGGAGAAGGGAGGAGGAAACAAGCTGCGTCGATCCTCACACCATCCCTCTCTATTTACATGAATAATGGAAGCAGAAAGTTTGTTTCATGATGAAATCAGTGCCTTATTTTTTATTGAAAGTTTCCGTGTATGTATGTTTTTAATGAAAAAGTACAAATCACGGGAAAAAAAGAAATTTATAGTGGAAAATGTAGTGGAGAAAGGAAGGAGGGCGGGAGGAGGGAGGAGGAAGCATTGTGCCTCGTGCCACTGCTCTATTTACGTGAGTAATGGAGGCAGAGTTTTTCATGATGAAATCAGTGCCTTATTTTTTTTATTGAAAATTTTTGCGTATGTTTACAAGCAAGTCTCACTTAAGCAATTGCTTACAAGAATTCGCTAATACAAGGTCTTGGAATTTGCACCACCGCCTGTTTAATGAGCAGGCAAAAACCCCCAGAATCCCAACTTACAAGAATCAAGACGAGGGTATTTGTATTTCTTGTGTATTAACCCTTTATTCCTACTTAAAGTTGTCTGTCACAGGTGTTGGTGGTTGGTGGAGGTTACTTGGCTGGTTGTTCACCCCATCCTTATTTTACCTATAATTTATGTTATTCTGTTTATATTAATGCTGTTTTTATATTTTAGGTGTATTGCCCTCTTGTATTAACCCCTTATTCCAGCTTAAAATGACCAAAAAGTCAGTTTTCGTGGTTTGGGAGGAGGTTGCTCGGAGGCCTTGCTCCCTAAACCTATTTTTTTCCCATAAGTGCTTCACTTTGTTTAACGAGAATTCGGCTAACGAGCAATATCCTTGCTCCCAATTAGCTCGTAAGATCGAGACCCGCCTGCATTTATTATGATGAAAAAGTCTAAATCATAGGAAAAAATTCTGTTATAGTGGAAAATACATTATTTTTTTATTATGGACTACACGTACAACTATTTTGTTCACAATATTTTTTTTTTGGTTTTATGTAGTAATAGTAGTAGTTATAGTAGACAGTATTAGTAGTACATGTAACAGTGGTAGTTAAAGTAGTAGTAGTAGTAATAATAGTATTATCTGCAGTACCTGTAATACCCAGACTTCTAGTCACATAGTGGTGCCAGAATCGAGCGACAATGCAAGCCAAACACATCTCCATGTGTGTCTTTACCTAACTGTGATATACAGGAAATGAGCTATGCTCGTGGGGTCCCATCTCCGTTTCTCAATAAGTCAAATTTAGCTTTAAACTCATTTAAGTTTTTAGATAAGCTAGTCAGGTCAGGTGCGAGTAAGGGGATGGGTCTATTATGATGTGGCAGGGGTAACCCAGCTCTGCTGTCGGGCCCTGCTGCGGATGTCACTGATTGCATTGCACAGTTGACCCATGTGTGGTGTGGTGCAGTGAGGATATGTCCCTTCTCCCCTTTGGGGCTAAGATGCGACTGACTGTGTTCGAATGGATGAGTAAATGGGGAGTGTGTCGTCCTATCTCGGCTACCTCCCTTTCCATGGGGGAAGCAGCCTAGGTATATAGATATATAGATAGAAGTTTTTAGACTGGACGATCTCTTTGTCCAGGCTATTCCACAGGTCTATACATCTATAAGGAAAACTATATTTCTTGATATCCTTCAAGCAGCTTGGTTTCTTCAGTTTCATTCCGTGTCCTCTTGTTACTCTCTTATCCCATAAAAACAGATCTTCTTTGTCAATTTTATCTTCTCACACCATGGTCCTTAACACTGCAATCATGTCTCCTCTCTTTCTCCTTTCTTCTAAGGAAGGCAAATCCAGCTTTTCCAGCCTCTCTCTGTACGACAGATCTGCCAGACTGGGGACCATTTTGGTTGCTGTTCTTTGTATTCTCTCAATCTTGTTTATATCTTTTTTTGTGTGGGAACCATACTACTGCTGCATATTCTAACCTGGGGTGAATCATGACCACTATCAATTTTTTCATCATGTCCTCATCCATGTAATGAAAAGCTACTCTTATGTTAGTCAAGAGTTTATACGTCTCTCTAACTGCCTTTGTTAATGTGTTTTTCAGGTGACAAACTGTCCTGGACCAGCACTCCTAAGTCTTTCTCATCTCTCATTTTAGTGATTAATTCATTACCCAACAAATAATTCAGTGATGGCCTCCTGGTACATTTACCCATTTCCAATATTTTACATTTCTTTACAGTACATTAAATTTCATTTCCCACGTCCGGCTCCAATCATGTATCCTATCCAGATCCTCCTCCTCTACCTTCCTCAAGATCTTTGCATCATCTGCAAACAGACCTGCGTAACTGTTCACTCCACCTACCTTATCGTTTACATAAATCAGGAACATTACTGGCGCCAACACTGAGCCCTCTGGGACTTCATTGTTACTTCCCTCCATCCAGACATTCTATCTTTTATTACTGTCCTCATTTGTCTGTTTCTCAAAAAGTCTCTCATCCATTCCAGGAGGTTCCCCTTCAGTCCTCCTATATGCTCTAGTTTCCACATTAGCCTCTTATAGGGTACCTTGTCGAAGGCCTTCTCCAAATCTAAATACACACAATCCACCCAACCATCTCTCTCCTGTAGCATGTCAATTGCTCTTCAATAAAAACTCAACAAGTTGGAAACACAAGACCTTCCACTTCTAAATCCAAAATGACTATCAGCCAAAATATTCATCCCTTCCAGATATTTTATCCATCTATCTTTCAGAATTCTTTCAAACAATTTTGCGACCATGCTGGTTAGGGACACTAGTCTATAATTCAGGGGTTCTTCCCTGTTTTCTCCCTTATAAATTGGTACCACATTTGCCCTCTTCCATTCTTTTGGCACTTTCCCCTCTTCTAGAGAACACACAATTAAACTGTGAATTTTAACCACCAGTTGTTCTCTGCATTCCTTCAGTAACCAATTAGAGACTCCATCTGGTCCTAGGGCTTTCCTTACATCTTAAGTTTCCAATAATTTATACACTTCCTGTACTTCCACTTTTATATCTTTTATCACTACATTTCTAGTCACTCCCTCCCCCTCCACAAACTCTTTTTCATTAGTGAAAACCGATTGGAAACATTTGTTCATTATTTCTTCTTGCATTGCTGCATCTTTACAGACCTCTCCTTCTACATTCAGTTTGGTGATTCCTTCCTGTTGTTTCAGTTTGCCATTAACAAATCTATAAAACAGTTTGGGTTCATCCTTACATTTGTCTATTATACCTTTTTCAAAATTCCTTTCTTCCTCTCTACGTATTCTTGTGTATTCATTTCTGGTTCTTTTATATTCTTCCTTTGTTCTGTTGTTACCTCTCTCCAATTGTTCCACGCAGTGTCTCTCTTTTTTTGCTGTCATACACCTTCTATTAAACCACTCCTTTTTCCTGTTTTCTTTCCCCCTTACTCTTGGCACAAATTTTTCCACTCCCGAATTATAGAAGCCTAGAAAAGTATCCTACTTCCTCTGTATCTCTCTTGTTTCTCTGAATTTTCTCCAATTTGCATTTTCAAAAATTTTCTCAATCCTGTAAAGTTTGCTTTCCCAAAGCTGTATCTTCCCTGCCTATAAAGCTCATCTCTTGGCTCCACATTCTCTGTTGTCATCTGGAACTCAATGACCACATAATCACTTTTTCCAATAGGACACAGATATTCCAAGGATTCTATTACATCGGGTTCTTTGGTAAACAGTATGTCTAGTCTTGCTGGTGTGTCTTCACCTCGGAACCGTGTCTCTTCTTTGACCCACTGCGTCATCACGTTGTTCATTGTTATATTTAATAATGTAGTGCCCCACAAATCTTCACTGCCTCCTGAGTCCCATTCCTCCCAGTTAACCTGTTTACAACTGAAGTCACCCATTAAAATTTTATTGTTGCTTTTCTCAATCATTTTCTGTAAATAACAAGCCATGTCTGACAACATTTCCTGGTATTCATCATCACTCCATGCTCTTGTCTTAGGGGGAACATACACTACTGCCATATCTCTCTTGCTATTCTCTGTAGTTTCTAATTTCATATTTATCACTTCGGCCCTGCCTTCTCCCACTTCCACGGTATCTACATTTATGTTGTTCTTCACTGCTATCATCATTCCTCCCGTTTTTTCTTTTCTGTCTCTTCTCTACAGTTTGTATTTACCATCTCCCATATGAACATCAATATCTTCTCTTAATTTGGTCTCTACAAAGCACATAACATCAGGTTCATGTATCCTCAAAAAATCGTTGATTTCTAGCCTTGCCGATATTAAACCATCAACATTAGTATATGCCACCTTCCAGTTATTTTTTATGTTTCCTATACCCTCTTTTCTCCTTCTGTCCGCCGGTACCACTTCCTTAATTTCTGATCCATGACTCTCCAATAAAACACTGTCTTCTCTTCCTCCGTTCTCTGTTCATTTTTTACCTTTGCTTCCTTTACTAACTCCTTTATTGTAGCTCTTTCTTCCTCATTTGCATCTCTCCTTATCCAAACATTTTTGAACCCTTCCTTGTCTGATAATTTCCATGTTCTACTGATAATTTCCTTTACTGTTGCCTGAGACTTAAACTTCACCTTCAATGGCCTTGCCCCTCCTTCCTCGTACTTTCCTAACCTAAACACCTCTTCAATCTCTTCTTAAGCTTCCTTGTTTTCCTTCATGACTACTGATATTATTTCTTTAACCATACTCAGTTCTTCTCTTTCTCTCTCTGATCTTATTGTCATACGTTTTTCTTTAACTCTTGAAATTATTACACATGTTTTCTTATCTGCTACATCCCTAACTAAAGATTCTCTACTTCTCAGCACCCTAACCACTTCTCTCTCCACCTTTTCCTTGCTTTGTTGTTCTATAAGTTTTTCCAAATTTACATTTCCCTCTTCCTGAATTTTCTTCCACCCCTTATGTTGCTCCTTGATTTCTTTAATGTGCTCATCCTGTATTCTTGATTTGGACTCATAGTCATCTAGTTTGCTTTTCCTCCTGTCTCTTTCTTCTTCCAACCTCTTCTTCTCCCTCTTAAGCTGTTTTATTTCATTTGAGGCTGATTCACTGCTCACTTTTAATTCATGTTGAGTACACCGCTTCCCGTCCGATCAGCGAAGTTAAGCAATGTTGGGTCTGGTTAGTACTTGGATGGGTGACCACCTGGGAACACCAGATGCTGTTGGCATCCCTACGTGTCAAGTGGGGTTGGAGGAGGATTAGTGCCCCTCCCTGTAAAACAATTAACTCTAAGCCGTTGGCCACCCCGTTTGGGATACATGGCGTCTGGCAATGAATGAATGAATGAAACCTTCTCTTTCTTGTTCGTCACTACGTGTACAAATTTTTTCCATTTTATTTCCCAGACTTTTGATCTCATTTTCCTGCTCTATGGTCAGTTCCTGTAACTCTTTAATTACCGCCCAATTTTTATCTCATGGACATTCCTCTCCGCTGTTTTCTCTGCACCGGTTATTCTTGTTTGGTTCAACTTAATACTTCCATTTTCCACATCCTCTTCAGAGAAGCCCTCAAACTCTCTCGCCGATTATAAACAATTCACTGTCCCTTTCCGCCATGAATCAACCACATGGAGACTTTCTATTTTCACAATATCTTGTTCTTTTTATGACCGCAACCGCGTTTTTATTTATTTATTTATTTTTTTACTACTGTCTGACGGGACCACCACACGCACTCATTTACATCATCACAAATAGGCTGGACTTCTTTTTGTCGCTGATTCAGCGATTATTTCCCCACGATCCAGGAAGAGCTCCGTGTGTGTGTTAGTGTGTATTTACCTATTTGTAGTATACAGGAATTGAGCGATGCTCATGTTGTCCTGTCTCCATATCCACATTTATCTAGTTTACTTTTACACACATGACTGTTTTTCTCCTGCACCACCTTATGTATTTACCCAATATACCTAATTGAGATACACACGAAATATGCTATGCTCGTGGGTTCCTATTGCTGTTTCTCAGTAAGTCAAATTTAGCTTTAAACTCATTTAAGTTTTTAGACTGGAAGATCTCTTTGTCCAGGCTATTCCATAAATCTATACTTCTATAAGGAATGCTATGTTTCTTGATATCCTTCAAGCAGCTTGACTTTTTCAATTTCATTCCGTGTCCTTTTGTTGCTCTCTTATCCCATAAAAATAGATCTTCTCGGTCAATTTTATCTACTCCCACCATGGTCCTAAACACTGCAATCATGTCTCCCCTCTTTCTCCTTTCCTCTAAGGAAGGCAAATCCATCTTTTCCAGCCTCTCTCTGTATGACAGATCTGCCAGACTGGGGACCATC
This sequence comes from Coenobita brevimanus, assembly GCF_032717465.1. Classification (NCBI taxonomy): domain Eukaryota; kingdom Metazoa; phylum Arthropoda; class Malacostraca; order Decapoda; family Coenobitidae; genus Coenobita; species Coenobita brevimanus. Next base: position 12,031,511 of record NC_137048.1, read on the forward strand.
TTGGTTGCTGTTATTTGTATTCTCTCAATCTTGTTTATATCTTTCTTTTTGTGTGGGGACCACACTACTGCTGCATATTCTAACCTGGGGTGGATCATGGCCACTATCAATTTTTTCATCATCTCCTCACCCATATAATGAAATGCTAGTCTTATGTTAGTCAGGAGTTTATAAGTCTCTCTAAAGGGGCTATCACACGGCACCTCATACGAGGTTTGCCGAGGATACGATGGTAAATCGGAACGGTAACGTGGTAAAATTGCCAACGATACCACGGGCATTTGGAACCCATCTGGATGGATTCCTGCCGAGGATACGACGGGCAAAACAGTGTGACCAAAACCCAGGCTACTCGACAGAGAATATATCATACTACATTATTAAACATTTAGCCTAACACTGAATACTTATTAATATTTTATAATAAATATCAATCGTTTTGAAGGCCTTATAAAGAGTTAATATTTCCTACACCGAGGAAACTGTGATGTCGATAAAATATCACGTGTTTACAACTGAGGACTCCACTGCAGGTAGAGTAGACGAACCAGTCGTCACCTGAAAACACCACCACAACAACAACGTACTGATGGCTTTATCATCGATTCCTGGACAAGGGCAGCTGAATTCGCCCTTATAGAGAAATTGAGGCAGTTCTGCATGTGTACCAGTTTGTAAACAAAAGTTCTATCTATCTATAGCCCGACGCCCTAATCCTGTAAAGGGTGGCCGCAGACGAAACGCCTCCAAGTCACTCTGTCACCCACCATTTGACTCCCCTCCCCCCAACTCACCCCCCCCTCCCTCATATACCTCTCAACTCCATCCCTCCACCTCATCCTCGGTCTACCCCTCCCTCTCCCTCCCTCCACCTCATCCTCGGTCTACCCCTCCCTCTCCCTCCCTCCACCTCACCTACATACACCCTCTTAGTCAGTCTTTCATTCTCCATTCTCTCCACATGTCCAAATTCTTATTCTTTACCGAGTCAGTGACAGCGATCACTGTCCACAGTCGCGAGACGGGGCTCTGGCAACAGTGTGAGAAGCATGTCCTTTGCCGAGGATACGAGGAACATGTGTGATAGCGTCCAAGTTTTGTTCCACTTAAATCTTCCTCGGCCATTCCTGGTACGAGGTACCGTGTGATAGGGCCTTAACTATCTTATTAACCCACCCCGTCCTGGAGACGTGAATTCACGTCCTCACATGATGTGCACTCATATCCCGGAGATGTAAATTAACGCGGCAACATTGCAAGGTCCCTAATTTGCACAATTTTTAATTTTCGCGAGTGATTTTTGGCACGTATACACGGGACACCTTCCTCTACAAGAAGCCAGGCAGGGACAATGCCTTACCCAGCATGACCTCCCCCCCCCGCATGACCTTTTCTCAGCAATTCACCTGTTACCTGGCCAGTAAAGCCATGTCATGCCACGGTACGAAATTCAGGGCGAGTGATTCCCCAATCGATGACAATGTGGAGGACAAACATTAGAGGAAGAAACAGTCAGAAATGATGATCAGGTAATGTGGCAAAAAAAGGTCCGGAATGGTGATGAGTTAGTGAGTGAAACAATGCTTATAATGCCTATATTACCGTTTGAAAACCAATATACTCTCGTACTACATATAACATCGTACCGAATAAATAAATAAATACCGTTTATGAGTGGTGTAGAATAGTTATCCTCCCATAGAACTCGTTTTCTTTGCAGCCAGCCTGATAGAAAACCCTGTAAGGTAAGGAGGTACTCCTACCTGGATCGAGTATTTTAAACCTCAGGTGAGCGATTTCTCTATGAATTTTCGATGTTTCTCACCAAAAGCGGATGTTTGAACCAAAAAAAAAAAAAAAAGTCCAAAAATGTCAGGACTGGGGCGTACCACTGCCCAGAAAACGTCGGGATGGGGCGGGTTAATGTGCTTTTTAGGTGACAAACTATCTTGGACCAGCACTCCCAAGTCTTTCTCTTCTCTCATTTTAGTGATTAATTCATTACCCAACAAATAATTCAGTGATGGCCTCCTGGTACTTTTACCCATTTCCAATATTTTACATTTCTTAACATTAAATTTCATTTCCCACGTCCGGCTCCAATCATGTATCCTATCCAGATCCTCCTGCAGCATTTTACAATCCTCCTCAACCTCTACCTTCCTCAAGATCTTTACATCATCAGCAAACAGACTTGCATAACTGTTCACTCCATCTACCATATCATTTACGTAAATCAGGAACATTACTGGCACCAATACCGAGCCTTGGGGGACTCCACTTGTTACTTCCCTCCATCCAGACATCCTATCCTTTATTACTGTCCTCATTTGTCTGTCCCTCAAAAAGTCTCTCATCCATTCCAGGAGTTTCCCCTTCAGTCCTCCTATATATTCTAGTTTCCACATTAGTCTCTTATGAGGTACGTTGTCAAAGGCCTTCTCTAAGTCTAAGTACACACAATCCACTCAACCATCTCTCTCCTGTACCACGTCAATCGCTCTTGAGTAAAAGCTCAACGAGTTAGATACACACGACCTTCCACTTCTGAATCCAAACTGACATTCGGCCAAAATATTCATCTCTTCTAGATATTTTATCCATCTGTCTTTCAAGATTCTCTCGCACAATTTTGCGACCATGCTGGTTAGAGACACTGGTCTATAATTCATGGGTTCTTCCCTGTTTCCTCCCTTATAAATTGGTGCCACATTTGCCCTCTTCCATTCATTTGGCACTTTCCCCTTTTCCAGAGAACACATGATTAAACTGTGAATTTTATCTGCCAGTTGTTCTCTGCATTCCTTCAGTACCCAATTAGAAATGCCATCAGGCCCTGGGGCTTTCCTTAAATCTTGGGTTTCCAATAATTTGTACACTTCCTGTACCTCCACTTTTATATCTTTTATCACAGGTACATCTGTGCTGGTAAGGGGTTGGCAATAGCCAACACCTACTTTCGTTATAAGATGATCCACCGGTATATATGGAGAGTAATGAGGAGGATGGATGGTGAACTTGTTGAATGAAAGGCAATGATAGACTACGTGTGTGTGGATGAGCGAATGAGAAGACAAGTGTTGGATGCAAGGGTGTGGAGAGAGTGGGGGAATGGAGTCTCGGACCATCACTTAGTGATGGCCAAGGTAGAGCTGCAAAGAAAGTGGTTGAGGAGACGAAGGGGAAGACAGGAGGAAGCAGCTCCTGTGAGAAGAGTGGAGAAATTGCAAGATAGTGAGAAAAGGACAGAGTATAAGAGCATAGTGGAAGAAAGATTGGGAAGGTATGAGCTAGAGCAGATGGAAGGGGTGGAAGACGTATGCAAGATATTCACGGAAGAGATAAGCGCAGCGTGTGAGGCGGTTTGTGGAGTGAGGAGGAGATGCAAGGGTGTGCAAGGGACAGCATGGTGGATTGAAGAGGTGAAACGAGCTGTGGAACAAAAGAAGAAGGCATATGGTGAATGGTTGGCGAGTAGAGGTAGGGGAGAAGATGAGAGAGAGAAGAGAGAGGTATATGTGAGCAGGAGAAGGGAGGTTAAGAGATTGGTGAAGGAGAGTAAGAAGAAAGTGGATGAAGAGTTTGGGAGGAATCTGAGTGTGAAATGGAGGGAGAGTAAGAAATTGTTTTGGAAGGAGGTCAAGAAAGTAAGGCAGTGTGAAAGGGAAAATAGTAGGGGAGTGAAAGATAGGAATAATAGATTGTTGGTGGAGAAGAGAGAGAAATTGAGGAGATGGAAGGAGCACTTTGAGGATTTGTTGAATGTAGAGAGTGAGAGCAGTGTGAGTATAAGTGGTTGGGGAATGGCTGGGAGAAGAAGAGATGAGAGGAGGGAGGAAGAGATCAGTAGGTCGGAAGTAGTGGAAGCGATGAAGAAGATTAAGCTGGGAAAGGCCCCAGGAATTGATGGAGTGTGTGGTGAAATGCTTAGGTATGGGGGTGAGATTGTTGTGGAGTGGATATGGAAGTTGTGTAGATTGGCTTGGGAAGAGGGAAGGGTTTCAGAGGACTGGAAATCAGGTATAATTGTTCCTCTGTACAAAGGAAAAGGGGAGAGAGAAGTATGTGGTAACCATAGGGGTATTTGCCTTCTTAGTGTGACTGGTAAAATATATGGTAGAATACTCATTTATAGGGTTAGGCATATGACAGAGGAGCTAGTGGGAGAAGAACAAGGGGGATTTAGGAAGGGAAAAGGGTGTGTAGATCAGATATTTGTTCTAAAATGTTTAGTGGAGAAGTATCTAGAGAAGGGAAGGAGAGTGTATGCTGCCTTCATGGACTTGGAGAAAGCTTATGACAGAATAGATAGGCAAGGTATGTGGAAGGTATTAAGAATATATGGAGTGGAGGGGAAATTGTTGAGCGCTGTGAAGAGTATGTACGAGGGAGCTAGGGCTACGGTGCGAGTGGATGGTGAGCTGAGTGAGTTCTTTGATCTCAATGTGGGACTGAAACAGGGGTGTGTGATGTCTCCATGGCTGTTTAATATATATATGGATGGGGTTGTAAAGGAGGTGCAAGGTAGGGCAGTGGATATGGGGGTGGCCCTAATGAATGAGGGTGAGATTTGGAAGCTTCCGGTGTTGCTGTTTGCTGATGATACAGTATTGTTGAGTGAAGATGAATGGGAGTTGCAAGGTTTGGTGAATGAATTTGGGACAGTGTGTAGGACGAGGAAGCTGAAAGTTAATGTAAACAAAAGTAAAGTTATGGTGTTTGAGAGGAATGAAGTCACAGAGTGTGCAGTGAGGTTGGATGGTGAGGATATGGAGAATGTGAGTGCATTCAAGTACTTGGGTAGTGTGATGAGTAAGGATGGAACTTTGGGGGATGAAGTACGTGAAAGGGTACAGCAGGGAAGAAAGGTTGTTGGTACACTGAAAGCAGTGATGAGAAATAGGGACGTGAGTATGGAAGTTAAGAAGTCACTACATGATGGTATTGTGATCCCTACCCTGACATATGGAAGCGAGGCGTGGACCTTGCAAGAGGGGAACAAGTCAAGAGTGAGAGCAGTGGAAATGAGTTACTTGAGAGGAGCATGTGGAGTGACGTGGACGGACAGGTTGACGAATGAAGAAGTGAAGGAACGTTGTGGGGTAGATGTGGATGTGGTTGAAAAGATTAGGAGAAATACACTGAGGTGGTTTGGACATGTGGAGAGAATGGAGGATGAGAGACTGACTAAGAGGGTGTATGTAGGTGAGGTGGAGGGAGGGAGAGGGAGGGGTAGACCGAGGATGAGGTGGAGGGATGGAGTTGAGAGGTATATGAGGGAGGGGGGGGTGAGTTGGGGGGAGGGGAGTCAAATGGTGGGTGACAGAGTGACTTGGAGGCGTTTTGTCTGCGGCCACCCTTTGCGGGATTAGGGCGTCGGGCTATAGATAGATAGATAGATAGACATTTCTAGTCACTCCCTCCCCTTCCACAAACTCTTTTTCATTAGTGAAAACTGATTGGAAACATTTGTTCATTATTTCAGCTTGCATTGCTGCATCTTTATAGACCTCTCCTTTTCTTTCAGTTTGGTGATTCCTTCCTTTTGTTTCAGTTTGCCATTAACAAATCTATAAAACAGTTTGGGTTCATCCTTGCATTTGTCTATTATACCTTTTTCAAAATTCCTTTCTTCTTCTCTACGTATTCTTGTGTATTCATTTCTAGTTCTTCTATATTCTTCCTTTGTTCTGGTCTTGCCTCTCTTTCTCCAGTTGTTCCACGCCTTATCTCTCTCTTTTTTTGCTATCATACACCTTCTATTAAACCCCTCCTTTTTCCTGTTTTCTTTCCCTCTTACTCTTGGTACAAATTTTTCCACTCCCAAATTACAGAGGTGTGTGTGTGTGTGTGTGTGTGTGTGTAAGGCATTTGGGTATTACGCATAAGTTAGTGTTAGTTTTGTACATACCGGTATGTTGTTTATTTGTATAATTAGAAAAATTATTTTACTGCTCTGTGCATATTTATGTGAATAATGGAAGCAGAAAGTTTGTTTCAAGATAAAGTTGTTGCCTTATTTTATATGGAAAATATTTATTTATACATATTTGTTATAATGAAAAAGTATAAGTCACAGGAAAGAAAAAATCATAGTGGGAAGTATTTCCGATTATGGGCAATATGTAAATAACTACCAGTACTTTGTTCACAATATTTTTTTTTTTTTTACTTTTTTTGTAGTGGTACTTGTAGGGGTAGTAGTAGTGGTAGTAAGTCTGGCAGTACTAGTAGTAGTTGTGGTAGCTATAGTAATAGTAGTTGTAGTAGTGGTGGTTGTAGTATTAGTGGTTGTAACAGCAGGCAGGAATCCCGCCACTGTAACCGTTTTAGCTGTATGGAATTCCTCAACTAGTCACTAATATATATCAGCTTGGAACCCCACAGCTGATCGCCAATTTATACATCTCAGCTGAGTCGTGACTCACAGTTCCAAGCAAGGTAATGCTGCTCCAGGTCGAAGTCACTTCTGGCTGATACACTCCACCAAAACGTCTTCTCACACACTGGAGATGGTGGGAATCGGTGTACAATCCTGCTGAAGGAACTTAGAAGGTAGCGTGTGCAGGTGAAGCAAAACTGAGCAGATTTAATCTCTCTTTATTGGCCACAGAAAGATACAACTGCAACACTGAGAGAGCTCAGAGTTATACATCCCTCTCGTTCTAGTGATACGTGCTTTCTGCTCTTAGCCGCCTTCCCCACACTGGGTGTGGAGCCGAGGTCAGCAAAATCAGAGGTGCTAAACCTCCACAGACAACTGGGATTTATACATGAATAAAAGCATCATAATTGTACCATGTACATTATACACCTCAATAAAGCAGTACTAATTACATTAAAGTATACCAACAAGGTAATTATTTCCCTCAAGACTTAAACATACATAAAATTCATATTTCTCTATTGCCTTCCTTTTACTCTAGGTTTTGATTAAAAGAAGATGTCTGATGCGCATCCCATCCCAAGCCTCACTTTACAGTGAAAGGGTGTTTGGTTATTTATCATTCATACTACGTTGCAGATTGCTGATTATGAATAAACAACTTTATGTAATATGCAACAATAGTGTGAAACTATAACTAGTCACGGGAAACAATATTAGCACCAGAACATGGTAGTTGTAGTAGTGGTAGTTCTAGTAGTTGTAATAACAGTATTATTTCTAGTAGTTGTAATACCCAGACTTCTACTCACTCAGCGGTGCCAGAATCGAGTGACAATGCAAGACAAACATACATCTCTGTCTGTGCATGTGTAATTCACCGGGTTGGTCAGGATCACTTGATGGTCGTGATCGTCAGCTTTTACCCTCCCGGAAAGGAGCTGAGAACTCATATAGTCCAATCTAAGGGCAAGGCTGTGACCTTCACACACGCACACACCCATCCCCTTGCTCCAGGGAGATAGTAACCACCCACTTCATCAGTGAAACTTTTCACAACCTGAGCAAGGCTTGAACTCCCATCCACCAGATGGCAAGCGAGAACGCTACCACTGAGCCAGCGAGCGGTGTGTGTGTATTTACCTATTTGTATTTACCTATTTGTAGTATACAGGAATTGAGCAATGCTCGTGTTGTCCTGTCTCCATATCCACATTTATCAAGTCTACCTTTACACACATGAATGTTTTTCTCATGCACCACCTCTTTGTCTGTCGTTCCAAATATTTAAGAATATACCTAATTGTGATATACACGGAATGTACTATGCTCGTGGGTTTCCGTCGCTGTTTCTCAATAAGTCGAATTTAACTTTAAACTCGTTTAAGTTTTTAGACTGGACGATCTCTTTGTCCAGGCTATTCCATAAGTCTATACTTCTGTAAGGAAAGCTATATTTCTTGATATCCTTCAAGCAGCTTGACTTTTTCAATTTCATTCCATGTCCTCTTGTTGCTCTCTTATCCCATACAAACAGATCTTCTTTGTCAATTTTATCTACTCCCACCATGGTCCTGAACACCGCAATCATGTCTCCCCTCTTTCTCCTTTCCTCTAACGAAGACAAATCCAGTTTTTCCAGCCTCTCTCTGTATGACAGGTCTGTCAGACTGGGGACCATCTTGGTTGCTGTTCTTTGTATTCTCTCAATCTTGTTTATATCTTTCTTTTTGTGTGGGGACCACACTACCGCTGCATATTCTAACCTGGGGCGGATCAAGGCCACTATCAATTTTTTCATCATTTCCTCATCCATATAATGAAATGCTACTCTTATGTTAGTCAAGAGCATATAAGTCTCTCCAACTATCTTGTTAATGTGCTTTTCTGGTGACAAACTATCTTGGACCAGCACTCCCAAATCTTTCTCTTCTCTCCTTTTTGTGATTGATTCATTACCCAAAAAATAATTCAGTGATGGTCTCCTGGTACTTTTACCCATTTCTAATATTTTACATTTCTTTACATTAAATTTCATTTCCCACGTCCGGCTCCAATTGTGTATCCTATCCAAATCCTCCTGCAGTATTTTACAATCGTCCTCAACCTCTATCTTCCTCAAGATCTTTACATCATCAGCAAACAGACTCGCATAACTGTTCACTCCATCTACCATATCATTTACGTAAATCAGGAACATTACTGGCGCCAACACTGAGCCTTGAGGGACTCCACTTGTTACTTCCCTCCATCCAGACATCTTTTCCTTTATTACTGTCCTCATTTGTCTGTCTCTCAAAAAGTCTCTCATCCATTCCAGAAGTTTCCCCTTTAGTCCTCCTATATATTCTAGTTTCCACATTAGTCTCTTATGAGGTACCTTGTCAAAGGCCTTCTCTAAGTCTAAGTACACACAATCCACCCAACCATCTCTCTCCAGTACCACATCAATCGCTCTTGAGTAAAAGCTCAACAAGTTTGAAACACATGACCTTCCACTTCTGAATCCAAACTGACATTCAGCCAAAATATTCATCTCTTCCAGATATTTTATCCATCTCTCTTTCAGGATTCTCTCACACAATTTTGCGACCATGCTGGTTAGAGACACTGGTCTATAATTCAGGGGTTCTTCCCTGTTTCCTCCCTTGTAAATTGGTACCACATTTGCCCTCTTCCATTCTTTTGGCACTTTCCCCTCTTCCAGTGAGCATACAATTAAGCTGTGAATTTTATCCGCCAGTTGTTCTCTGCATTCCTTCAGTACCCAATTAGAAATTCCATCAGGTCCTGGGGCTTTCCTTACATCTTGAGTTTCCAGTAATTTATACACTTCCTGCACCTCCACTTTTATATCTTTCATCACCGGAACATTTCTAATCACTCCCTCCCCTTCCACAAGCTCCTTTTCTTTAGTGAAAACTGACTGGAAACGTTTGTTCATTATTTCTGCTTGCATTGCCGCATCCTTAAAGACCTCTCCATCTACTTTCAGCTTGGTGATTCCTTCCTTTTGTTTCAGTCTGCCATCAACAAATCTATAAAACAGTTTGGGTTCATCCTTGCATTTGTCAATTATACCTTTTTCAAAATTCCTTTCTTCTTCCCTACGTATTCTTGTGTATTCGTTTCTTGTTCTTTTATATTCTTCCTTTGTTCTGTCATTACCTCTCTTTCTCCAATTGTTCCACGCCTTATCTCTCTCTTTTTTGGCTATCATACACCTTCTATTAAACCACTCCTTTTTCCTGTTTTCTTTCCCTCTTACTCTTGGTACAAATTTTTCCACTCCCAAATTATAGAGGTCTAGAAAGATATCCCACTTCCTCTGTATCTCTCTTGTTTCTCTGAATTTTCTCCAATCCGCATTTTCAAAAAGTTTCTCAAGCCTGTAAAATTTGCTTTGCCAAAGTTGTATCTTCCCTGTCTATGAAGCTCGTCTCTTGGCTTGACGTTTCCTATTAACATCTGGAACTCGATGACCACGTGATCACTTTTTCCCAAAGGACAGAGATATTCCAATGATTCTACTACATCGGGTTCTTTGGTGAATAGTAAATCTAACCTTGCTGGTGTGTCCTCACCTCGAAACCGTGTCTCTTCTTTGACCCATTGCGTTATCACATTATTCATTATTATATTTAATAACATAGTGCCCCACGAATCCTCGCCGCCTCCCGAGTACCATTCCTCCCAGTTCACCTCTTTACAATTAAAGTCACCCACCAAAATTATGTTATTGCTTTTCTCAATTATTTTTTGCAAGTAGCTAGCCATATCTGACAACATCTCATGGTATTCGTCATCCTTCCATGCTCTCGTCTTTGGGGGAACATACACTACCGCCATATCTCTCTTAACATTCTCTCCAGTTTCTAATTTCATATATATCACTTCAGCCCTGCCTTCTCCCATTTCCACAGTATCTACATTTATGTTGTTCTTCACTGCTATCATCACTCCTCCTCCCTTTTTTTCTTTTCTGTATTTTCTCCACAGTTTGTATTTACCATCTCCCAAATGAACATCAATATCTTCCCTTAATTTGGTCTCTACAAAGCACATGACATCAGGTTCATGTTCTCTCAAGAAATCATTAATTTCGATCCTTGTCGATATGAAACCATCAACATTAGTATATATCACCTTCAAATTATTTTTGACATTGTTAGTACCCTCTTCTCTCCTACTCTCTGTCCGTACGACTTCCTCAACTTCTGATCTTTCACAACCATCCCCCCTAGTTTCCTTCACTTCTATTTCCTTAAATACCATTTCCTTACTTTCATATCCAATACTCTCCAAAAAAAAGTATTACGTTCTTCCTCTGTCCTCTTATCATTTTTTTCCTTTACTTCTTCCTTTAATGATTATAAAACTTCTCTTTCTTCTTTATTCAGATCTTTTCTTATTATAATATTTTCCATCCCCGCCTCTTTGCTTAATTTCCAGGTCACTTTAAGTATCTCATTTATTACACTTTCTGATGTAAACTTGACTCTCATTGGTCTTGTTTCCCCTTTCTTATAAGGCCCTATCCTCCTTACTTCCTCAATTTCTATTACCCACTTGTCTCCTTCAGGGTCAATCTTGCCTAATATTCCTCTCACCATGTTCGTGTCTCTCTCGAGTCTTGCGAACCTAACCTTTTCTTCCTCTTCCCTGTTTCCAAATACTACCACACATCTGTTCCTTTCTACAGTTTCTCTCACTATTTTCTCTTTTTTCTTCAGTATTTTCACTAAATTTTCTTCCATTTCTTTCTTGTTCATTTCCCTTTCTTCCTGGATGATCTCTCTTAAGCTGACCACTTCTTTCTGTTCTACGTGTGCCCACTTTGCCTTATGTTCTTCTAATACATTATTCACCTTCTCCGTTTTATTAGTACTCTCTTCAGTTTCCTCCTCAGTTCAACATTTTCCCTCTTCAAATTCCTAATCTCTTCATTGGCTGTTTCGTTGGACTGGATTAGACTCTGTATGGTGGTTTCCGTATTTCCTGATACATCCTTTATCACTAGATTCTCTACTTTTTTTTCGAGTTCACTAATCCTCATAATTAATGTTTTCACCAGGTCCATGACATTAGTATTAGCATCAAAACCTTGAAATTCCATTCCCTCATTGTTTATATTTTCGGCCATGTTTAATGTAAAGTACCTAAACAGCTGTTACCGAATAAGCCACAAACATTCATGTATACTATTGCCAACAAATCTTTATATTTCTGGTAGTCTACTAACTTTCATTATTTTAAATTTAAAGAAAGACCCTAGGAGACAGGACAGACAAAATTCCTGAAACTACTCAAGGTTAGGAGCGATGCCTGGGACGTCCGCTCTCTCCGGCAGTTCGTGTGTGTGTGTGTGTGTGTGTGTGTGTGTGTGTGTGTGTGTGTGTGTGTGTGTGTGTGTGTGTGTGTGTGTGTGTGTGTGTGAGAGAGAGAGAGAGAGAGAGAGAGAGAGAGAGAGAGAGAGAGAGCATGAGAGAGTCTGTCTGTAAGGTGGGGTGGTGGTGGTGGAGGCGAGCAGACAGCCTGCCTTCAAAGTCGTTGCTATGGTTATCAGCCTATGAGCATTAAGTATGACTGATTATGGAAAATTATTCAAGTAAATAGTGTTTGTAGTGGATTTTGGTCTTCTGGAAGTGCTACTGAAGTGTTATTATTGTGGTGGGCTAGTGTAAGCCTAAGTTGTGTCACCGAACCTCCACCATGCATATGGACACTGGCAAAAAAACAACAAAAATTGCCCTCATTCCCCGCTCAGTCACTCTCCCTACACACACTTCAGGGACCATCTGATGCAATCAGCATGAAATCGAAGGACTGTTGAGTAATATGACACCTTGTTTGTTTTATTTGGTTAAGTATTAACTGAGATATGAAGATTTAAATATAGACAATTTTCCCGATTTGTTTCGGAATTCCCAGCTAGGGGGAGTACTCGCGACATCTGCCGGACGGGAGGGGTTAAGGCACTCCAATTGGACTGAGCCAGTGCAGGTATATATCCAAGGGATGGTTGGAGTTTACTGCTCATGCAATGCCACTCAGGGATGAGTGAGGCTGGTCACTCGTCTTAAATGTCAGGACCAACTTGCTTAGCCCTGGACTCCTACACTCCTCATGGGGCAACACAGGATTAGATGATGAATGAATGAATAAATATACTTTCAACAGATTCCCGGGTCTTTTTCTTTCACAGCCACTAAAACCTTAGCATATCTTACCTTTCTGCCTAGATCCATCATACCCTCTGATTATATGCCTTCATATTATGATGTATTTATATGGATGTAAGCTGTTCCTATTAAACTGCACATCTCCTAGTGCATGATGATTTGGGTGAGAAAATACACTATGCCAGTGAAAAGTGCATACCGCAAACATATAACGTTACTAATGCTAGTAGGGGTGACATCTCTTACATGATTTTTGTCCAACATTTTTCATGGGATACTTGACATTAGTGATCTAAGCACCCAGCTAGTGCTCTACCTTGCAATTAAAGTACCCCCCCCCATGACAAAAATAAAAGAAAACTTGAGGCAAAAGTACTGTAAAAATTGTGTCCCATTAGACCTGCTCCAGTAAAGTGAAAACTCAGATTACTCTCACTACAAGGTGAAGCACTTGCCATGTGTTTAGACATCATTATCCCATTATAAAATGTCACACAATAAGATAAGTTGCTGCCCATAAAGAGCAATTGGGGGAGGCAGTGGCTCAATCGGTAGAGAGGTGGCCTGCAGTCCTAATGGACCCGGGTTCAAATCCCCGCTGGGGCAGGGAACAGTTTAAGGATTTAAATTTCATAAATATCTACTGGAAGACCCGCCGACATGTTGTAAAAATACCCCTGCTAATACCAATACACCAGTCCTGTATGAGACAGCCCTAGCATGTATTCAACATGGATGGTGGGTGTTAGCGCCAAAGTGGTGACATGTAGAGGTGTATGGAATGTAGGAGGACTACTGGGCCTTGGGAGCAGGCTGTGAAGCCTATGCCCAGAGTCGGAAACATAAAAAAAAAAAAATACATGTACAATATTTTTGTGTACACATGTTGTGCAGGATACAGTGCACCTTGCTGCCCAGTTTATTTTATACCAAATGAATGCCCTGTACTCCTGTACAACTATCACAGTGAACAACCTTCTCCCAATACAGTGCACTCTCGATATAATGAACTAACTGGTACCAAACCCTTGATGTTAAAGCCAAACACCATGCTGTTCAGTATTACCCAGGCATTGTGGCTTTTACCGAACAAAGATTATTACGGTAATTGTACAGCATCGTTCGGCCATATACTCGTACACAATAAGATACAGGTACTCGTAGATCTAAATTGGGGATGTATCGGATGTCAGAATTTAAACATTCGCAGATGTGGATGTGAATGCGGATATCATGTTTCTGTATCTTGCGGATGCGGATGTCATTTCTAAAAACTGCGGATGCGGATGCGGATGCGGATGCTGATGTGGATGTGAAATTATGACATCCTCGCGGATGCTGATGCAGATACGGATGTTTTCAGGATATATTGTTGCATAATCATTTAACTAAAGCTTGGCCTTTGGAGACAGCTGCCTATCCCTTATCCCGGCCTTGGGAACTGATTTTTTCCTTCTTTTAAAATATTCATAATGAACTCAGCTACTGCAAAAAATACAGTGTTTTCAGACATTGGTACCTTCAGCACCTTTCTTTAACTTACTGTGACACTTCCCTAGCCATAGTCTCCGTAACACACACACGCACACAGCCATACACACCAATATAAATGCATTTTGACTCCCATTAACCCTGTTAGACACTACAAAGTACCAAGGTTAGCGTATTAACCTTATGACTCTTATCGACTTGGTGGAGTTAGTCACAGCACTTTGGTCTTGTGCAGACCAAAGCACTATAGGATAACTACAAAATTATGACCGCCTACCAGGGTAAACAGTAAACACAGCAAACAAGTCGTATCACGGAAAAACACTAATGTTTTTGTTTACAATAAAGGCATTGTATTTAGTATATCCACCACATCCACTTTGTGTCTCATTCAAATGCGGATGCGGATGCGGATGCAGATGTTTATTAAAATGCCAATGCGGATGCGGACGCGGATGTATATTTTTACATAAGTTCGGATGCGGACGCGGATGTCGAAATGGATGCGGATGCGGATATCTGATACATCCCTAGTCTAAATGGCTCTTTTTCTCAATAAATGCTCTATTTACTAACTGACATATTTATTCTTACCTTTCAGGAAGTAACTGCACTGCAAATAAAAACTGGAAGTAGGCCTTGGATAAATCTATGTTCATTTGTCACTCAGTATTTACATGGAAAGTGTAGGTAAAAGAAACTGATACTGTACATTACCTGTTACATTACAGTAAATACTACGTACCAGAGAATAGCACAGCAAACAGTACAAAACACCTGCATGTACATTAAACATAAATTGCATTCCAAACTGGCACAGATAGTCACTGATAACAACCACAATCCTGCACTATACTGTACACTGCCTTTACACTACTGCGTGTTTGCAGGAAGTCCGGTACAGGGGTGGATCAGCCAGAAAGATTGTTGGGAAGGACTGTTGCTATAAGTTGTTTTGGCAGGGGGTGACAGACGGATATGGAGGTGTTGGTGTGATGGTTGAGGAGAAATGGGTGGAATATGTTATGAATGTTTTGAGAGTAAGCGATAGGATATTGGTAGTTAAAATTCTGTTGGGAAGAAAGATAGCTGTGATTATATCGGCATATGCTCCACAGGCAGGATTGGATGAATCAGAGAAAGATAGATTTTGGGATGATTTAATACGTGTAGTGGGTGGTATGCGGGATGATGAGATAGTGATTTTGGGAGGGGACTTAAATGGTCATGTAGGTGAAGCAGCACAAGGTTATGAAGGAGTGCATGGGGGATGTGCATATGGTCTAAGGAATGCAGAAGGGGAAAGGATACTCGAGTTTGGGGAGGCAACGGGCATGATTGTGTGCAACACATATTTTAGGAAAAGAGACAGTAGGTTAATTACGTATGAGTCTGGGGGAAATAGCAGTCAGATAGATTATTTTCTGGTTAGGAGGGCCGATAGAAGGTTAGTGAGGGATGTTAAAGTTTTAGGAAGTGAGGAGTGTGTGCAGCAGCACAAACTATTGATTTGTGATATGGTGCTTAAAGAACAAGTGATGAAAAAGAGGACTTATGTACCTAGGAGGAAAATATGGAAGCTGAAAAACCAAGTAGTAAGGGATGCCTTCTATAGCGAGTTGAGGAGAGTGGTGGCTGAACAGGGAGCTGTAGACAGAGGCGTTAATGAACAGTACAGAGCCCTCAAGAACAATTTCTTGAGAGTTACTGATGTAACATGCGGCTGGACAAGAGGACCACCAAGACATAAAGTAACTTGGTGGTGGGATGAGGGTGTAGAAGCTGCAATTAAGGAGAAAAGAAGGCTTTTCCGGGAATGGAAGAAGGGTGGTAGCAAAGAGGAATATTTGGCTGCCAAGCGTAGGGCTAGGAGAGAGGTATACAGGGCAAAGTCTGAGTCACAGAGACAATTTACTTGATAACCTAAATCATGGGGAAAGGAAAAATATATTTAGGGTGGCAGGTCAGGTGAAGAGGGATAATCGGGATATCATAGGTGAGCAGTGTGTGAAGAATGATGAAGGAAGGGTAGTGGTGAACAGTGAGGATATTAAAGATGCATGGAGAGAGCATTATAACCGGTTGTTGAATGAGGAGTTTGACTGGGACAGGGAAGGTTTGGAGCCAGCAGATCCAGTGTCTGGCCCTTGGCCTTTGATTGATACTGCTACTGTGAGTGAGGCAATAGGCAGGATGAGGGTGGGGAAGGCAGCAGGTGTGTCTGGGTTGACTGCCGAAATGTTAAAGGCCTCAGGCGATATAGGGGTGAGTTTAGTCACTGACCTGATAAATAGGATTATTTATGAGTGTGTTGTCCCAGATGATTGGCTGAAGAGTGTAATTGTAAATGTGTATAAAGGGAAGGGTGATGCCCTGGAAAGAGGAAATTATAGAGGTATAAAGCTTTTAGATCAGATAATGAAGGTAATGGAGAGAGTTTTAGAAGGTATGATTAGAGAAAGAGTGAATATTGATAAGATGCAATTTGGGTTTATGCCAGGTAGGGGGACCACTGATGCCATATTCATTGTTCGACAGCTTCAGGAAAAATATATTGGTAGGAGAAGGGATCTTTATTTTGTTTTTGTTGATTTGGAAAAGGCCTTTGACAGAGTCCCTAGAGAGGTGGTGAAGTGGGCAATGAGAAAGCTTGGCTTGGAGGAGTGGCTGGTTAGGGTGGTTATGGCCATGTATGTGGGTGCTCACACCCAGGTAAGAGTGAATGGAAATTTGAGTGATGAGTTTTCCGTGAATGTTGGTGTGCATCAGGGGTCAGTCTTGAGTCCCATGTTGTTTATCATGGTACTTGAAGCCCTTTCACGTGACTTTAGAAACGGACTCCCGTGGGAGTTGTTGTATGCTGATGATTTGGTGTTGATTGCAGAGAATGAAAGGGAGGCGGAGGAAAGGTTTAGGAAGTGGAGAGATGGTATGGGGCAAAAGGGTTTAAGGGTAAATGCAGATAAAACAAAAGTGATATCTAGGGTTGGTGGCGGTACTGTCAAAGACGAGGGAGAGTGGCCATGTGCAGTTTGCCACAAGGGCGTGGGAAGTAATTCCATCTTATGCGGTGTGTGTGATAAGTGGGTGCATAAGAGATGTAGTGGTATCAGAGGTAGACTGCGAGATAATGCTGATTTTATGTGTACGGCGTGCCGGGGTGAGCAGGTGGAGATCGTCAGACGTGAAAGGATTGAACTTGCTGGTGAATCTCTTGAGTGTGTGGAAGAGTTTTGTTATTTGGGAGACATGTTGTGTGCTGGAGGTGGAGCTGGAGCTAGCTCTGTGGCTAGGGTGAGAAGTGGTTGGAAGAAGTTTAGGGAGCTCTTGCCTCTCCTGACATTGAGAGGGCTCTCCCTACGTGCTAAGGGGTCTTTGTATGCAGCATGTGTTAGGAGTGTAATGCTGTATGGCAGTGAGACCTGGGCAGTGAAGGAGGAAGACATTCGCCGGCTCAGACGTACAGAAATGACAATGATTAGGTGGATGTGCAGTGCGTCCCTGTGTCCAAGGCCTGGAGGGGCTGGGTTTACAATGGAAGAGTTGAGAGGTAGGATGGGACTGGAGTGTATTGGTGTTGTGATGAGGAGAGGTAGATTGAGGTGGTTTGGACATGTGGAGAGGATGGGGGATGATAATTGGGTGAGGAAGGTGAGAAGTGTTAATATTGGGGGTGGGGCTATGAGGGGTAGACCGAGAAAGACATGGGACGAGGTCATTAAGTGTGACCTTAGGGTTAAGGGACTGAACAGGGAGGCTGCAATGGATCGTGCAGCATGGAGAGCCGCCATTAGGTGACCAAGGCCGACACATGCAAGCATGTTGGAGCCTTTAAAAACGAAACGAAACGAACACTGGTTAATCAGTATTTACAGCGAAAGCATGGGTAAACTCACTGTACATTAACTGTTACATTACACCAAACTACTGTATTACATAATAAAGTATAGCAATGCAAATAGTACAGAACAGCTGCATGGACATTAAACATGTTTTTAATACACACACACAGTGTGGGGGGGGGGGGGAACCCAACCCTGGTGAGTACTTCCTGCACGTCCATTCTTTTACCAAAGTTTATTAAAAGAACATAATGTTCGGCCAACTCAAGGTGGTCGTTAAAACTGAAATTCATGGAAAGGGTTCAGTATATTAAGGGGTTACTGTATCTAGAGTTTCACATTATTTTATCACTCATGGTTAATAATGTCTTGGCTCAGTAGATCACATGACACGATGCATGAGGGGTGGCCTGCCAACAGTAGCTAAAGGGGCACTATAGACCAAAGCACTCAATTTTTTTTTTTTTCCTGCAACCCACTTTTTAAAATTTTCCATTACACTCTCAAACCTGCCTAAGAGATAAAACATGTCTTCTCCCTCACTTGTTAGTGAATGGCACCATGCCTGGTTAAAGAAGAAGAACAATAAGAACCTAGTGCCAAAATCCAGCGCAAAGCCAGATCACCGGCAACAAGGCATGTACGCTGGGTGGGCCGGGAGCACAGACATGGCGTCGTGAAAGCAACGGGTCAATGGGAGAAGTGTATCATATCACAAATGGGGCTACTGAAGTAAGGAACGGAATTACATGCTGAAAAGACCAACAGAGGTAAGGAAGGACATGATATTATAGAAGGAAAAATACAGTGATTCTTGGAGAAAGTCTGCAAGAAGGGAAGGACGTTGGAGGTGAGACAAAAAGGAAATGAAATACGTCACTGTAGAGTGTAAAGAGGACAATCAAGGAATATATGCCGCACAGAAAGAATGGTATTGCAACGAGTACAAAGGGGAGGGTGACCACCAGACATCAAATACAAGTGGGTAAGTCTAGTATGACCAATTCTAAGATGAACTAAAGCAGTCTCCCACCTCCTATTACGGTGGCAAGGGTCAACCAGGGGGAAATAAAGGGTTTAACAGCACGTAGTTTACTATTAGTGACAGAGTCCCAACAAGACTGCCGCCGGTGTTGAAGGAAGGAAGATAGGGCAGGAAGAAAGTCAGAGACTGGAATGAGGAAGGAAGGAGAGACATCCCTGGTAACAGCCATGCATGCCAACTGATCGGCACGTTCACTGTCCATGATGCCCACATGTCCTGGGACCCAACAAAACTGGACTGTTTTACGACGAGAGGAGATACGCAACAACCATTCCAAGATACAAAGGACTACAGGGTAAGAAGTAGAGGGTGACTGAAGAAGGGACAGAGCACTATATGAATCAGAGAATATCACAAATGAGGGTGAGGAGGCACGACAAATATACTGCAATGCAAACAAGAGGGCATATAACTCCGCTGTTAGAACACTTGCATAAGTAGGAAGGCTAAAATGATAAAAGGTGTTAGGAAAGAGAATCCCAATCCAACACCTGCAGGGGTTTTTGAACCATCAGTGTATACAGGTACTGCAGAGGAATGGTGGGAGAGATGGTCAGAAAACTGGGAACGGAGAATGAATGAAGAAGAATTGGACCTGGAATAAGGGAAAATGGAAGGTCAAACATGAGGTCGTGGAAGTAGCCACAGAGGGAAAAGACATGTGTGGAAAGAGAAAACATTACTTACAGTAAGGAAGGAGAGTGAGAAGAGAGTATGAGTTCGAACTGCAAAAGGTGGCTTGGTCCTAAGAGTGGAAAACATGTCTAAGTCAGGACTAGGAGGAAGTAGAGAAGGGGTATGAGGAAAACAGTGCAACTTAGCATAGGCACAAAGAGAATGTAGAGCATGACAGCAAAAGAGTGATGGAACTCCTGATTCAGCATAAAGACTCTCAACTGGGGAGGGCTTAAAAGCTCCAAGAGCCAGAAGCAAATCGTGATGATGCACAGAATCAAGTTGTTGGAGGACAGTGTCTGAAGCAGAAGAATAAACTTGGCAAGCATAGTCAAGTTTGGAGAGAACGAGAACAATACAGAGACGAAGGAGAGTAGTCCGATCAGCACCCACGACACGTAAGACAACGTTTGTAAGAGACGGAGGCATTGCAAGGCTGAGATTTTCAAGGAGACAATATAATCCTTCCAAGTAAGACGGGAGTCAGAAAGAAGGCCACAAAAGGAAGTGGAGGTTTTGTATGGAAGAGGAGAGCCATAGAGAAAAAGAGGTACAGGTAGTTGAGAAATAAGATGAGAATGAGTAAAAGTAATAGCATGAGACTTAACAGGAGAGAACCAAAAGCCATTAGAAGTAGCCCATTCTGAGGCAGCAGAAACCGCACATTGCATAAAATCACCAAGGGCAGAGATATCACAATCTGAAGCACATATTGCAAAATCATCAATATATAAAGAAGAGCGAACACCAACTGGAAGACAAGAAAAAGAGCTCATTAATTGGCAAAAAAAAAAAAAGAGGAGTGCTAAGACCACTGCCTTGGGGAACACCTTCATATTGTGGGAAAGGATCTGAATAAGTATGCTGAACACAAACTCTAAAAAAAAGAGCAGATAGAAAATTCTTTAAGAAATCACCAAGGTTACCATCAATATCACAAGAACGAACTGTGTGTAAAATATGGTAGCGCCAGGCTGTGTCATAAGCCTTCTCAAGGTCAAAGAACACTGCAACAACAGATTGCCGAATGGCAAAGGCTGAACGGATATAAGTCTCTAGATTTAGGAGGGAAGTTAAGGTGCCGCGAGCTTTTTGAAAACCAAACTGTGAAGAGGACAAAAGGTGCTTGGATTCCAGGAGCCACATAAGACGATGATTTATCATACGCTCAAACAATTTGCAAAGACAGCTAGTAAGAGCAATGGGGCGATAATCTTGAGGGGCATGGCCTTGCTTTCCCAGTTTAAGAAATGGGAGAATGACAGCATTATGAAAAGAGGGAGGAAAAACAACTTTGTCCAGATATGATTATAAATAGCTAATAATAAGGCCAAGGCCTGGGGGGAAAGGTGACGGAGCATATTATGGTGTATGCCATCAGGACCCTCCTAAGTGTTCTTACAATGACGAAGGGCAAAGGACAATCCATGGAGCGTGAATTGAGCATTATATGACTGACTAAACGACAGCTTGAAGACAACAGGCGTACATTCAGTAGCAGCTTCAATGGCATGGAATTCAGGTGAGAGATGAGAGCCACTACTAACATTACTAAAATGAAGAAAAAGCCATTAACAACCAGATGAACATCTGCAATTGACTCCCCATCCAAGTGGAGGACAGGGGAAGGCATGGGAAGATGTTTACCAGTTATTTTGCATATACATTTCCAAACGAAAGCAAAGCAATGGGTGTATTGGAAGTAATGATGGAAACTTATAATCTCCAGCTACGGCGTTTAGCCCATTTAACAATCATACAAAGAAGAGCGTGGACCTTTTTAAACAGTAGAAATGCACTCTGTTCATCCGAGGTGTTGCATTTGCATAGGTAACTCTTCCAACATTAACGTTTAACATGGAGTGCCACAGTACAATCTGAATCCCACCAAGGCACACACTTCAAAGTAAAAGGACAAGACGACCTAGGAATCGCAGTCAAAGCTGCACTCAGAACTCACACAGTAAAATCAGTGAGCATATCTAAAACAGTAGAGAAGGAAGAAGGGGTTATAGAAGGAACAGTTAAAGAAGTAAATGATGGCCAGTCAGCTTTCGGAAAACTCCATCGAGGGGGTCTAATTACCGGACTATATGTAGTAAGAGTAAGTTTGATAGGAAAGTGATCACTATATACAACGTCCGAAAGAACAGACCAATGGAAATCTAAAGAGAAGGGGAGCACAAGGAGAGATCCAAACAGAAGAACGTATGAGTTTTAGCATCAAAATGCATCGAAGTTCCTGTATTCAACAAGGATATACCATTATTAAAAATAAAAGACTCAAGGTGGAGGCCACGCGAATTAGTAATTGCATCGCCCCATAATGCATGACGACTGTTAAAACCTCCCAATAAAATTGGGTTGGGTAACTGGGATAATAAAAGAGATAAGGCAAAGAAATCAATAGGCTGGGAGGGAGAGAAATAATAGAAACCACTGTAATCCAACATCTGAGAAAAACACAAATAAAGTGACATGGAACAGTGGCGTTAATGGACAGACATTCAAGAGGAACTGTATGGTGGACTAGGATAGCTGAAACAGAAAGAGAAGCAGGTAAGAACAAGAAACAATAGCCGGGTATAGGTACCATAGGGGAAGACAATCGGGGTTCTTGTAAACAGACTAAGGACAGACAGTGAACTGAAAGACAGAGAAGGTCATTGTGATGGGCCGTAAAACTGCGTATGCTCCATTGTAAAATAGAATACAGTGGGGCACCAATTTTTGCGCCTAATTGGGTCCAAAAATAATGCGCGAAAGTGGAATTAGCGAAAGTTGGGGCATTGTCTTTATGGCAAAAAAGCTAATTGGTTCCCGGTTATCCTAAAGTAACATCAGATTTTCATTTTCACTTGCAATACAGTACATCAAATCACTATTGTACATTGCATTGTGAGATACAAACAATAAAAACTGTACAGTACACATTATATGAGGAGAAACATACCACAGAGACCAGGTTGAGGTGTTTAATGGATGTTGGGGGTAAGTATCCGAGGCGCGTGGCGGGCTTATTTAGCCACGCCAGACGTATTGGCGCCACCTCTTGCTGCCTCTCTTTTAGCCTTGGTCTTTCCTCCCGACTTTGAATGTCCCGGCCACTTTTTATCACCACCACTGCCTACCGGCCCTCCCCCCACACCACCAGGCCCTTTCCCCACACTACCAGGTATAGTAGAGGCCATTGAACCGTGAGAATCCAACACAATGGAGCTAGCACGCTCGTACACAATGGCGGGAATGGGTGGACAGAGTGTTGACATGACGTCATTCAAGATGGCGGTGGGTTGCGGGCGGGCGGTGCAGGAAATTCAAACTTCAAAATATTGTCCCATACCCAAAATTTGTGTGAGAAAATCGATTTTTTTCAAGCGAAAGTGGAAGTTAGGGAATATTTGGTGCATGCCGCGAAAGTGGATTCTGCGAATCCTGCTGTAGCGAAAGTTGGTGCACTACTGTACATACTAAAACCTTAAAACACCAAATAAAACTAAAACCTAATAGAAAAATTGAGTCTAGGAAAGATAAAAAGAAATTAATACTAAAGATAAAATATCATACACAGGAAGTAAAATATAAATACACAGGAAGTAAAATATATTACTATCTATCAACCTATCTATTGCCAGACGCCTTAATCCCTTAGGGGGTGGCCACAAACAAATCGCCTCCATATTGCCCTGTCCCCCACCATTCCACTACCCTGCTCCCAATCCACACCCCCCTCTCTCATGTACAGTAGAACCTCTTTGGTCCGGACCGACCCCTTTGATCCGGTCTTCTGTTAATTCGGAAAAAATTTAAAAATAATAAGCTCCAAAAATATGTTGAAAGTAATTCTAAAGTCATTTTCAGTATCGGCGCGGAAAGCGATCGTCATTCATTTAGTCTCGGATCACGCTAGGTTGCAACATGGGCGCCTGTTTAAACACACGCTAGCATTCGTTCCATCAACTAGTTCACCAACCATTTATATTTTTACGCTGTATTTCAAAAGTTAATCCTCCTTACCACACCCCTTAATGCAAGTGTAGCTTCTGCAGTGAATAAAGATGTTAAAAGGAGGAGTTTGCTTACACAAAAATGGGTCAGAATATTCTGCAGTATTTAGTGATTACTGTAGGTTATTTTTTGTACTTAAATGTGCTTTACTTGTACAACAAACATTAGCTTCTTGCCCATATGGGCGTTATCAATATGCCAAAGATGACAATGTATTTTTTGCCTACATAAGTTTTATTTTTATTCCAAATATTAGTTAATTAGGTGGTGGCGACCATCATCCACTCACTTGATGTAGTGCCACCTACCTCTTCCTTAGCCTTTATCATTATTTTTCTGTCTGTCCTCCTCTCTTCCTATTTCTCCCATCTTTCCTGTCACTTCTTATTGCTTTTCTTTCCTTCGCAGGTGGCTTTACATTGAGTGACAAGCCAAATGGTTTCCTGTGAGCCAAGAAACCATTTACAACGCTGGGTGGTTACCATATAACCAACCCATACGTGCTCCCTACATGTCAACAAGTGGGTTGGTGGAGGGTTAATGCCCCTCCCTGTAAAATAGGTAACTCAAAGTCAAGTGGCCACCCCTTACGGGATTATGGCGTCTGGCAATAGATAGATAGATAGATAGTTAATTTATTTATTTTTTTGCCTACACGGGCCTTAGTCACTTAGTACAATTTAAAATGTAGGCTAGTTTCTTGTCATGGCCTTACCTGTAAATTATGCAATACAAAACTATCATACATGATTAGTTTGGTTATTTTAGTATCTTTTCATCTTTTGCAGTTACGTACGGTTGACATATGCCACATATGTTAATAACTAACAAACATACCATATGTAGACAGTTTTTGGTATGAACTGGAGATTACCCTGATGGTCCGGACAATGCTAATTCGGACAACCCTTCCCCCCTTATAGTCCGAATCAGAGAGGTTCTACTGTATCTCTCCACTTCATCCCTCCATCTCATCCTTGGCCTTCCCCTCCCTCTCTCACCCTCCACCTCACTTACATACACTCTCCTCATTAGTCTCTCACTCTCCATCCTCTCCACATGGCCAAACCACCTCAGTGTGTTTCTCCTAACACTTCCTATCACATCCACATCCACACCACAATGCTCCACTTCCTCATTTGTCAGTCTATCTCTCCATGTAACTCCACATGCTCCTCTCAAATAACTCATTTCCACTGCTCTCACTCTTGACTTATGCCCCTCCAACAAGGTCCAAGCTTCACTTCCATACGTTAGAGTTGGTATCACAATACTGTCATATAATAACTTTTTCACTTCCATGCTCACTTCCCTGTTTCTTATCACCGCTTTCATGGAACCAGCAACCTTTCTTCCCTGCTGTACCCTTTCAAGCACCTTACCCTCCAAACTTCCATCCTTAACTAAAATATAATACAGAATAGTAACATATATTACCGAGTCATTACGATAGTACAAAGAGGGGCAGAAGGTGGAAGTGGTGGACAAGCAGGACGGCCACCATAGCCAGAAGGCATGGGGAGAGATAGAGGGGAAGGAGTATTGGAAGAACTGGAAAAGGAGGGGGGCAGAAAGGAGGAGGGGAGAGAAGGTGAAGGAGGGGGAAATGAAGGAGGGAGAGGAGTAGGAGGGAGATCAGGCAGTACAGGATGAACTTCAACAGAGAGGGTACAGCACTGTCTACTGAATATGGCGTAGAAGTTAAAATGTAATACATAATCTTGGGGATGGTTTCACTGTCGTCATTGCCAGAGGGCTTTGTGTTACAATCAGCCGGTGGTGAGGCAGTCCAGGGACATGACTGAGGAGACTGCTGAGATGTGGACTTCGACGCGGTAGAGTGTATCGATCAAGAGGGGCAGGTATTCGTCGCGCGAACTTTACGAACCGAAGAAGTAGGAGGATAGGCAAGAGAGATTTACAGTCCAACGCAATAGGTAGCCTGTGCTTACCACTAGAGAAGGATGGGGATCGGACAGGACGTTGGGCCAGAGGCGCCAAACGGCCAGTATGAGAAACAGAACTGGAGGAGTGAGAGGAGAGATGAGGTTGGGAATGGGGGAATGGACAAGGAGAGGGAACAGGTAAGGAAGGGGATGGAGAGGTGGTAGGGATAAAGGAATAAAAAATAGAGAAAGAAATAGAGACAGGATCAAGAGGAGTCTGTAAGGGGAGGACTCAGGTAGAGGGGGGGTTAGGTAGAGAGGAGGGAGAGGTGGAAATAGGAGTACTAGGAGGAAGGGAAGAGGAGCCAACAGTCACAAGGGTAGGGACAGAGCGAGAGGTGGGAAGACGAGAGGTGGGAGGAGAGGAAGAAGGGGCAGCAGATACAGAGACAGGTGCAGAAGGGGAAGAAAAACCAGTTCTGGTACTAGAAGTTACTACGGGAGGAGAACGAGCTACATGTGCATAGGTAACGTTAGGATGGTGACCGAGGCCGCGAACTCTGCAACGAGCCTCATGAAGGGAGAGGCCAGTTTTCCAGCAGATGCTGGACACTTCTACTTCAAAGAGGTATACGGGACATTGTTGGTAGGTGGCAGAATGGCTACTCTGACAGTTAGGGCAGCATCGGAAAGTGGAAATGCATTCTGAGGTGGTATGACTGGCCAGTGCACAGCTGGCACAGATTGCAGATGACTGGCAGTATTTGGCTGGATGGCCGAAGAGCCAACAAGATGTGCACTGGCAAGAAGATGGAATATACTCACATACTTGGAGAACAGTGCCTCCAATGATGACTCTGGTGGGCAGATCGCTAAAGGCAAAAACTATTTTTACGATATTAGCAGGCTCTTGGCGTCGTCCACGAGGAGGAATTGTATAACAATGGACTGAACGTATTGGATGAAGCTGTTCTGAAAGGATTAGCTCAATGTCATTAGAGCAATCTGTGAAAGCCCTCTGGCTGAAGGACATCGAAGATGGTAAACGGACGGTGCCAGTGGCAAAATTGAGGTGGATGCCTAAGGACACAAAGATGGGTTGTCCTGCATTGCTGACCAGGGATGTCACTTTCTCGGCTTGGGCAGTACTGTGAACGACAAGGAGAAGGGAACCATTCGGATGGGCCGAGAAGGCGACATCCCTGCCTACTTGTCAAAGTAGAGAGAGATGGAGTGAAAGGTCGTTGGTCATATCATGGACACTGAAAAATTTTGACCATGTCTGTGAACCGAAAATTGAGGAGGTGAGGGACGAGGCAGGTACATAGGAAGAAGGATGAGGTTGGGAGAGGGAGACAGAGGACATAGAAGGATTAGAGACAGGAGGTGATGGAGGAAGGTAAGGATGGAGTGTGACAATAGTAGAAGGACTGACTGAAGTAGACAGAGCAGAAGCTGGAGGAGTGGAAGACACAGTAGGTGGGGAGGACGAGGTGTTTAATGTAACCAATCGTGTAGGGGAAGGGGAAGAAGTTGAGGCCACAGTCAAAGGGGAGTCCTGGGTCATCAACATAATCAGGTGAGAAGAAGTAATTGTATCCATATAATGTAAACTGGTAGACTTCACCACTCCACCCCCCACCCACCATGCAGCCCAACAAGGGGAGGCTGATGTTGGCTCCAACTCACCCAACAGCCCCAGGGATAGCGGGAGTGGTATACGCGGACACGGTTTGGTATGGAGTGGCAGCTACAGGCCAATGTGGTGCCCACCAAACAGGGCCTGCTTAACCCTAGCCAAGGTTGACTGAGCCAAAACATGGAGAGCTGATTTGCCTGGCGGGTCCACACTGGGCTGCCCGTCTTATGCCAACCCACCTACTAAAGGAGCGTGTTGCCCACGGCAGGGAACTGCACCCTACCCCATGGTGGACTCAACTCCCAGACAGAGGGGTGCAAGCAATATACGGGTCGCCACGCATGGCAAACACGTGGGGAGGAAGCAGTCTCGCCCAAAATGACAAAGGGGCGGAGACTAGTATCATCACTAAAGGCCTCCACTATTTGATGATGATAGGGGAAAAGGAAGGAAGAAGCAATAGGAAAAAGAGCATTGCAAAATAAGTTGAGGCAGTGACAGGGACCCAAGGAGAAGGGAGAGGGCAGAGTAGAGACCCCACCATAGCTCTGCCACTCGTCAAGACCCAATCGACGTCTCTGAAGCCCCCCCACAACAACAGCGAGCAAGGAAACGGGGGGAATGCCTGGTTAAAGCCTGATTTTTCTTCTTCAAGCTTTGTCACATTTATCTATCTATCTATTGCCAGACACCTTAATCCCATACAGGGTGGCCACAAACAAATCGCCTCCATGTCACCCTGTCCCCCGCCATTTCACTGCCCTGCTCCCAGCACACACCTCCCTCTCTCATATACTTCTCCACTCCGTCCCTCCACCTCATCCTCGGCCTCCCCCTCCCTCTCTCCCCCTCCACCTCACTCACATACACTCTCCTTGTCAGTCTCTCACTCTCCATTCTCTCCACATGGCCACATTTATCATAACTACATAATTGTTTTCACACCCGAATGAACTGTCAGGTGCCAAGTGAATGAAAACTTTTTTTTTTTTTTTCTGTACAGTTTTCCAGTCATGATATTTGAAAATTTTTCACTCCTGAATTGATACTGGAGAGAACCTATTATAAAACCATTTATCCCATTCATCACACTTGAATTTCTTCACTCCTTAACCCTTTAACCGCGGGCATTGTTTTGCCCCAACTGGCCTCTCCCGCGGGGGTTCCAGCCAAATGTAAACAAACCTTTAAACCTTAATAACTCTGCACAGAATAAAGCTAGAGCAAAAAATAAGGTACCATTAGAAAGTACTAACCTTCAGCTTTGCAGTGATGTAGGTTTCATGACTCTGTGGACTTTCACTGGACGGGCAGTGCCGTTAGAAGTGAGCGATGTAAAATCACTATTTTTCGCCCCACACACCAGTACCAAATGCCAACCACTCTCTGATAATAGTACTATAAACATATATGAACACTGCACATACGATAAACACCCACTCTGTGTTCACCGAGGTAGGTAAAAGGCACTGTAATTGCCCGTACGTCACTGCGGTATCACACGCCCACTGATGTTTGGTTAGCGGCGATGTTTTCATTATTTCTAACTTCTATTACTATTTTACATATAATCTGGGCAATATAAATTATATTTACACTGCACTTATTACTACATTGCGTCACTGTCGCATCACAGAATCACAGCAGTGCCACAGATTTTCTTATCACCATATCACTTACATACTGGCCATATTACATAATTTTCTAGGTAAAATATCTCTTATTACTATATTATACAATTATTGGTAAAGCACGTCACTGTCGCATCACAGAATCACAGCAGTGCCGCAGATTTTCCTGTTACCATATCACTTATATACTGGCCATATTTACATAATTTTCTAGGTAAAATATCTCTTACTACTATATTATACAATTACTGGTAAGGCACGTCACTGTCGCATCACAGAATCACAGAAGTGCCACAGATTTTCTTATTACCATATCACTTATTATACTGGTCTATATTTACATTGTTTTCTAGGCAAAATATCCCTTATTACTACATTATCCCTTATACAATTATTGGTAAAGCACGTCACTGTCGCATCACTGTATATCACTGTCACTGTCAGTATTTACTCAGACAGTGGTACTCAGCAAAGCACGGAGTCACACAGAGAGCGACTTGGCAATCCTGGCACTGATGTGTGCTCATTTTTCTCGCCCGAGGCCTCCGTGTGGTGTTATGACACACTCTGCAGCAGCCCTGTGACAACCTGCCGCCTGCGGTGAGAGGCAATTTCACAAGCTGGTGCCGGCTCATGTAATTGCGGCACTCAAGATGGTCAGGTTGTGTGTCACAGTGTCGCCTTGGGCCCAATGCTGTTACCTGACCAAATCTTGCAAGCAGCTGCTGCTCGACAGTCTTGGAGAACTGTCTCAGGGATGGTTGCCTTATGTCCCCGACTTGAGTCTTGTACAGGAGGAAGGCGTTGAGCATGCACATATCGAGCATGTGGAGGCAAGCCTTCCTGTACCATCGGGTGTTTCTCCTGAGACAGTCTATCTTGCCAATCATCATGTCCAACTTATCAACAAGTCTCATGTTTATATTATAGTCAATGACGGCATCTGGCTTCATGATTGGCTCTCCCGTCCTGCAGCTGACCTTCCCAGTTCTCTGCAATTCCCCCTTGTGGATGGTGCTGAGCATATTCATGACCTTCTTGTTGTGCCACCTGATCGCCAGAAGCTTGTTTGACTTCTTCAGGTGCACATCTCCCTTGGATGAGGATGATGCTTCAGGGAAACTTGGCCACTCTTTCCTGTGGCTCCATACAGTGCCAACAGTGCCGATGCCGTGTTCAGCCAGGTATTTGGCGAGTTTCGGTGCTGTGTAGTAATTGTCCATGTACAGCACATGATTCCCACCAAAATACCTCTCCATCAGCAATTTTACTACGGAGCCAGAGAAGCCAAGGGGGTCGTTCCTGTCCACGTCCATTGTGCTTGCAGAGTAGATAACGAAATCAAGGATATACCCCATCTCACAGTCACACAGCACAATGAACTTTATCCCAAAGCGGTGGCGTTTGCTGGGGATGTACTGCATGAATTTGAGACGTCCTCTGAACAATACCAGGGATTCATCTATGACGACTTTTTGCACAGGACGGAAAAATCGCATAAATCGATCCCTAATCCTGTTGAGGAAATCCCTCACTTTCCACAAAGGGTCAGTTTGGGACGGGTTTTCATTGTCAGCGAAATGCAGGTATCCTAGCAGCTGTCGGAACCGATCTCATGACATGTACTTGCCGAATGTTGGGGTTGAAGTGATGTCATCAACCAACCAGTACTCCAACTCATGTCTCTTGATATGGGGCATCAAGAACATGACAGCAAAGAACACATACAGCTCTCTGATCCCTACAGGCAACCACGACACTTGCTTTGGTGAGCCAATAGGTCCCAGCCCTTCTGTTGCACACTGAGCTGCATACCTATTGGTCTCATCGCTGAAAAATTGCACGATTTCGTCATCCATGAAGGCCAGGAAGTAGTCCACAAAGTCATCTCCTTCGTTGCATTGGAAGGCAGGCTGTATTCCGGCGTTTGTCATGTCAAACGGCGGATTGTGTGGCTGAAAATCAGCACCGTCAGACCACACAAATGCATCCACTTTCCCGGTGCGTGGTTCAGTGGCAGTGTCAGGTCGCATTGCACTCTTTTCCCGCTGAGAAGGAGTTGAGGTGGAGGCAATGGGTGAGGCAGGAGGTGAGCGGGAGGAGGGTGAGCGGGAGGAGGGTGAGTGGGGGGTGGTGAGTGGGGGGTGGTGAGTGGGGGGGTGGTGAGTGGGGGGGGGTGAGTGGGGGGTGGTGAGTGGGGGGTGGTGAGTGGGGGGGGTGAGTGGGGGGTGAGTGGGGGGTGAGTGGGGGGTGGTGAGTGGGGGGTGGTGAGTGGGGGGGGTGAGTGGGGGGGGTGAGTGGGGGGGGGTGAGTGGGGGGGGTGAGTGGGAGGGGTGAGTGGGGGGGGTGAGGGGGAGGGAGCTGGGCGGGGGGCAGGCGGGTGGGTTACTGACCTGGTGTGTGGTGAAACCTGACCTCCCTTTCTTCCCCACTTATCACACCGCTTTGCCCTCCGGCTGCCACGCATCCCCTTTGTTCTAGCCCGGCCTGCCCTGCTTACCCTGCCTGCCAGCCTGCACGGCCTGCCTTCCCTCGCTGTGCAGGCTCTGGGAATTCATATTCCTCAGATGATGTTGACTGAGAGGGCACGGCAGTAGATGAAGATGATGTGAGGGCAATAGGGCTAGGGGAACAGGAAAGTGGTGGGAAATGCTTGCTAGGGCCGGGTGTAGGAGACGCAATTTTCCGCTACACTCCCTTCCTACGTGCTACACCCATTTTCCCCATGAGCACCTTCCCTTTTCCAGAGTAAGTTATGGGTGGTGGGGGGGAGACAACATGTTCAATTTCATCACTGTCACTGCCCAATTGTTCAACCATACACGGTTCCCCAGCAATAAGTGCATAATCATCACTACTTGCGGTAAGTGTATCACTCTCACTGCCACAATCCATAGTTGTACTTACAGTTTTATCCAGCTCTGTCCTAATTTCTGGGGTGCTCAACCCCTTCTGCCTCGCCGTCAGGAGTTCCTTCTTCGGTGTAGAGGTCGAAGGCACACTAGCACTAGGAATTTCCGAGGAGGAAGCGAGCGACGATGACTCTGGACGGAGCGCCATTGTCACGCACAGAGCTGGACAGATACTGACTGATGCGTGTCTGGGCAGGGGTGGGGGGGGCCCCTGGGGGGTGGGAGGAGGGAGGTGTGGGAGGACTGGCGTGAAAGAACTCTACAGCTACTCTTGCGTGAAACAATTTGCGCACAGAAAAAACGCACGGTGTTCAAAATATTCACGAGCATTCCAGAATGACACCCGCGGTTTGGTCCAGTTTTTTCAATGTCATTCTGGAATGACACCCGCGGTTAAAGGGTTAATGAATTAAACAGTGTTGGATGACATCAACTGAGTCATCTGTTTACCACATTAAGCACACTAGAAACTCTTCCCTGCACAGTGATTTAATACGTGTGTGGTGAGACTGCTTCTCCGACCAAACTGTTTACCACATTTATCACACATGATGTTCTTCACATCTGAATGAATTGATAGGTGTCTGGTGAGATCACTGTTACGTGCAAATCGTTTACCACATTCATCACACTTGAAATTCTTCACTCCTGAATGAATTAATAGGTGTCTGGTGAGACCACTATTCCGTCCAAATAGTTTACCACATTCATCACACTTGAACTTCTTCACTCCTGAATGAATTAATAGGTGTTTGGTCAAAATGCTCTTATGCGCAAATAGTTTACCACATTCGTCACACTTGAACTTCTTCACTCTTGAATGAATTAATATGTGACGAGTGAGATCAACCTTCTGTTCAAATAGTTTACCACATTCATCACACTTGAAATTCTTCACTCCTGAATGAATTAATAAGTGTTTGGTGAGAGTTTCCTTCAATGTAAATCGTTTACCACATTCATCACACTTGAAATTCTTCACTCCTGAATGAATTAATAGATGTTTGGTGAGAGTTTCCTTCAATGTAAATCGTTTACCACATTCATCACACTTGAAATTCTTCACTCCTGAATGAATTAATAGGTGTTTGGTGAGACTACCCTTCTGTGCAAATAGTTTACCACATTCATCGCACTTGAAATTCTTCATTCCTGAATGAATTAATATGTGATGGGTGAGATCAACCTTCTGTGCAAATCGTTTACCACATTCATCACACTTGAAATTCTTCACTTCTGAATGAATTAATAGGTGTTTGATGAGATTTTCCTTCAGTGTAAATCGTTTACCACATTCATCACACTTGAAATTCTTCACTCCTGAATGAATTAATAGGTGACGGGTGAGACCAAGCTTCTGTGCAAATAGTTTACCACATTCATCACACTTGAAATTCTTCACTCCTGAATGAAGTAATAGGTGTTTGGTGAGAGTACTCTTACGTGCAAATAGTTTACCACATGCATCACACTTGAAATTCTTCGCTCCTGAATGAATTAATAGGTGCTGAGTAAGACCACCCTTCTGTGCAAATTGTTTACCACATTCATCACACTTAAAATTCTTCACTCCTGAATGAAGAACTGCATGTCGTTTAAGACTTTTCTTAAAAGGAAATGTTTTATCACACTCCAAACATCTGAAATGCTTAACTTCAGCTGAGGACACTGCATCCAGGACAGTCTCATTGTCACTGAGGAACATTTTGTCACTCATCTCACATTCTAACTTTACATCTGT
Source organism: Coenobita brevimanus (assembly GCF_032717465.1). NCBI lineage: Eukaryota > Metazoa > Arthropoda > Malacostraca > Decapoda > Coenobitidae > Coenobita > Coenobita brevimanus. The sequence continues at coordinate 12,064,948 of NC_137048.1, forward strand.
TTCTTCCTTTACAACTTCCATTATTTGGTCATCCACCTCACACTCTAGCTTTAAATCTGGTTCTTCCTTTACCATCTCCGTTATTTTGTCACCCACCTCACACTCTAACTTTACATCTGTTTCTTCCTTTACCACCTCCATTATTCTGTTACGCACTTCACACTGTAACTTTAGACCTGGTTCTTCCTTTACCACTTCCATTATTTTGTCATCCACCTCATACTCAAATTTACATCTGGTTCATCTTTTGCCACCTACACTATTTTGTCACCTACCTCAGACTCTATATATCTTTACATCTGGTTCTTCCTTCATCATCCTGTCATAAGATTCCCCCAAACTCTCTTAATTCCTGCCACAAACTAGTCTCCACTGAACAATACTGCTGATACAAAGGTCATTATTACTGAACAATAACTGCTTCTGCACTTGCCAGTACTATGTAACCATATTTTCAAATAAACAGTTCACTGAAGAGTTTTAAGCTATTAATGCAGTCTAAAATACCACTGGGTTCCTTATTTTACCAGTCCTTATCCGGTGTTTATGCAGCAGTTGTACAGCAGTAAATGCAAAGGATATCACAACAACTAAATGATCCTGGATCAACTCCTACCACTCATCCAGTGATTCACACTTCTTACAATGAAAGATATTATGAAGAGAGAATATAAGCCACATATATTTGGAAGAGGCACCTCATGTAGGATGTACAGTACTGTACTGAGACAACACAACATGTGCCTATATAATGTCAACACTTTACCATGTATATTTTACTCAGGTGGCTCTCTGATGACCACATTGCTTAGCTGTGCTTTGCAGTGTCAATTTCAGCTGTGGACCTGCAACAAGAGCTGCCATTAGACAAGAATCTCTATGAATTTAAAAACACTGCCCAGTGAGCCCTCATTTTGCATGTATCTAGTCCTTAAGAAAATAATAATAATTTGCATTTCAGCAGATAAGCTTAGTAAAGAAATTTGAAGAAAGAGTGAGGTCATTAATGTAAAGGACTGGTTATATGAGTGGGAAAGTGAGGCTGGTATGGCAGAGTAAGTGGCAGCAGAAGTGTTAGGCATGGCAGGTAATTTAGAAACAAGGGTGGTCAAGGATGAGACCAAGCTATGATGATAGTGATGACTTCCAGGTATTTAAGGGACGATGCAAAATTAAGAAACAACGACAGGAGTGTGTCTATCTATCGATCTAGAAAAGGGAAAATGTTCCCCCGAGCTAGACCTCACTAGATCACATAGCCCTGCTAGGTAAAAAGAGGATGCTACCCTTCCCGGCATGGCAGCTACCGGGCGTGGTTCGAACTAATGACCCCTGGTCCCAAGTTCGACACTCTACCACTGAGCCACCCTACCCCCTATATCTATCTAGAGCCAAGCCATAAACCCATAAGGGGTGGTCGTTTGTCTCCAAGTTAGTGGTTTTACTAGTCCAGCGGATAAGGCAAACAATCATTCACTTTTTCAGGAAAACACCAAATTTTGCACAGTTGTAGAAGGGACCCAGACAATCATTTTTTGAGACAGACCTCCAGAATCTTGGGCCCCTGGTGGTCACAATCTTGTATTTCAAAATGGCTGCCTTTCAACCCATATTTTCTTCAATTACCCCAATAATATGATAGACAAACATAATTCCAATGGCTAACCCCAGGTTTTAAGGGTCTGGCACTTGAATGGAATGATTTTTCTGACCCGGCAAAGGTCGGCCATCTTGGATTTCAAGATGGTCACCTTAGAACCCCATTTTCTTCAATAACTCCAATACTATGATAGATAGAAACAATTCCAATGACTAACCCTATGTTTTCAGGGTCTGGCAATCCAATGGAATCACTGTCCGATGTGGAAGGTCGGCCATCTTGAAATTCAAGGTGGCTACCTGCTGAAGCCCATTTCCGTTATAACTCTGATGCAATGGCAAACATCTAATGCATGTCTTTTTGATGAAATTCAGATATTAAAACAATGTCCATCGCAGTCACATAATGACGTACATGGCAAATTAGCCTTGTAGTACTTGCAGTTCCCTTTGCAAGCAGTTTTACAGTGGCAACTGATTAATTCTGAGCAGGCGTTCTGGACAACAGGCAACTTTGTCCATACAGGGTGCCAAGTACTGTCGAGTTTCTGCCAACCCCAGACAGATGGTGATGGGAGCTCCGGTTGGGAAACTAAAGCTTGGCCCCAAACATGTCCAGCCTGGTACTATGCTCTTTTGGTAAGTTCCTCAGAAGCATCAGCTGTGGGAGGAATGTGTTCAGTTGTCCTTGCCCTCTTCGGGAATAAGAACCTGTGCACGTCATTCAAAGACTTCAAGTCCATTGTCTTGTCATACACCACAGCCATGAACCATTCTAATTTGTGGAGTTCACTGGAGACAGATGCAGGTTTGGTGGACAGAGCACGAAAACTGGCTGTGATGTCAGGAAAGACCTCCCATGCCTTCCAGGCTGTCATCTTACCTTTGTTGGCAAAGAGTGACATGGTATCATAACCCGTGAAGGCAAGAAAAAAGGCCAATGCCTCTGCTTTCCTGCACCCAAGAGCTGATAAAGCCGGTACGCTGTAACCGCTACATCCTTCTGCCCCCAATCCACCCAGCGATCCCACTCAACTCTCCTGCCCAAAGACCCCAACACCCACAGATCCAACCACAGTACTTTAGCACCATAAATCACTGTACACATACATGAACATACCAACTGACATAACTCTTGTGTGTCTTGTAAGGTGGACTTGAGAATGAACTTGTAGTCTCTGAACTGAAAGAAAATGGTTTAAATGTACTTCATACTCAATTTTGCAGAAATGGTCTCTCATATACCAGTATGTGGAAAAGGACAAAGCAAGGTGGGCTATTATATTTCAGTTTTGGGCCAAGCAAGTTGGGCTTTTATATTTCAGTTTTCAATATTCACTTTGCCAACGGCCATGCCACGTTGAGTACACCGCTTCCCGTCCGATCAGCGAAGTTAAGCAACGTTGGGTCTGGTTAGTACCTGGATGGGTGACCGCCTTGGAACACCAGATGCTGTTGGCATAACGTTCTCCCTACGTGTCAAGTGGGGTTGGTGGAGGATTAGTGCCCCTCCCTGTAAAACAATTAACTCTAAGCCCTTGGCCACCCTGTTCGGGATACATGGCATCTGGCAATGAATGAATGAATATTCACTTTTTACATTCATTATGTTTATACTTACCAACAGAAGGCTCTGAAATCATTTTCCAGTCAGATTATTCAGAACATTAAGCCTGATTAGAATTATAATGAAGTTAACTAAGATAACTGAAAATGCAATACAGCTTCATGGCAGTACCTTCTTTTCAATATGGGAGGCAACAGCTGACGTAAGTCAACTTACTAAAAAGGTATATTTAGGGTATTTGAAAATCCAGTAAGAACAGACCTGAAACAGTCCTGGCAATGGTTGTGCTACATGACAGATCTCTAACCCTAGAAAATACAAGTGGTGTGTTTGAGTATAAACTTCACAGAACTGGGCCACCATCTTGGACTTCAAGACGGCCGACACCAGATGAACATGAAAATGATTCCAATGAAAAGGTAGGGTTTGCCTTTGAAATTTTCCGTCTATCTTTTACAGCCTTGCATTATAACGAAAGACCAATTTCAGCCGGCAGCCATACTGGACTTAAGATGGACGACCTCTGCCAGGTCCAACAATGATCCCACTGGATTGCCAGACCCTGAAAACACAGAGGTAGCCATTGGAATTTTGCTTCTATTTATCATATTATTGGAGTTATTGAAGAAAATACGGGTTGCTAGGTAACCATTTTGAAATCCAAGATGGCAGCCACCAGGAAGCCAAATTTGGGGGGTCGATGTCTAAAAATGATCGTATGGGTCCACTTTACACCTGTGCAAAATTTGGTGCTTTCCTGACAAAGTGAACGATTGACCTGATAATTTGGCCTTAGCCGCTGTACTATACAGGGAGGGGCAATAACCGTCCACCAACCCACTTGTTGACAGGTAGGGAAAGGGTGGGTTGGTTATACAAGGTCTGTTCAGGAAGTACCCGACTGTAGGCTCTAAAAAATAAACAGCTAACCCGTTTAGTTAGGACACTATCTCCCTCAAGTAGGCCCCTTCTAACTTGACACATATAGTCCAGCATTCTTTCCACTGCCTGAAACATTTTTAAGAGTGGGTTTTCAGTATCTTCTGCAGGTGTATATAACAGACAAGTATATGTCCGAAGGAAAAAGGGAAATAGATGTGTGTGATAATCACAGGGGCATTTGTTTTCTGAGTGTAATAGGAAAAATATATGGTAGGATACTTACTGACAGAGACAGGGAAAAACACAAGGAATTATACTCGATTTTTTTTTCACCTGATGATCCACTTTCGTGAATGTGGCACCTGTGCACTCCTGCCACGTGATTGGTTGATTCAAGTTTCATACCTGAAGCATCATATTTACAAAACACAATTGTAACTAATATTCCAATTCTCATAAATGGTGTTTTGCATTGTCACTGTACTATACAAGCAGACATGAAACGAGTATGTATCTGTGTTTCACCCAAACGGACAATGAATTTGAGGAAGTTGAATCTGAATTGAAATATTTATTGTTGTAAAAGGCACAGAGTTATTGCATCTCTAATAAATAAATATATATACAGTAGAACCTCTTTGGTCCAGACCCCTTTGATCCGGACTTCTGTTAATTCGGACAAAATTTAAAAATAATAAGCTCCAAAAATATGTTGAAAGTAATTCTAAAGTCATTTTCAGTATCGGCGCGGAAAGCGATCGTCATTCATTTAGTCTCGGATCACGCTAGGTTGCAACATGGGCGCCTGTTTAAACACACGCTAACATTAGTTCCATCAACTAGTTCACCAACCATTTATATTTTTACACTGTATTTCAAAAGTTAATCCTCCTTACCATGCCCCTTAATGCAAGTGTAGCTTCTGCAATGAATAAAGGTGTTAAAAGGAGGAGTTTGCTTACACAAAAATGGGTCAGAATATTCTGCAGTGTTTAATGATTACTGTAGGTTATTTTTTGTACTTAAATGTGCTTTACTTGTACATCAAACATTAGCTTCTTGCCCATATGGGCGTTATCAATATGCCAAAGATGACAATGTATTTTTAGCCTACATAAGTTTTATTTTTATTCCAAATATTGCAGTTAATTAATAAATTTATTTTTTTGCCTACACGGGCCATAGTCACTTACTACAATTTAAAATGTAGGCTAGTTTCTTGTCATGGCCTTACCTGTAAATTATGCAATACAAAACTATCGTATATGATTAGTTTGGTTATTTTAGTATCCTTTCATCTTTTGCAGTTACATAGGGTTGACATATGCCACATATGTTAATAATTAACAAACATACCATATGTAGATAGTTTTTGGTATGATCTGGAGATTACCCTGATGGTCCAGACAATCTGCTAATTCGGACAACCCTTCCCCCCATATAGTCCGAATGAGAGAGGTTCTACCGTACTTATGGATATACAGTATATACTTACAGATAATATGGGCGAAGGTATCGAAGCAATGGAGAAAGGGTGATCCATAATAAAGTCTGACATCTTGCTAGACGAAACAAGTTGTTTTTGTCACTGTACTATACAGACATGAAACGAGTATGTATCAGTGCTTCACCCAAACGGACAATGAATTTGAGGAAGTTGAATTTGAAATGAAATATTTAGTGTTGTAAAGGGCACAAAGTTGTTGCATCTCTAATAAATAAATATATATACTTACGGATAATATGGACGAAGGTATCGAAGCAATGGAGTAGGTGTGATCCATAATAAAGTCATTTTTTTTAATATAGGGAGCTGCAACAACTCTGTACCATTTACAACAATAAAAATTTAAATTCAAATTCTATTCTACCTATCTATCTATTGCCAGACGCCACGATCCTGTAAGGGGTGCCCATTTGACTCTGAGTTATTTGTTTTACAGGGAGGGGCACTAACCCTCCACCAACCCACTTGTTGACATGTAGGGAGCACATATGGTTTGGTTACATGGTTACCACAACTTCCTCAAATTCATTGTCCGTTTGGGTGAAGCACACATACTCATTTCATGTCTGTTTGTATAGTACAATGACAATGCAAAACAGCATTTATGAGAATTGGAATATAAGGTACAAATGTTTTTTGTAAATATGATACTTCAGGTATGAAACTGAAATGAACCAATGCGGAAGGAATGCGCAGGTGCCACATTCACGAAAGTGGATCATCAGCTGGAAAAAAATCAAGTATAGTTGGAGAAGAACAGGGAGGTTCTAGGAAGAGAAGAGGCTGTGTAGATCAGATAATCATCCTTAGGTCTCTCACGGAAAAGTTCCTAGAGACGAGAATGTTGCATGCCTTCACGGATTTGGAGAAAGCATATGACAGAGTGGACAGACAAGGAATATGGAAATTATTAAGAATATATGGAGTAGATGGGAAGTTGCTGAATGTCGTGAAGAGTATGTATGCGGATGATATGGCTGCAGTGCATGTGGATAGTGAACTGAGTGATTTTTTTTGTATGAATGTTGGATTGAAACTGGGATGTGTCATGTTTTCATGGTTGTTCAATCTGTACATGGATGTGGTTATAAAAGAGTTACAAGGCAGGGCAGTGGATGTTGGAGCAACCCTAATGAGAGAAAGAATCATTTGGAAACTTCCTGTATTGTTGTTTGCAGAAGTGAAGACGAATGGGAACTGCAAGGCTTGGTGAATGAGTCTGAGAGAGTGTGTAAGAAACGGAATCTAAAGGTGAATGTTGGGAAGAGTAAAGTTATGGTCTTCGAAAGAAATGAAGTCACTGAATGTACAGTGAGGCTGGGTGAGGAGGAAATGGAAAATGTGAGTGAATTTAGATACCTGGGTAGTGTGATGAGTAAGCATGGAAATTTAGAGGGTGAAGTGCTTGAAAGGGTGCAGCAAGGAAAAAAGGTTGCTGGTTCTCTGAAAGCAGTGATAAGAAACTAGGATATGTGCATGGAAGTGAAAAAGTTACTTCATGACAGTATTGTGATACCAACTGTAATGTATGGAAGTGAAGCTTGGACCTTATTGGAGGGATGCAAGTCAAGAGTGAGAGCAGTGGAAATGAGTTATCTGAGAGAAGCAAGTGGAGCTACATGGAGAGAGAGACTGCCAAATGAGGAAGTGAAGGCACATTGTGGTGTGGATGTGGATGTGACAGAAAGCATTAGGAGAAATACACTGAGGTGGTTTGGCCATGTGGAGAGGAGGGAGAGTGATAGCCTAATGAGGGGAGTGTATGTGCGTGAGGTGGAGGGGTAGGCCATGGATGAGATGGAGGGATGGAGTGGAGAGGTATATGAGAGAAGGGGGCATGAGCTGGGAGCAAGGGAGCAAAATGGCAGAGGACAGAGCAACATGGAGGCAATTTGTTTGTGGCCACCCCTTGCAGGATTGAGGTGTCTGGCAATAGATAGACAGATATCCAAAGCACAGTTAGTTTTAATTAGACCATAATCAGTATAAGAAATATGTTGGATTTATGGGAATGGGTTTTGAGTTTCAAGTCTGGAATGGACTTTGAAGGCTTGGACTCAGACCTACCTGACAGGCCCCACATGCAGACTGCCAGGGGAGATCAGGCCAGAGGACTGATGGAGACAACCTGAAAAGAATGGATAAGTGATACCTAACTTAGTGATTTATGGTGCTACCTCATACTTAACTCAAAACCCCTTGTATTTTTTAAAGTCTCCAAGTTAGAGTTAATAAGAAAAGAAAACTCACGTTGAGTTTAATTCATATTACCTACTCAGCTTGTTTATGAATAGCACTTTACCCAAGTGGTTACTCTGGAGCAGAGCTTCTGAATTTAAAATGGGGGTTAACCTAGGCCGAGAGTTCCCCAGTCAAACACGTAGCATTTTTTGGAACTTAGTTTGAGAAGGGAACTAGGACAAGGTGTATGGTCAAACTGCACCCCAACACATCTTCACATTCCCTACTTTTCCACTCATATCGCCAATCACAAACACTGTCTCATACCTCCCAAACTTTTCCATTCACGTTTCCACATTTGCCCAAAACTCTTCTTTCACAAACTTGCTTTGGTGCACACACACACACACACACACACACACACACACACACACACACACACAATTGCCCACATTTGTAATCCTACTTTCAAACTTATCCATACAATCCTTGAACCAACTGAACAATGCTCTCTTGTATTCTCTTTCCATCTGTTCCACACAACAATACATATTCCATCTTTTGTTCTCTTATTCTCACCTATTCCCACGCATATACCCCATCCATATTCCCACTCTCTCAACCCTCCATTTAGTCTCGGTTAAACCACATATATCTACTTTTTCACCATCAAGCACCTGGACAATCTCTATCTCACCTCACCAAACACACCCCTTACATTTAAAGTCGTATTCCGTACCATGTCCTTTGTTTGGAAGTTAGTCATCACCTGTTGGTCAGACCTGGTCCGATGCTTCTTCTTTGTAGTTTTAGGTAGTTGTTTTCCGTGGAGGGGAACTAACCCTCTGCCAACAAACTTGCTGGCATGTGAGACACATGTGTTGGCTGGTTATAAGGTTACCATCCAGCATATCAGATGATTTCCTGGTTTGCAAGAAATCATTTGGCTTGCCACTCAGTGCAGAGATACTCCCAAACAGATTACCACTACAGGTTTGTGACAGAGGCTTTGGGGGTATTTTAGGCTTTACAGTTGAGGACACCCTCCCTAACCCCACTGAACTGGACCTGGAGCAGTGGCATCTTCTCTGTGGGTCTACCCCCCAAAAGCTGTCAAAGCAGAGGAGGAGGACAGCATGGGGGTCAAACCACCGTAAACCTCCCCGGCCCCTCATGGGGCCCAAGAACCTGGGAGTGGCTTCGGTCTCCCGGAAAAAGTACCACATCTCTCAACACAACACACACAACAACACCATTTTTTCTACACCGAGAAACGACTCCCCGGTGGTCATTTCTCGAAGACTTCTTTTAGCCGGGGACATTGAGAGCAATCCAGGACCTGCCAACAAATACATATGTCCAACATGCTCAAAACTTATCACTTCAAGCCAACAGATAAAGGGTTCAGTTCAGCGGAATTCCTGCAAGAACTGGACCCATTACACCTGCACAACACTTGCATCCAGAAAATAATAGTTACACAAACACCTGGACCTGCTCCTTATGCTCCTTCCCCCCACCCACTAACCCCCCCACCAACCCCACTCCTACTTCCTCCAAACCTCCTTGGCCTAACCCACCGAACCTTCCCACACCATCCAATCCCCCAACCCCTCCCATTCCAACCCAATCTAATTCACCCCAACCCTTACCTCCATCATAACCATTTTCTACCCCTTCCCCTCCACCCACACCCCCACCTCCCCCCCATGCTGCAGCACCCAACACACACTGTACACACAACATAAACATTCTTCAAATAAATATAGATGTCATAAACACCAAAAAACAAGAAATAACACAATTCATCAATCAACAAAACATACACATTGCCATCTTACAAGAAACAAAACTACACAGAACACAAAAAACACCTACATTTCATAATTTCACCACCATTCGACAAGACCGGGGTGACGGTGGTAGCAGTGGACTCATCATCCTGGTACACAAATCCATCAACTTTTCAGATACTAGTGCATACACAAAGTCACTTCTCCCCCTACATAACACCACAACAGAAATACAATCAATTAAAATATGTACTGGTAACAAATCACACACAACAATCGCCAATACATACATTTCCCCCCAGTTGTCCCCCACAGTACCATACAATTACTCTCCACAAATACACCACATCACTAACGTACCCAACATCATCCTGGGTGGTGATTTCAACGCCAAGGCGTCAGCCTGGCATGTCAAAAACCCTGACACTGTCAAAGGGCTGGTACTACAATCCCAAACAGATAATCTTTTCATACTCAATAACCTCCATCAACATATCCACATCCCACACCAAGCCCTCTTCCTCCCAACATCTCCAGATAATTTGCTCCCCAAACTTCACCCCCACAACATCCTGGAGAGTGGTCAAAACCCCTGGCGCTGACCACCTCCCGATCATCATCACTACCAAAACCAGAATCACCCCAGCTGGGCACAAACATACATGCACTAATTATAAGAGAGCCAACTGGGAAGCCTTCACAAGTGAAACAGAACAACACTTTGAAACATTAAACAGTACACCTGTCGAATTATAACAGTTCAGTGAAGGGTTGCTTTCAGTCAAATTCCTCCTATTTGCTTATTTCAAAGGTAAACTTGTACATATTTAGGGTTATTAGGCTTGAAGTTTTCAAATGCTACTCCTAATAAAAGGAAATAATTTCCTTTTCTGTGGAGATATAAATTAATATGAACCATAACTTGTAAAAATATAACTCCTATGATCGAGCTCCTGAAGCTTTGAATACTCAATTCAACACTTTAACCCCTAAAACGCGGCTGTTTACAGTCGATCCCCCCCCCCAGTGGCGGGGTTGTATCGCGGTCTGAGTACCTGTAGGAAAATATTTGCCAAAAATCAGAGATTAACCCTAGAACATTATACTTGGTATGGCAGATAGTACTTACATTCAGCTTTCTCCAGAGACAGGTGTTGAGCCTTCGTGGACTACCCAAGGACTTGTGGAGACTTGCAAAGTTGGGTAACCAAATCTTCACTTTCACACCTCCAGCAACCCGGTTTCCCCTGTACCACAGCCTCATTCTGTCACAGTAAACTTTATACTACAACGTAAAGGTAGTTAGGAATCTGTATTTGTACAATAAGCACTGAAAATAAGGCTAAAATCAACGGAGCGTACGGCCGACATGCACTGTGGCGGCGGTCTTCCCGTCACTCAACAAACATTTCCATTTTCACAGCTAAAAACATGTATACTACATTATTTTCAATCATATTACTTCCCAAAAGATCACCACGGACTGCTTTTTATTCTGCCTTACGTCCGCCACTTTATTCTCGTTCCTGTCGGCCGCTTGCACTGACTGGGAAGAGCTAGAACTCGTCATAATCTCACTTTGAAAGCCTGCAGTAAACTGACGCTAAACAGAGGCAAACCGTGAGAAAAAAAAGCTAGTGTTACAACTGGGGAAACAAGCGTTTCCTAGTAGCATAAACTGCTTGTGAGAGGAGATCGCAGATTTACAGTTCTGAACGCTCAGAGCGCTGCCATGTATCACAGCCAGGCTGGCCGGGCCGTGGTGGGGGGGGGGACGGGGAGAAAACGCAATATTTGGCAACAACTGAGGTCAGTAGTACAAAGGTAAAGTATGCTAGTTGTAGCTAGAGGGTGGTGGTACTGATAGACAATACCAGCTGGAGCCTGCTTGCCGGCGGTTATTCAAAATTTACTAAAATCGCAAACGCGACGACCCGCCGTCCTGCCCTTATGGCCGAGCGTCGCAAACGCCACGATCCGCGTTTTAGGGGTTAATATAGCCATGTAGAACTCAGAACTAAGAAATATAACTGTTTTGAATAAGAGTTTGACACAACAACCGTTTCATACTGAAGAGTCAAACCCGACGAGAAGTAAGAAATGCACGGCATAGAGTCAGTACCGAACTAGACGGGGTTAAAGGCGCACATCGCCACACCCTACTGATTTAACCACCGTATATAAATTAACGGAATCTCTCAGTTAAGTATAACTTCATTCGTTTCTTCTCGATTGGCCAATTGAGGGTTAAGTCTGGGTTAAGAGAGAGAAATCTAGGTGGTCAGTACAACATAAACACTATTCATAATGCTGTATCATTAAGCTGCATAATATCCAATAGACAAAGATAAATACCTTAAACTTTATATTAACCCATCCTGTCCCCCCGATGTACGATGCATGTCGGGAGTTTTTTTCACACTCAGTCCCCCTGACGTACAGTGTACATTTTGCAATTGCAAGGCCCACCGATTGCACATTTTTCATATTTCGTACGTAGACGCGTGACACCTTGCTCTAGCCGCTACCAGATGGGGACATTCCCCGACCCCGCATGACCCACGTTCACCTGTGACTCGTCCACTCACCTTGTAGCAGTGACCCAGGACAGACACAGTGCGACGAGGTCTCTCTGACGAGCAAATTCAAGCCATCCTGGATACCTACCCAGCTGATGCATTCACTGGGGACAGTGATTCACCACTCGACGATAATGTCCTCGATAAAGATTACGTTTTACCTGAGGAGGAGACCAGCAGTAGTGATGAGGAGATACCGTCACCTAGGAAGCGGCGATGTGTGACTTATCGTAAGGCAAAGGAAGACCAGGCAAGACCACGTGGACGTGCACGCACCTCTCTCCATCCTGTGCACGAAGGGACGGACGAGGACGAGGACAGAGCAGGTGAACGTGGTGTTCTTACGTAGCTGGGGTCAGAGCGGATCTCACCACGTGGAACAGAAGGAGTGAGGAGGTGTGTGAGGTATAGGCCTATTGTTTTGTCTGGGGAAGACGGCAGTGTAGGGGTGGGAGTGAGAAGTGGTAGGGAAAGTGAAAGTGGTGTGGGTAGGAAGGGAGGAGCTCCCACGTGGTGCACCTGGGCGGTGGGGAGGTGAGGTAGAGCCGGTCTCAAGCACATCTTTCGCCCCGCATTATTCCCACGCTCCCTCCCCACATCCCCATGATGTGGGGAAAGGGACGAAAGGGAAGGGGAATGGGAAAGGAAAAGGGAAAGGTAAAAGGAGCATGAGTGGGGAAGGGTGCCGCTCTCCACCTCCCCAACCACCCCCACCACCCTCTCCTCCACACCCCGACGAAGGCGAAGAGGGTGACGAGGCTGGAGATGGTCATGTGTTGTGGTTCTGGGAGGATGGCAGTGATTTTGAACCCACGATTCATCCCTTCACAGAGGAGTGGCGGTCTGGCTGCACTGCTCCACACATCCATCAAGGCTCCACCAGGGTGGATTTCTTCCACCTTTACTTCTCTGTGCCATTTGTAAAGCGTATAGTGGAGCAGACAAACACCTTCGCCAGGAGGATGCACAGTGAAAGTAAGCGTGAGGGGACGATGAGCAGGCACTCACAGCACTATGATTACCCAGTAACAGTAGGTGAGATGTTCCTATTTTTGGCCTTGGTTCTGTTGATGGGTATTGTATGGAAAGGACAAAAGGCTTACTGGTCTACTGACCAGATTACTTACACACCTTTCTTTGGCAAAGTTATGAGTTGGAATAGGTTTCAATACATTCTGAGCCACCTCCACTTTTATGATTCAGATGACCCTGTAAATGCAAATTACATAGATAAAATGAGGAGAATTAGAATTGTTTTCGATCACCTACGGGAAACGTTACATTCGTCATTTTATCCTTACAGAGCCCTCATCATAGAAGAAAGTCTTGTGTTGTGGAGAGGCAATATTTCCTTTCACCAGTACATACCCAGCAAAAGACTGTTTTGGGTTCAAGATCTTTGTTATGTGTGACTGTAAAACTGGTTACGTGCAAGACATAGTCTTGTATACTGCTGCACAGACAGACATGACAGAAGATCGGAGTATAGGACTCTCTGGGGTCATGGTGATGACCATGATAGAGGAGTACCTTCATCGTGGTCACGTCCTGTACCTGGACAACTGGTACACAAGCCCTCTTCTTACTTGGTACCTCCACCAACATGACACCGGAGTCTATGGCACTATGAAAAGAAACCGCCATCACATGGTCAGAATCGGGAGGAAACTCGACAGGAATGAGGTGGTTTTCTTCAAGACAAACCACATCCTCGCCACTGTATGGAACCACAAGAGAGAAGTTTCCCTCCTGTCGACGGTACACCACCCCCTGATGCACCGCACAGACTCCATGGAGTACACTGGCCAGAGGAGGGCTCACGTCTGGAAACCGGAGTCAGTAGTGGAGTACAACATGACGAAGGCAGGTGGACCAGTGTGATTCCATGATATCCAGTGTGGAGTGTGCCAGGACCACGATGAAGTGGTACAAGAAACTCTTCTTCCACCTGCTCGACATCATGGTCCTCAACTGCCACTACCTCCATGCCTTGACTACAGGAACCTCCGAGACCTTCGAGGGGTTTGTGAGGGAGCTGTACCAAGAGATCATCGGGAAATACGCGGAGGAAAGGCCCCACCCCCCCACCCGCATCGCCACTGCCGCCCAGACACCCCCATGCCTCACAGGATGCCACTTCCTCAGCACCATCCCCCCTTCACAAAACTGCCCCAGACCACAGCACCGCTGTCATGTGTGCAGCAGCTCCAAAATCAGAGCAAGCATAAGCAGACGAGACACAAGATATGAGTGTGTCGATAACAATGTCGGCTTGTGCCTTGAGCCCTGTTTCAAGGAGTTCCACACGCTACAACATTACTGATAATGTTGTACAGGTGTTCCGTGCGAGTTACCTGTACATTACTGATAATGTGTGTATATACTCTAGGTAAGGCATTCAATATGTGCTACTGTGTGCTTGCGAGACTATCATGCTCACTATGATACTAAGTCATGTACATAAGTGAAAACAATTACAGAAGGTTGGAAAATGATAATAATCTTGGTGGAAAAATATAATGAATGTTGGAAAACAGAATGCAATACTGTGTGTTTGTGAGAATATCACGCACAGTATAATACTAAGTCAGGTATATATGTGAAAACAGTTTTAGAAGTTGAAAATTGGTATAATCTCTGTGGAAAACTATACTTGAAGCTGAAAATAAAAACGTAATACTGTGTGCTTGCGAGAACATCGTGGTCAATATAATAGTAAGGCATGTCAATATGCGATAATATTACGATCAATATAATAGTAAGGCCTGTCAATATTTGATAAAGTGTTATAGAAAGTTAAACATGGTATAATGATTGTTGAAAAGTATAATGTAATTTGGGAAATAGAATGAGAGTTGAAACAACAGTCTCAGAGAGTCAACTGTGCCAAAAATCAGCAAATCTCAGGTGTTACAATAATGAACCTACGCTCATATCGCCTATATTTTTCTTTGAAAACCAATATATTCTTGTAGTACTGTACCTATAAATTTTGACTAAATAAATGTATTACTTTGTACCATGGGTGGTTTGGAATAGTTACCCCACCACAGAAAACGCAGCAGCTGCACCGCGCCTCCATAGAGTACGAGCACCAGGTGCGCAGAGGCTTACCCGTCCCGACCATTTAAATGCCTAGGAAACCACTTTCTTGGTGATTTTCCATTGTTTCTCACCAAAAGCAGAGGTTTGAGCCCCCCCCCCAAAAAAAAAAAATTGAAAAGTTTTGGGGGTGGGTTGGGTTATAAAGTGGTCAGTACGGGGCGGGTTAATCTATAACATATAGTGATATATTCACATATTAACATTATATTATGAATTTACATATATCATACAAGGCTTTATTTAAATTACAGAAATGGGATTAGTCCGTGATTCGCCAAATGCAGCAACCAGGAATAGTCCAATCCTATAATATCAATATCAATAATATTACCAAAATCTAAATCTACTAAACAAGTAACTATCTGTTCAGTTTTAGTAATTATATTCTCACAAGGATATTAATGTTTGATATTATTCAGAAAATTCTTCAAGCCCTATATTAACTGTTTGTACAGAAGGTGAGGGATTCTCGGTGGGCTGGATTCTAATAGTGTACATTTCCGACAACACACATCACAAACATCAACACCGCTGTGCACACTTTCAATACAATTATTCAAAATGCTGACAAAAGACACATCCCTAGAAGCAATAGAATTAGACACAACCCCAACTTCACACCAGAAATTCAAGGCCTCATCAGTCAACAGGACTCTACTACAACACTCCCCAACACCCCATACACAAGATACCATACAACAAATACAAGAACTCAACACTCAGATAAACAATAAAATATCAGAGCAGCAAACACTAAACTGGAATAATTATCTCCAAACACCTGATCACAAAACAAACACCAGCAAACTCTACAAAACACTAAACAGCATCACACTCTCCAACAGCAACACCACACAATCACACACTGCCATCACAACAACAGACACCATACCTTCAAACAAGCAACAAGCACACACTCTCATCAATCACTTTTCACAAGTCAGTCATCTAAACCCCCATCACGATGACTGACGTGTCATCTGACACAAGAGACAGTTCCCCACAGACTCAGACTACGCACCTTTCACTTACAACCAGACGAAGCACATCATTAGCAACCTTAAGCACACGTCTGCCTGTGGACCAGACAACATAAGCAACATACACCTTAAACACCTTGAACCACAAGGCATACAAGCACTTACAAACATATCGAACTACAGCTACTCATACCACATACAGTAATCACTCTAATATCCGGACGCCCAATATCCGAACATCCCCACTAACCGAACCTTATCGTCCTGGGATCAAACATTCCCAAAATGGTCCGAAAATCCAAAAAAATTGGGAAAAAAATCGATTTTTTGCCGTCCGTAATTTGAACTTGCCGCACGCGCCGCGTGAGAGCATTGTTTTGGTTCGTCATTCCTCCGACGTCCGATAGAGCGCCGCTGCATCCTCCCCACTTCCCGCCTGTCTCTCACCGCGACAAGACCTACGCTCTTCGCCATGGCTGCCCACGTGCTCGCTTTTGTGGTGGTGCCGTACTTGCTGCAAGGCCTCCTGCTGCTCTCTGCCCTACTCTTAGTGTGTGTGATGATGGCCCCGCCTCCTGAGAAAAGGAAGAGAGTGGTGTTGACTCTGGAGAAGAAACGGGAGATATTGGAGAAGGTTGATGCGGGTTGGTCTTCCTCTCGCATTCTCCGCGAGTTCAACCTGGCCCGGTCGACTTTGTTTGATATCAAGCGTTCCCGAGACAAGCTCATGCAGTACACGGCTGACTTCTCGTCGAGAAGCAAACGCAACGTGGAGAGGAAGGTTATGTTTACCCCCAAGTATGCAGAGATCGACCGCTCCACGTTGATTTGGTATCGACAGCAACGTGCAGCTGGTGTGATGGTACGTGGAACGGAGCTGAAGGCTGCTGCTGAGAAGTTTGCAAGGCTTCACGACGCCCTAGACTTCAAGGCATCCGAGGGTTGGCTCTTCGCGTTCAAGTTGCGACATGGCCTTACTAACCGTAAAGCACATGGCGAAGCATTGGACGCTAACGAGGATGGAGTGGACGAGTTTCGGCACAAGGTGAAAGGCTTGATCGACAGGGAGGGCCTCACTCTCGGTCAAGTCTATAACGCTGACGAAACTGGCCTATTCTATCGCTCGGTGCCAACGAACACTCTCGCCGATGAGACGGAGAAGCGTGTACCTGGCCGCAAGCTTTCTAAGGAACGGATATCTGCTTTGAGTTGTGCCAATGCTAACGGCATGCACCGGCTTAAGCCCGTTATTGTTGGCCGTGCAAAGCAGCCTCGGTGCCTTCGTGGGGTGATGGATGTCCTTCCTGTCGTATGGTACCATTCTTTGAAAGCATGGTTCACAGCTGTGATTTTCAAAGACTGGTTTCACCATCACTTCGTCAAGGAGGTCATACATTACCAGACGAAGACACTGGGAATTCCTCGCGACCAGGTAAAGGCTCTCCTTCTCCTCGACAATGCACCTGCCCACCCGTGCGACAAGGACTTGGTTGCTGAGAATGGCCGTATTAGGTGCATGTTTCTGCCACCTAATACGACTGCTCTCATTCAACCAATGGACCAAGGAGTGATCGTGGCAACAAAGCGCCTGTACCGTCGGAAGTTCCTGGACGAGGTGATGGTGGTTCTCGAGGACGAGGACGAGCGCAGGGAAGGACGTGACACTCGAGGCAAGCGGACTTTGGAAAACCTTCGCCGCTACAACATCAAGTCTGCGCTGTACAACTGGGCTAGTGCATGGAAGGAAGTCCCTGTGAAAACTCTTGAAAATGGTTGGTCTCGTCTGCTTCTCGGAACAGATGTGGAGTACGATTTCCTAGGGTTTGACGTGGATGACTTCCATGCACGGCTACGTACGCACGGCGATGATGTTGATGTGGACGATGTTCATGAGTGGTTGGACGACGACGAGGGCGATCCTGGGTATCAGACGTTGTCTGATATCGAGATCGCGTCTTCGGTTGCTGGTGTCAGTCCTGAACTTGAAGATTCCGACGACGAAGGCGATGATGATGCAGACTCCGCCCAGCAGGACACTACTCCAGCCATCCCCAAGCTGAGCGCACTCCGGGAACATCTAGAGTTCGTCCTAGACTACCTGGAACACCCGGACTGCGACAGGGAGATGGGGCCCTTGGGACTCGTGGAGGAAGTGCGTGCTTTCCGGCAGCGCATCATCAATCGCCAGAATCGTCGGTCCTTGCGTCAGTCAACGATTGACAGTTTTCAGGCCCGTGACCCCCGCTGTGCCAAGCCCTGGTTCCACTCCGTTGCCTCCCCAAGACAGGCCCTCATGCTCCGAGCCACAGCCCAGCACATCAGCTACAGTGGAGTCACCGCTCGACGTGAGTTTGCGGCTGTCTTCAGAGTCTTCTGTAGTCGGTACGCCATCACCACTACCCACCGATGCACCCCTTGGACGCCTGCCAGTGATACTCTCGGGCTCTGACAGTGAATAAACAGCAAGAACTTCTCCACTAGACCACACGGGAATTTTGAGTGTTGTGCAGTGAAAAAAACGGTGTGTTGTGTTAAGGTTTTCAAGTTGGGAGAAAAGACTAAGTAGAAAAGAAATTTAACGTAACTAACCTTCTTTGTTTTGGCTTTGGAAACTTAAAAAACTTGGGAAAAGTTAATGTGCAACACTTAAATTTAATGGAACATTATTTGGACTAAAGTGAACACTGTGAAAAGAACGGACTTCTGTGTGTTAGTGACTAAGTTCAGTGCAAGACTTCAGGAAGAGTGTAGTGCAAGTGCTTCAGGAAATCGTTCTTACTGTCAGAGTCCGAGAGGAGGCGGTTATTCATCGAGGTGGCCAGGGACTTGCTGTAAGTAGCCAAAATGTTTCATGTTGTACTATTTTCCATACTATATTTACCAGAATGTTTCATATTGTATTTTTTCCCATACTATACTTACCAGAAAGTGTCATACTGTACTTCTTTCCATACTAAACTTACCTCATGCATGTGCAGTAGGAATGTGTTTTTCAGAGTTCGGTTAGGTTCGGTTAGAGTCCATAAGTACCAGAATGTTTATTAATGTATGAACATACTTCTAAACCCACATTTTATGTGTCTATTGCATTTATTTCAGTCATTTATGTGCCTTATTGGTGTGATTTGGGTGTTAAATAGGTGCTATGCATGTCCGGAGGGAGTTGTATAGGTGTTTCTCTGTGTTAGGGTCCGTAAGTACAAGTCCATAAGCTGGGGCCCAATATCCGGACAAAACCAATATCCGAACCTACCGATGGCTCTATTGATCCGGATATTGGAGTGATTACTGTAATACAGTAAGCTTTCGAAATATGAAAACCCGAAGTACAAATTTTCGATGGTACAAAAGCGATGAATATAGGACAAATTCCACAATACGAAAATATGTCTCAATTATATGAAAATCGATACGAAAGGAAATACAGAGATAGCCCAATTATCCAGACTATATGGTGTGAAGAGGTGCCTGAACTGTCTGAAATCACGATTAATCTGACAGAAACAAAACACAAGTACTGTTAGATTGATTTATATACAGGTAAATGAACAATGAAAGACACAACTATCTTCCCAGTTCCATCTGAAGAAAATTTACACCAGGCGAAATACAATGAAAACCCTGTTTCTACTAGTACGTGTTTCAAATGGTTTGATTTTTCCACCCTATTTCCATCAGACTTTGGAAAGATACTTGTGTCTCTCATTGTACATTTGAAGCAGCAGAAAGACCTTTCCAATTCAATTCATAATCCCCCAGCTTGTTTCTGTAATTTTCTGACAACTTTCAGTTCGGCAAATTACTTTTTCTTGCTGAAAAATTTCATCCCTGTTATTATCGTCACTTTCCCCTACGATCGTTTCCAGCGCAGTGGAAGAAACTCAGCATGCTCAACGGTGGATATCATTTCCCAGTTTCCCAACTGGAGGTTAGATTAGGTTAAATTATTAGTCACAGATAAGCTCAGTTAGGCCTGGTTTAGTTAAACACTTGGGGAAGAACAGTCCCTTCCGCCATTATTTTAACAAAATAAACAAGAGTTGTCACACCAGAACAGCTAAAAATGACGGGGAAACAGATTTAACAAGAAACATTTACTGTATTTACCAACCCAGAAATAATCTGAAATATATAACAGACTATCAGGAAGAACTGATATGGTAAGGTGCTTTTACTGCTTAAAATAAAGGCTATGTTTAGCCCCCCAACTGTGAGTTCAGAAATTTGCGTCCTCTCGTGGTTGTTCTTGGGATCATTTTTTCAAAGTTCTAAAATAAATTTCTTTTTCTTACGTATGTGAAAAGTCTCGTCTGGCACACCTGGCTTTTTTTATTATTTTAATTTTCTCCCCTAAACCCATCTTGTGATTTGCTATGATTCGTGAAGAATTAATAAAATAAGGATGCCTGGTACATTAACATGTAAACATCAACGAAAACATCTGGGATGAAGTGAACTGTGAACGCCTGAGTGCTTGGGATGGTAGAGTAGGGTTGTGTAAACACACCAGTGACCCTCGTTCCCTTCCCATAATTGCTCGCAGTTTTTTATGGCTCACCCTAACTCAATGTCACTGACACCGGTACAGTAAGGTGTTGTTCAAAGCCAGCATCTATGAAAGCAATAATGGAATACATTATTGTTTGTATCTGTCCTCCTTCTTTCACACACACACATAAGAACGAACAAAAGAATGAGCAGTAAATGTACACTAACTTTAAGAAGCAGAAATAACTGTGCTCCGTCGGTCCGAAATATGTTGGGAAGAGTGATACCGAACGAAGAATGTGAAACTGAATTCTAACCTACGAGAACATGTGGGAGGAAAGAGTAATTTTTTGTTCTGATCAGCAAACATTTTTGTTCCATATAGTCTCTTAAAATTGTAAAATCCATAATCTTTCGTGTAAGCATACAGCCTAAAGACCTTACCAATTCAGTTCATATTCCTCTAGTTTGCCGTCTGTATTTTCCTGACTATTTTGAGGGTGGTAAATTATGTTCTCTTGCTGAAAGAAACTTACTCAAAATTAGGGCGCATGTAACATAAGCATGTAAACATCAGCGAATACTGTACTTCTGAAGTGAAGAGAACACCTGACTGCTTGGGATGGCAGAGTAGGGTTGTGTAAACACACAAGTGACCTTTGTTCCCTTCCCATAATTGTTCGCAGTTTTTTATAGGATGCCCTAACTCAATGTCACTGACACCGAAACAGTAAAGTGTCGTTCAAGGCCGGCAGCTATGAAGGGGTTAATGGAAGACTGTATCAAAAATTCAAAATGTGCACCGTGCTCGCTTGCCAAGAGAAAACGAATTAACCCCTCCCTGGTAAACAAATTTTCGCGCACTTCTCAGTTGAGTCCACATCCCTCCTCTCCTCACAGCTTCGCTGTACGTGAGGATATTTTTGCAGCTCTTCACCTTTTCGTATTGTTTCACCATGCCTCGCAAGTGCCCTGCATCATATCCAGCATTGGGGGAGCACACTGCAAAGAAGCAGCAGCACCGTACTCTAACTCTGGAAAGGAAATTGGAAATTATAAGACCCCATGAGGAGGGGAAGGGAGTCTCAGAGATTGGGCATGCTTTAGGCCTTGCAGCTTCCACCGCTGGGACTGTGACGAAGAAAATGGAGATGTACAAGAAAAAACATGGCCACCTCTTTCTCTACAATTGTATACAGGCATTGCTTCCTTCAAAATAGTGGGGGGTTAAGTTTGGGGGGGGGGTCCGAAGGGGTCCTGAGACGCATCCCCCATTTATATGTATACAGTGGAAGCTCGATTATCCAGGCTCGGATTATCCAGCTTTCGGTATATCCGGGCTGTGACCGAATGGTTCAGTGGTACAGTAATTCATGGAATTATCTAAACAACAGCTCCGGTTTAAACAGGAAGCATCCAGTTGCTAGGGAGAGAGGCATGGGTAAACCAGAGAGAGTCTGCTCACCCTGCCCCCACCCACACCTGCTCACAATCCGACCACAAGGGTGGTAGGGTGGAGTTTGGTGAGGCAACAGATACTCCTGACCTAGCCTAACCTTGCTTAACTACTTAATAATTTAACCTAATTTAACCTAACCTGACCTAACCTGGGCTCCAGTTGGGAAATTGGGAAACTAAATCCACTTTTGTGTACGATGAGAGTCTTCCATTATGGCCGAAGCAATCGTAGGTACGGCTTAAAGAACGTGATAAAAGAGAAAATCTTTCAGCAAGAGAAGGTAATTTACTACCCTCAAAATAGAAAAACACAGAAAACAAACTGGAGGAATATGAAGAGAATTGGTGAAGTCTTTAGGCTGTACGCTTAAACGAAAAGTAATGGGTTTCCTAGTTTTAGGGGACGAAATGAAACAAGAATGTCTGCTAATCAGAAAAAAAAAAAATTACTCATCTCATGTGTTCTCATAAGTTAGCATTCAGTTCTGCATTCATCATTAGATATCGCGCATCCCAACACATTTCAGAATGACAGAGCATAGTTATTTCTTCCTCTTACATTTATTGTTTATTCTTATGTTCGTTCTTAAGTGTACTGTATGTGTGAAAGAGAGTATTAATACAAACAATAATGCATTCCATTAACCCCATCATAGCTGTCAGGGATGTTGGGTTAGGGAGAGCTATAAAAAACTGCGAACAATTATGGGAAGGGCACGAAGGTCACTGGTATGTTTTCACGACCCTCCTCTACCATCTCAAACAGTCAGGCGGCCTGCCACTTCGTCTCAGGTGTTTTCGCCGATTGGTTTAAATGCTAATGTAACATGCACCCTAATTATGAGTATCTTCCATTATGCCGGAAACAATCGTAGGTAAGGCTTAAGGAACGTTATGATAATAAGAGAGGAAATCTTTCAGCATAACGTAATTTACCACCCACAAAATAGGCAGAAAAATACAGAAAACAAACTAGAGCAATATGAATTGAATTGGTAAGGTTATTAGGCTGTATGCTTGGAGGAAAATTATGAGTTTCACAATTATAGGAGACAAAATGGAACAATTATGTTTACTAATAAGAAAAAATACTTTCATCTCAAGTGTTCTCGTAAGGTGGCATTCAGTTCCACATTCTTTGTTCGATGTCGCTTCCCAACACATTTCGGACCGACAGAGCATACAGTTATTTCTGCTCCTTACAGTTAAGTGCACATTTATTGCACATTCTTTTGTGTGTTCGTGTATTTGTGAAAGAGAGAGTATTGATACAAACAATAATGTATTCCATTAACCCCTTCATGGCTGCCAGCCTTGAACAATGCTTTACTGTACCGGTGTCAGTAACGTTGAGTTAGGGAGAGCCATAAAAACTGTGAACAATTATGGGAAGGGAACAAAGGTCACTGGTATGTTTACACGACCCTACTCTACCATCCCAAACAGCTAGGTGGTCCTTTAATCCCAAATGTTTTTGCTGATATGTTTAAATGCTAAAGTAACATGCACCCTAACTTTATGTTTAAATGCTAATGTAACATGCCCCCTAATTTTATTAATTCTTTCACGAATCATAGCAAATCACAAGATGGGTTTAGGGAGGAGGGGAAAAAACCAGGTGTACCAGACGAGTCTTTTCACATCTGTAAGAAAAAGAAACTGACTTTATAACTTTGAAAAAATGGTTTCAAGGTCTGCCACGGGAGCACACAAATTTCTGAACTCACGAACACTGAGGATTTGAGGGGGGTAAACATATGCTTTGCTGTAAGCAGTAAAAGCACCTTACCAAATCAGTTCATCCTGATAGTCTATTATATTTTTCTGATTATTTCTGGGTTGGTAAATAAACATTTCTTGTTAAATCTGTTTCCCCGCTGTTTTTAGCTGTTCTGGTGTGACGACTCTTTGATTCGTTAACGTAATGGCAGAAGACACTGTTCTAATCTAAGTGTTTAAACCTGGCCTAACCTAGCTTAACTGCACCTAATAATGTAACCTAACCTAATCTTCAGTTGGGAAGTTGGGAAACGAAGTCCACATTTGAGTACGATGAGTTTCGTCCATTGTGCTGGAAACAATCGTAGGTACAGCTTTAGAACGTGACGATAATAACAGGGAGGAAATCTTTCAGTAAGAAAACGTGATTTACCGAACTGAATATAGTCTGAAAAATATTGAAACAAGCTGGAGGAATATACACTGAACTGGAAAGGTCTTTCTGGTACTTAAAGTGTACATTTACCGGTAAATAAATCAGTCTAACAGTACAGTACTTGTGTTTTGTTTCCGCCAGATTAATCGTGCTTTCGGACTAATCGGGCACCCCTTAACACCATATAGCCCGGATAATCGGGCTATCTCTGTATTTCAACGGGGAAAATCGTTCCGATATACGAAATTTTGAATTACGAAAGTTTCTTTTGGTCACTATCCATCCATCCACCCATTGCCAGACGCCATATATCCCAAATGGGGTGGCCAAGGGCTTAGAGTTAATTGTTTTACAGGGTGGGGCACTAATCCTCCACCAACCCCACTTGACACGTAGGGATGCCAACAGCATCAGGTGTTCCCAGGTGGTCACCCATCCAAGTACTAACCAGACCCAACGTTGCTTAACTTCGCTGATCGGATGGGAAGCGGTGTACTCAATGTGGCATGGCCCTTTCGTATATCGAAGACTCACTATATCCAACACCTGGAAGCATGGCATTATCATCACTATCCCCAAACCCAACAAAGACCCCACGTTACCTTCCTCACATCGTCACGTCACACTCCTCTGCACCCAATAGAAGTCACTGAATGACTGGTATTAATACTATAGTCACGGCGCACGACTCTGAGGTTGTCATTCTCATACACTGGCAACCTACCATTCAAATGTGCATCTGACTTTGTATCATATTATACATGAATCAAATTATTAAGCACTAATGTTATATACAAATACAGTAATCACTCTAATATCCAGACGCCCAATAACCGAACATCCCCACTACCCAGACCTTATCGTCCTGGGATCCAACATTCCCAAAATGGTCCGAAAACCCAAAAAAATAAAAAAAATAAATCGATTTTTTGCCGTCCGTAATTTGACTTGCCGCGCGCGCCGTGGGAGAGCATTGTTTTGGTTCGTCATTCCTCAAACGTCCGATACAGCGCCGCTGCATCCTCCCCACTTCCCGCCTGTCTCTCACCGCGACTGGACCCACGCTCTTCGCAATGGCTGCCCACGTGCTTGTTTTTGTGGTGGTGCCGTACTTGCTGCAAGGCCTCCTGCTGCTCTCGGGCCTCCTCTTAGTGTGTGTGATGATGGCCCCGCCACCTGAGAAAAGGAAGAGAGTGGTGTTGACTCTGGAAAAGAAGAGGGAGATATTGGAGAAAGTTGATGCGGGTTGGTCTTCTTCCCGCATTCTCCGCGAGTACAACCTGGCCCAGTCGACTTTGTTCGATATCAAACGTTCCCAAGACAAACTCATGCAGTACACGGCTGACTTCTCGTCGCGAAGCAAACTCAACGTGGAAAGGAAGGTTATGTTTACCCCCAAGTTTGCAGAAATCGACCGATCCATGTTGATTTGGTACCGACAGCAACGTGCAGCCAGTGTGATGGAACGTGGAACGGAGCTGAAGGCTGCTGCTGAGAAGTTCGCAAGGCTTCACGACGCCCTAGACTTCAAGGCATCCGAGGGTTGGCTCTTCGCGTTCAAGTTGCGACATGGCCTTAATAACCGTAAAGCACATGGCAAAGCATTGGACGCTAACAAGGATGGAGTTGACGAGTTTCGGCACAAGGTGAAAGGCTTGATCGACAGGGAGGGCCTCACTCTCAGTCAAGTCTATAACGCAGACGAAACTGGCCTATTCTATCACTCGCTGCCAACGAACACTCTAGCAGAGGAGACGGAGGAGCGTGTACCTGGCCGCAAGCTTTCTAAGGAACGGATATCTGCTTTGTGTTGTGCCAGTGCTAACGGCATGCACCGGCTTAAGCCCGTTGTTGTTGGCCGTGCAAAGCAGCCTCGGTGCCTTTGTG
The DNA here is from genome assembly GCF_032717465.1 of Coenobita brevimanus. Taxonomy (NCBI): domain Eukaryota; kingdom Metazoa; phylum Arthropoda; class Malacostraca; order Decapoda; family Coenobitidae; genus Coenobita; species Coenobita brevimanus. The sequence continues at coordinate 12,091,129 of NC_137048.1, forward strand.
GGGTGATGGATGTCCTTCCTGTCATCTGGTACCATTCTTTGAAAGCATGGTTCACAGCTGTGATTTTCAAAGACTGGTTTCACCGTCACTTCGTCAAGGAGGTCATCCAGTACCAGACGAAGACACTGGGAATCCCTCGCGACCAGGTAAAGGCTCTCCTTCTGCTCGACAATGCACCTGCCCACCCGTGCGACAAGGACTTGGTTGCTGAGAATGGCCGTATTAGGTGCATGTTTCTGCCACCTAATACGACTGCTCTCATTCAACCCATGGACCAAGGAGTGATCGTGGCAACAAAGAGCCTGTACCGTCGGAAGTTCCTGGATGAGGTGATGGTTGTTCTCGAGGACGAGGACGAGCGCAGGGAAGGACGTGACACACGAGGCAAGCGGACTTTGGAAAACCTTCACCGCTACAACATCAAGTCTGCGCTGTACAACTGGGCTAGTGCATGGAAGGAAGTCCCTGTGAAAACTCTTGAAAATGGTTGGTCTCGTCTGCTTCTCAGCACGGATGTGGAGTACGATTTTCTAGGGTTTGACGTGGATGACTTCCATGCACGGCTACGTACACACAGCGACGTTGTTGATTTGGACGATGTTCGTGAGTGGTTGGACGACGACGAGGGCGATCCTGGGTATCAGACATTGTCTGATATCGAGATTGCGTCTTCGGTTGCTGGTGTCAGTCCCGAACTTGAAGATTCCGACGACGAAGGCGACGATGATGCAGACTCCGCCCAGCAGGACACTACACCAGCCATCCCCAAGCTGAGCGCACTCCGGGAACATCTAGAGTTCGTCCTAGACTACCTGGAACACCCGGACTGCGACAGGGAGATGGGGCCCTTGGGACTCGTGGAGGAAGTGCGTGCTTTCAGGCAGCACATCATCAATCGCCAGAATCGTCGGTCCTTGCGTCAGTCAACGATTGACAGTTTTTTCAGGCCTGTGACCCCCACTGTGCCAAGCCCTGGCTCCACTCCGTTGCCTCCCCAAGACAGGCCCTCATGCTCCAAGCCACAGCCCAGCACATCAGCCACAGTGGAGTCACCGCTCGACGTGAGTTTGCGGCTTTCCTCAGAGTCTTCTGCAGTGGGTATGCCATCACCACGACTCAGCGATGCACCCCTTGGTCACCTGCCAGTGATACTCTCGGACTCTGACAGTGAATAAACAGCAAGAACTTCTCCACTAGACCACACGGGAGTTTTGAGTGTTGTGCAGTGAAAAAAATGGTGTGTTGTGTTAAGGTTTTCGAGTTGAGAGAAAAGACTCAATGGAAACAAAACTTAACGTAAATAAACTTCTTTGTTTTGGCTTTGGAAAATAAAAAAAAATTGGGAAAAGTTAATGTGCAACACAAAATTAAACTGGAACATTATTTGGACTAAAGTGAACACTGTGAAGAGAACGGACTTCTGTGTGTTATTGACTAAGTTCAGTGCAAGACTTCAGGAAGAGTGTACTGCAAGTACTTCAGGAAATCGTTCTTACTGTCAGAGTCCGAGAGGAGGCGGTTATTCATCGAGGTGGCCAGGGACTTGCTGTAAGTAGCCAGAATGTTTCATACTGTACTTTTTTCCATACTATACTTACCAGAATGTTTCATACTGTACTTTTTTCCATACTATACTTACCTCATGCATGTGCAGTAGGAGTGTGTTTTTCATAGTTAGGCTAGGTTAGGGTCCATAAGTACCAGAATGTTTATTAATGTATGAACATACTTCTAAACTCTCATTTTATGTTTCTTTTGCATTTATTTCAGTCATTTATGTGCCTTATTGATGTGATTTGGGTGTTAAATAAGTGCTATGCATGTCCAGAGGGAGTTGTATAGGTGTTTCTCTGAGTTAGGGTCCATAAGTACAAGTCCATAAGCTGGGGCCCAATATCCGGACGAAACCAATAACCAGACCTACCAATGGCTCTATTACTCTGGCTATTGGAGTGATTACTGTATTATTATACTATCTATCTATCTATCTATCTATAGTCCAACGCCCTAATCCCGCAAAGGGTGGCCGCAGACAAAACGCCTCCAAGTCACTCTGTCACCCACCATTTGACTACCCTCCCCCCAACTCACCCCCCCCTCCCTCATATACCTCTCAACTCCATCCCTCCACCTCATCCTCGGTCTACCCCTCCCTCTCCCTCCCTCCACCTCACCTACATACACCTTCTTAGTCAGTCTTTCATTCTCCATTCTCTCCACATGTCCAATCCACCTCAGTGTATTTCTCCTAATCTTCTCATCCACATCCACATCTACCCCACAACGTTCCTTCACTTCTTCATTCGTCAACCTGTCCCTCCATGTCACTCCACATGCTCCTCTCAAGTAACTCATACACGAAATCAGACACATTGTTGACGGGTAGGTTGCCAGGGTACGATAATAACAACCTCAGAGTTGTGCACCACTACTATAGTTACACCTCACACCCCCCAAGCCCCATCACAACACGGTTTTAGGCCGCTACACTCCATAAACACTCTTCTTACAGACCTTACACAGAGAGTTTTTGATGGCATGAATTCACCCAGCCCACCACACAGAACACTCCAAGTCACACTAGACATTAGCAAAGCTTTTGATGCCATCCCCCGCCACAACCTCACAAACAAAATATTCAACACAAACATGCACACTAACACAAAAAGATGGCTGACAAGCTATTTAGCAGGCAGATGTGCACACGTAACATTTGCTGGTCAATCTTCGAACATCAGAAACTTCACAAATGGCGTCCTCCAAGGATCTGTTTTGTCTCCTAGTCTCTTTAATCTATACATGCACGACATACCCATGCCCCACACATCACAAATACACACAGCTTCCTACACGCACAACATAACACTTACATGTACACACCAAAATGCAAACACAGCCGCACACATCCTCCAACCTTATCTCAACACACTACACAAATGGTTCACCACAAACAGGCTCAAAATAGCCCCAGCCAATTCTACAGTGACCCTTCTCACAAACTGGACAGTAGAACATTGTCACACTCCACACTTCACCATAAACAACACTCTCCAACCACACACACACACACACACACACACACACACACACACACACACACACAAAATCCTTGGTGTAACATACATCAATGTCATTTAAACAACACATCACAAATATTAAAGATAAGTTAACACCAAGACTTAACGCACTGAGGTCACTTGCCCATACAACATTTGGACACAACAAAGAAACCACCACCACAGTAAACAAACACCATATACGTTCAGTGATGAATTATGCAAGCCCTGCTTAGGCTTCTAACCTCACTAAAACACACTACAACAACAAGGCACTAAAAATAATCATGGGCTGCACAGCTATTATACCCATAGACCACCTACACCAAGAAATCAAAGTCCCCAAAGTCAAGGATCATCTAGACATGAGAGGCACCCAAATTCTCACTGCAGCCTCCACAAACCCACACCATCCACTACACTACATGGCAGCACATCCACACACACCAGTGAACATCAAAGCAACAACCAGCACACGATATCATACACAAATACTGCCATCTCTTCCCCCTTGCCCGCCTCAGACCAGCTTCCAGAAGCACATCCATACTCAAATCACTCTTCACTCCATTCAGTCACTCAAAGACAACACACAGCTCCATGCACGGCCTCCAGATATCCACCCTTCTGAATCCTATCTCCCTCGTGAGGACAGGGGTCCACCTGATCAGGCTGAGATGCGGGCATCATCCAGCCCTCTTGAGTTATCAGAAGAGGCTGGATGACTCCGTCACTGATGCCTGTCCAGAATGTAACACAGCTTCCCATACTATGAAGCACGTTATGGAAGAATGCATTGAACACAATCACCTACGCCAACAACACAACATACACTCCTTGAGAGCTCTGTGGGAAACCTCAGTCTCAGCCGTGGCCTTCCTTAGGGACTCGGGACTGTTCAGCCAGACTGCCTACAGAACAACTACTACTACTACTACCCCACTGAACCTATACCAACCTCACTATACAATAAATCATTATGCGACAGGTTTTCACTTGACGCAACCCTACTGTTTTGCATGACCAAATTGTATTTGTGGCATTTAGTCAAATAACAACAAATGTGCCAAATATCTAAAATTAAGCTTTAGGTCGCAACACACTCGTCTGCCATTTTTCTATCCAGTGGAAACGTTTTCACAGCATGTTCGTCTTTACAACAGGGTCGAAAGTCCTATACAACAAAGGGGATTCTCGTCCCAACATGCTGCAGGTTGGTACTCGTGGCCTCTCTCTCTCCCAAGGAAAGGTGTAGTGGAAGAAAGATAAACATATCAGCAAGCACTCCCCCAGGCTGCCAATGAACGGTGGGTCTCATGACGACGTCACACTCACAGCCAATCAGCAGCCATGTTTTGTGGGCGTGTTGGCTCGTGGGTGTGGCCAGATTCTGCCCTTCCCAGTTATGTTTACACTGTAAGCCACACACACGTGCTTTTGGTTTATTACATTATTTTCACCTCAGATTTACAGTGACTTACATTGCAACATGAGTGACTAACATAGTGATAACAAGCAGGAAGTCCCTGAGCATACGCAGAAATGAAAACATGAAGTGAAAACGTAATCCATCTTTTTGGAAACATGCAGTTGGCAAGCAAAAACAAAATGCTGGGGGTGCATACGTGAGTTATAGCATAAAAAAGGAAAAGCCAGCTAGGAAAACTGGTCCTTCTTGGAAGTGTGACTCAGCTGCTTCAACAACTTGGGCAATGAATGAAGTAAATGATCTATTTACAGCTTTTTAGGCAATGAGTGATTATACCAGACAGACCAGTTACTTTGCCAGTCATGTGAAAAGTGTAGCTATGAAGCAGCCTCATGTCAAGGGCCATAAAACAGGCAAGTCATGTACGATTAGTTATTGTGTTGAGTACCGGTATGCTAATGTGACTTATGATGTTTGTCAATCATCATTCCTCAGTGTTCATGGTTTAGGTGAGCATAGAGTTTGTTCTGTACTCGACAAAGTGACTGTAGCTGGATCAGTGGAAACTGACAAGCGAGGCACTGGCCCTAATCTGAACAAGTTAGTGATGAACGGAAGGCAGCAGACCGACAATACACTAGACTACTGTTATCCTCACACACCCCACAGCGCTTAAATACATGCACCACTACCGTACATGGGTTGGTGACTGACCTTTTCATATTTTTGGTTATTTTCAGTTTTTTTTCTTTTTTCCACAGGGGTAGAATGGTATGGGGTTAATAACTGAACAGCATTATAACCTGATTTATCATATATTTTGTATTTTATTCTCATGTGTCTTAAAGTATTTTACCAGCTCTGTTTTTTGAGATATTGTTTACTGAAATCAGGCTACTGTTAATGAGCTACAATGAAACAAATTTTTAACAATGTTTATCTCAAAACACTGATCTGACACGTTCATCATTACCTAACTAAACACCTCATTTGCTTTTTTTTTACAAGCAAAAACATGTGATCTAGGCCACAGGACTTTCTGAAAATTGTAGATCCATTTCACAATTTTTGGATGGTTGGCTGCACTTCCATGGAATTCCACATATTACTGTGATGCTGTGAATACAGTCAAAGACTGTTCTGTTCAAACTATTTATGAGCATTATACAAGCCAAACCTATTAAAAAAGGACACAGAACTTTGACAATTATCAAACGACTTTGTTTGTATCTTGAACTTTAATTTCTGAAAAGCCAGCTTGACTTCCCTGAGTCTGGAAATCTTCACTTTAATTATTGCCCTATAATGAATTTGCAAGTACAATACAGTACTACTTGTGAAGACTGCATAGTGGAACAGTATTTGTGAAGACTGCGTAGTGGAATGGTACAGTACAGTAGGTCCCCATTATAACAATGAGGTGCATTTGGGAAAACCCATCACTGAACCGGGGTATCAGTTACCGGGGACACTCAAACACAAAAAGTACAGTACTGTACAGGCCATGCAAATGAAAGTGGCGCAACGCAGTGAAAAATTTATGACACGGAGATGATGCATCATCTCTGGCTGTATTTCAAATCACACTCCTCATTGGGTTCAACCGTTACCTGTGATATGTTTCTCGTGCATCTGGCAACCAGTATGCACCATTTTTAACCATTGACTATGACGACAGTGTGTCAGCAAGTCATATGAGGAGGTTAGTGCAGTGGAAAGCAATCGATTTTCCATCCATTCATCCATCATCCAATCCTACATTGCCCCATGAGGAGCGTAGGAGCCCGAGGCTAGGCAGCTGGTCTCGACATTTAAGATGAGAGATCGATTTTTGTATATTATTATTTTTTTTCTCTCGCCTATCTTTACATACCTCCCCCAACAAAAATGTCTGTGAGACCGCAAATTGAAAGTGATAAAATTGCAGTGTTAGTGGCCCTGTACAAAGACAGGAAGCCACTAAAGGAAATATCAAATAGTACAGGAGTTAATCTGAGAACTGTGCAGCGTTGGATAAAGAGATTTCTGGATGGTGACGGTGTCTCATTACCACGACACAAAGAACATCCTGGCAAAGCAAAAAAAAAAAATTAACCAACGGACTTTAAATGTTATCAGATGTCAACTAGAGGTTAATCCACTGCTTACAGCAAAACAAATAAAAGAAAACAATCCTAACTTACTTGGTACTGTTAGTTTACGTACTGTGCAACATTATATCCATGACCATCTAAAGTACCTGTCGTACAGGCCAGTGCCAAAGCCAGAGCTGACGGAACGTCAAAGGAAAAAATGAGTGATTTTTGCCAAGAAATACAAACAATGGGATGATGTCAAGTGGCGTAGTGTGCTCTGGAGTGATGAGGCAGTGTTCTGTGTGACTGGCAACATGTCTGGCTGGGTGTACCGGCCTCGAGGCAGCAACCCCATTAACCCCAAGTACACCAGGGGTGTTGTGAAATTCCCAGACAAAGTGATGGTATGGGGATGTTTTTCATTTCATGGTGTTGGTGACTTAGTATTCCTTCCTGATACTGTGATTATGAACAAAAACAGTTACCTGGAGCTCCTGAGTGAGCATCTGCCAGATTCCTTTGACAAGAGCGAGGCAAACTTTTTCATGCAGGACGGTTCACCCTGCCACACTGCCAAGGATGTGACTCAATGGCTTACAGACTGTGACTTTCCATTCTTCAGTGATTGGCCAGGTAACTCACCTGATTTAAATCCCATAGAAAACCTTTGGGCCATTCTATAACGAAAACTACGAGAAGCAGATACTTCATCGGTAGCCTGGCTCAAGACAGCAATAATGAAGGAATGGAAGGAAACTGACCCTGCCACACTGCAAAACCTCACTAGTTCTCTTCCTAATTGTCTCGATGAATGCATTAAGCGTAGGGGGATGCCTACATGCTACTAGAACGTGGTAAGTGCTCATTTTCTGTATTTTCTTCCTACTTGTATTTGTTTTTTTTACATCCGCGGCAAGTCGCGCCACTTTCATTTGTGCGGACTGTATAGGGATGCATTTGAGAGCCTTGGGACCTCCCCCCAACCAAGTCCAAAACCCACCCAAATGAGTCCAAAAACAAGTTTCTAGCTCACCTAAAACCCCAGATAGCTTTAAAACATGCTAAACTAACTCACCTAAACCCAAAAATAAAATCTGAAAATCATAAAAAATGTCTGAAAAAAAAAAAATCAAACTTGGTGAATTGTACCTCAAAATGACAGTGTTCACCCCATCTACCGGTATGTCTAAAACACATTAATCTAAGTATAAACACAGTTTATAATTCAACCTAAATACAAATATTAAGTCTAAAATATCATCAAACTCTGAAAAAAAAAAAATCAGTTAAAATCAACAAACATTTCTCATTGGATAACCTGGGACTGGCCACTGATAGACAGGGAAGGGTGTTAATTGTTTTACATCACAATGGCGGGGTATTGCATAAAGGGGATTCATATACCAGGATATTACTGTACTGTTCTCATGATTTCCTTAATAAAGAAAAAAAGTGAACATCTGACAGTCTACATGTGAAATAATTCCCAGGGTGAAAATAAGTTTTACTTTAAGCAGCAGAAACACCTTACCAATTCACTTCTTCTTCCTGATCGAAAGTTTTCTGGTTATTTTTGGGGTGGTAAATGAATGTGTTACATTAGACTACTTTCCCTAATGTTTTTAGCCATGTTCCTTCTGCTGTATCAAATGTTTCTCGAGAGTAACGGCGGACACTTACTCCAACATATGTCCCCGTCACCTTTTGCTAGCTACCTCTTACTAACCTTAGCTACATTTTAACCTAATCAAGAAATTTGACCTAACCTAACTTAACCAAGATTCAACTAGCTACCCAGTAAGTCTGCCAGGTACACACACGGTTTATTTGAAGCAGCAGAAGCACCTTACCAAATCAGTTCTTCTTCCTGATACCGTGCAAGCCCTTTAATCCAGACTGCAGCAGCCCACAAACTGTCCGGATTATCAGATTTTCCGGACTATCAGACAGATACCAGAAAATGTTAAAAAAAACAAAAATAATAGTAAATAGTGAGACTGTGTTCCTTAACAAGCTGACAAAATATGGTACTGTACTCCTTTGCAGCAGTCTCATCGGCAGACCTCTTCTCCCCTGACACATCCACTACCCTTATCCCATGAAGAGTCTTAAAATTTCTGAGCCACCTATCAGAAAACTTCACATCAGTGTCGATCTTCATTTCCTTACAGAATTGTTTGGCCTTTTCAATAATCATTAACCCATTGATAGGCTTGCGCTCACATCGTTTTCCACAAAACCACTTAAAAAGAACTGTGTCTAACTGTGCCAGTCCTGGTTTCTTAAGAGTTTTCCTTTTCTCACATCCCTTCATAGACTGTCGGCTCGTGGCATATTCCCTCAGTTCCTTGGATTTATTTTTGCAGCCATAAATGGTTGACCGGCCTACAGTACATTAAACTCCCGCATTAAGTCCTTCACCAGTTCACCCTTCTCCAGCCATTGTATTATTTCTAATTTCTTACTAACAGTATTTGTAACATGCTTCCTCTTCTCACCAGTAGTAGGTAGTGTAGTAGGAGCCATTCTAGTGAAATACTGAAAAAAAGAACAAGCAAATTCCGTTGACAACGTGTGGAATGTACAACACGCACAATCAGCTGGGTAAACATGCAGTTGGGAGGATTCAGAACTTCCAGAATGTCGGCGCGGGTTGTTGACTAAGCTTTGGGTGCAGAATTGGATAGTTCAGCACACTGCTTTTGGCTATTTTTCGATAGTTCTCTATTTTTTTTGTATATCAATTTCGTACCCAAAAAAGCTAAAAATGACCCTGGGTTGAAAAGTCCTAACCATCGGGATTTCCGGACCATCAGGTGTTGGATTAAAGGACTTTTACTGTAGTCTGTTATATTCTTCTGACTATTTCTGGGGGAATAAGTAAACGTTTCAAGTGAAATCAGTTTGTCCGTTGTTTTTTGCTATGTTCCGCTGTGTCAGTTCGTTTGGTCTGCGATGGTGGAAGGGAAGAAGAGAGAACCTGTATTTTTACACAGGAAAAATCATCAGAGAAATTACCAATATGCCAGGAATCGAACCCGGGACTCTCAGGTGAGAGCCAGGCAGCATACCACTACACCACAACCAAGTGAGTTAACTTTTACCTGGTCGTGGTGTAGTGGTATGCTGCCTGGCTCTCACCTGAGAGTCCTGGGTTCGATTCCCGGCATATTGGTAATTTCTCTGATGATTTTTCCTGTGTAAAAATACAGGTTCTCTCTTCATTCTGACTTGCCGTAAGTGCTTGGGATAGATTAAAAGCATCTACTTGCCCGAGTACCAGGGGGTTAACTCACCCTCTTCAGGCCCACAGTGGGGGCGGAGGGAAGTTGGTTACAAGATTGTGACAACGTGAGTTAACTTTTACCTGGTTGTGGTGTAGTGGTATGCTGCCTGGCTCTCACCTGAGAGTCTCGGGTTCGATTCCCGGCATATTGGTAATTTCTCTGATGGTGGAAGGGACTGACCTAACCTAGCTTAACTGTATCTAATAATTTAATTTAATTTAATTTAACCTAACCTAGCTTAGCCTGGCATCCAGTTGGGAAGTTGGGAAATGAAAACCACCTTTGAGTATGCTGAGTTGGACAGACAACTGTATGTACGGCTTAAAGGTCGTGATGATAAAAAGTGGAAAATTTTTCGGCAGGAAAAGGTAATTTACCATCCTGAAAATAGTCAGAAAAAAACATAAAACAAACTGAAGGAATATGAACTGAATTGGTAAAGTCCTTCTACTGCTTCAAGTAAAGCGTACGTCTACTTTCATTACAAGTGCTGTTTTGACATAAGGAACATACCAGTAATGGTAAAAACAAAAGCAAAAAAATCAACAGAAAATGGTAATGCTTTACCAAACGGGTACGGCAATTCCATCTACATTATACCAAACCCACAATATCTATCTATCTATCTATCTATAGCCCGACGCCCTAATCCCGCAAAGGGTGGCCGCAGACAAAACGCCTCCAAGTCGCTGTCACTCACCATTTGACTAACCTCCCTCCAACTCACCCCCCCCTCCCTCATATACAATATCAAGGAAAGTAATTTTAGTACATAAACAACACAGATAGTTAACTGTTCCATTGTGACTGCAAGAAGTGAATGGACAAAGGCAAAAACTATACCATACCTGTTTTGGGCATTTATGGAAGTGGCCAGGTCACCCACGACAATGTTTACTGATGACTGGTAATATCCGGCTGGCCACATAGTTTACCAACCATTGCTCCGACTGGACACATCAGTGTATCCCGTGTCAAAGCAATGGGAACTTAACGATTTCACCAAACCTAACCCAGCTTTCAGGGGTGAGTTTATAAATCAGCCCAGTAGCTGTGGTAATCCAGGTAACCTATGAAAGACTCATTTCAATAGAAAATATACAAAGGCTGTGCTCATTTCATGAAGAATGAATCATAAATAAATTGTTTACCACCATGAGGTCAGAAAATACAGATAACAAACTAGAATAGTATAGACTGAATTGGTAAGATCCATTTACTACATGATGTAAAACGTATATTTACCATTCCCAGTATTAAAGCCAATGATTTCTACGTCTGTCATGAAAATTGGATGATTATTAAAAAATAAGTGAATACAGCTTGAAAACTCTGAAAAAAACATGAAAAATTAACATGAACCAGAGAACACCGGATACACATCAAAATTAGCATACCACTTCGATAACACTAACTTACCGGTGGTGACTATCCTTGAATGCCAGAGTAACGGAGACTGGAGTTGATATGTTCACCATTTAGTTTGTGCAGTTTTAAATGATTTCTGTGTCCCCTCCACACGATCGTCCTGACGGGAATAAGACCCACAAAGTTACAGATGCTGATGTAGGTAGATGTGGAGTTAATGCGAAAGATACGCCATCTGTGTAGTGGCTGGCGGATTATTTGTATGCGTTTTGAAGGGCAACAAAAGGCTAGCGGATTATTTGTATGCGTTTTGAAGGGCAACAAAAGGCTGGCGGATTATTTGTATGCGTTTTGAAGGGCAACAGAAGGCTGGTGGATTATTTGTATGCGTTTTGAAGGGCAACAAAAGGCTGGCGGATTATTTGTATGCGTTTTGAAGGGCAACAAAAGGCTGGCGGATTATTTGTATGCGATTTGAAGGGCAACAAAAGGCTGGCACAACTCGCCCTCACAACAAAAACAAAACAATTCGCCGTCTGAACGATTCCCCGTCATGTATTTTCATCTTAGTGTATTTAGCATGGACAGTATACTTTATTTTGAGTTACATGATTGCCGAGTGATTGCGGTTTATTGTTCCTGTAATAAATGTAAAATGTGGCATCAAATAGTATTAACGAAAAAAATATAAATATAATGAAATGCAAATCAGACAATGTCCTGAACGATGTTTCACTTCGTCGTTTAACATTAGGCTGCACACAAGCATTTATGTAATTGCCTAGTAACCTTAAGTGAACGATTGGTATACATTAAGATTATACAAATAATCTACAGATATTACGTGTATACAAATACGTAACTTTGAGATTCTCAACCTACTGTATCCAATAATTGCAGTAAGCTTCACCAGACTTCACCGCTTGCGCAGATTAGAACCTGAGCTTGGACCACCAGAAATCTAGGCTAATCAACAGGATTACGAATTATTGCATGACCTTCCAAGACAACCCATGTTAGGCAGCTCACATAACTGTGACCATGAGTACTATTATGCTGCATGTTTTTAGTCCGACCTCTCGTCCTAAGAACACCAGCTACTGAGCGGGGTCCTCTTTCCGGACCGGAAGTAAAGCACCCACAAAGGAACAGGACATAAAAACCAGGCAGTACACCTTAACACATCTATTACCTTAACTCTGACACCGTGACAATATACACAAAGAGATATTGGACATGTGTAAAGACAGGAAACACAGAATTAGCCTTTAATACAATGGGTAAGATTACACACACAGTAAGGCACTCTTCACTTGTACAGGAATATTTAGTACTAATATTACAGTACCCGAATAATGTGCTTTGGCAGAGATGGCGTTTTATTTACTGAGTTCGTTTCACTAGGGGAGGACATGATCAGGAGTGGGGGGAATGAATATTACCATAAGTGGGTAGAATGCAGGTCGCGCCACTCGCGGGAGTTACTTAGGCACAGTAGCACTGGGTCACAAATTTATGATGAACCCCGCACGCACCCGCTGTAACCCACGTTTTCTTTACGCCCGCCTGTATATGGTCTTTTCTGTTCTGCCAGGTATCGGGTCACTGCACTGAATATATCTATAGTCATTATATATCATTCGGGCCTTATTCTGTTCTTTTTCACTGTACACGACTGTGTAGATTGTTCACTATGTTAGCCTTATTAATGTCACTACGTACCCGTATTTTCTTTGGGTATCACCTGCTGCGCGTCCTGGGCGTGAGAGAGGGGCCCTACGGGGAGCCCTCCTGAAGGGGGCAGCGCACTGTCCGTAGGGGCGTCACTGCCCGGGTGGTGATCGTCGTTGGGGTGCAGGGAGGCCCTCCGATCTGGGGGCCTCGACCTGAGAGGCGGCCCTCGCACTGGGGCCGCGCCGATGGGGTGCAGCTAGGCCCTCCAGTCTGGGGGCCTCGACCTGTGGGGTGGCCCTCGGGACTGGGGCCAGACATCTGCAGGAGGCGGGCCTGGCGCCTCTGGCTCCGAGGAGAGAGAGAACCTGGGTTGTCTGGGCCTGAGGACTGCTGACCAGACCTGGGAGTCTGGGGACTGCGGCCGCCTACAGGAAGAAGCACCGTCAGGGGTGAACTGCGGCGTCACCTCCGTCGGGTGTCCGTCAGAGACAGGGACCTCCCAGGGGTAAGTGGTAGGGATTGGACTGTGCCACGCCACCACTCTGCCAGCACCTCCAGGGAATTGCTCCTGTGGGGAGACAAAGGGAGTCCCACGCAGCCGAGAGGAAAGGGGTCGGCCACCCAAGGGACCTCCTGCTCCGGGAGAGCCTTCGGAGTCACGAATGAGGGGTGTACGGTGGCCACTCCCTCCCCGTCATGTACGGTGGCCATGAACGCGGTTTCTTGACTCCTAGGGCTCGCAGCTGAAGGGCATACGGTGGCCGCTCCTTCCCCGTCATGTACGGTGGCCGTGAACGCGGTGCTGCTCCCGAAGGAGGAAAAGGCAGGAGAGGGGTGCACAGGAGCAGCGCCCTCTCCGGTGCGTGCTGAGGCCGTAGCCAAGGGTCTACTTACCCTTTCATGCACTAAGGCCGTAGCCGAGGGTCTACTTACCCTTTCACACACTAAGGCCGTAGCCAAGGGTCTACTTACCCTTTGACGCACTAAGGCCATAGCCGAGGGTCTACTTACCCTTTCACGCACTAAGGCCGTAGCCGTGTGCCTGCTCACCTGCTGGGAAGTAACTGAAGGGCATACGGTGGCCGCTCCTTCCCCGTCACGTACGGCGGCCGTGAACGCGGTGTTACTCTCACAGGAGGAAAAGGCAGGAGAGAGGTGCACAGGGGCAGCGCCCTCTCCGGTACGTGCTGAGGCCATAGCCGAGGGTCTACTTAGCCTTGCACGCACTAAGGCCGTAGCCGTGGGCCTGCCTGCCCTTTGGGAAGTAACTGAGGCGTTACTCCCGTAGTAGGAGGTAATAGTGGATGAGGGGCGTACGGTGGCCACTCCCTCCTCGTCACGTACGGTGGCCGTGATCACGGTTCCACTATTCCTTTCTCTGCCAGTCGAGGCACGTTCAATAACTAAGCCCCGAGGCCATCCCCAGAGGTGGCTGTGACTGAGGGGCATACGGTGGCCACTCCCTCCCCCTTCACGTATGGTGACCGTGATGGCGGTGTCACAGGGGGAAACAACTGAAGGGCATACAGTGACCGCTCCTTCCCTGGTACGTACGGTGGCCGTACCACGGTGTTGCCTGGGACTGACTCTGGATCAGCCCCACACCGAACCTGCCGAGGGTTGCCCCGCCTGCAGGGTCGTTGCCTCTTTCCGCTCACCTGGTGTTGTGACAGTTGCAGGGAAGAGGGGCTCTGGGGATAGGTGTCCTGGGGACCCTCTTGTCCTGGGTCACTAACCCCGCCGTGGTGTCTTCCTGGGGTGGTGGTGTGGTGGTGGCTCGGTGGTGGGGTGGGGGGTGGCAGGGTGAGTGGTCCGGCGCCGGCAGGTATTTTAAGTACTATGACAAGACAGTGGCAGTAAAAATAATTATAATAAAAAAACAAAACGCAGTCCCTTGGCAGGAAAACTTAATTTTAGTTGAAATTAACATGAAAAACCGAGTGAACATGCACTGTTCAGGAAATGACATGGCAATTTTACTGAGAAGGACGGAAGCATAAGCTATAAACATATAAAAGAGCCGCATTGTTTGTTTGTCCTTCAATCACGCCCAAACCAAGTGTAATGAGGGTCTATAAAAGCCCGCGTTGCCCAACACGGGGATCCTCTATTTGGCTCAGTGGTAATGTGCGAGTGTGTGCAGCGCGAGGGCCTGAGATCGAATCTCGGTCAGCCCAGTGACTAATTTGTTGAGTTTCAGTTCGGTTATTACACGAAGGTCAGAGATCCCCAGACCCTCAGTGTAGAGTGCCCAGACACGTGTATATTCTGAATCAGGGTGACCCAAAGTTGGTTTTAGGAGGTCAAAATTCAGATCTGGATCATTTAAAGTCGTCGGTAGAGTGTTTGCCATCTTGGCCCGGGCAACGTCAGGTACTCCTAAAGCCCAATTTTTGGCATGGAGACTCACATGACCTCCAGTTCGGACATAGGCTATGTGAGTTTGACCTCCGAGGTCATTTAAGGTCACCGGTTGGAGGTCATTTGAAGCCACCTGTAATAGTAAACAGATGCACACAAATACTGTGGGTTAGTCTGCGAACGCTGAAATAGAAAGTTCCTGGACCTCTTATAATCCCTCTTCAAAAGCATAAGAGGTATGTACGTGGTCATTCTGGAGTAAAAAGAAAGAATGGACTAGCTAGAACAAGCAGGATTAGTGTGTTCGCCTTTTTGGTCCGGGCAGCGCCTGGTAGTGTAGTATAAAAGAGAAACCTGGGGAGGGCGGAATAGCAATTCTGTCATGAATGAAATACTGACACAGGCAATATTATTCTCCTCTTTAGCCCTTTCTTATTTACAAGTACGTCATATCATAATTCTTTCATTATTCTAGAGACGATTCTATTTAATTTGGGCAAGATCCCCCTTAATAGGGGATTTATTGAGCGTTTCAGCTTGCCTCGTGCATTCGAAAGATGTCTCCTCTTGGTGTACACTGATAGGCCTGCTGTACTTCACTACACTTCACACACAGGTGATCACTCCATTTAATGAATAACACAACAGTCAGTTTATACTTCGACTCTATTTTTCCAACTCCACAGTTCGAGGGCGTGTGTGTTCTTACCTAATTGTTCTTACCTATTTGTATCTTTACAGGAATGAGTCAAGCTCCTACTGTCCCGTGTCTTAAACCATATTTATCGTACATATCCTTAAATTTGTGAATTGTTTTGGCTCACACTATTTCATTCGGTAGTGCATTCCATTGATCAATTGCTCTGTTTGGGAAACTGAATTTCCTTACGTCTTTATCACCTCTCTTCTTATGCAGTTTTTTGCCGTGTCCTCTTGCTGATGCTTCTCCATATGTTAAGTAATCATTTATGTCTATTTTCTCCTTTCCTGATATGCACTTATACAGCATTATCATGTCACCTCTTTTCCTTCTCTCCTGTAGTGTTGGTAGATTCAGTTTATTTAGTCTTTCTTCGTAGCTTAGGTTCCTTAAGCTTGGTATCCATCTTGTAGCGGCCCTTTGAACTTTTTCTATCTTGTCTATATGCTTTTTGAGATGAGGACTCCAGATTATTGATGCATATTCCAGGGTTGGTCTAATGAATGATGTTATTATCCTTCTTAGCATGTCTTCATTTATGTATGTGAATGCTATTCTCATATTTGCAAGCAGTGTATACATGTTCCGTACCTTCTCTCTGATGTGGTCAGCCGGAGATAGTCTGTTATTGATAATCATACCTAGGTCTTTCTTTCTTTCTGATGTGTATAGGGTTTTATTTCCTAACTTATAATCCCAATCAGGTCTTTTTCCACTTTTACCAAACTTGATTACATGACACTTGTCCACATTGAATTCCATTTGCCATGTACTACTCCATTCATGAAGTTTATTTAATTCTTCTTGTAGCTTCCTACAAGAGTCTGTGCTAGTAATTCTCCTTTGTATTTTTGCATCATCTGCAAACATATTCAGATAGCTCTCATTTCCAGTGTTACTGTTTATATCATTTATGTACACTAAAAACATGATTGGTGTCAGCACCGAACCCTGTGGTACTCCACTAGTCACTTCTTTCCATGATGAGTAGTTTCCTCTTAGTACTGTCCTCATTTCTCTTTTTATGAGAAAGTCTTGCATCCAACAAACAGCTTGCCTCGAATTCCTCCTTGATGGTACAGCTTCCATAAAAGTCTTTGGTGTGGTACCGTGTCAAAAGCTTTCTTGAAATCTAAATAGATACTGTCCACCCATCCTTCCCTTTCCTGTATTGTGTTTGTTACTCTGTCATAGTAGCTCAACAGATTAGTAACACATGATTTTCCTTTTCTGAAACGAAACTGTCTTTCTGTTATCATACTGTGTTCTTCTAGATGATTTACCCAAGCTTTTCTTATAAGTTTTTCTAATACCTTGCTTACAACACTGGTCAGTGATACTGGTCGGTAGTTGAGAAGATTTTGTCTATTTCCTTTCTTGAATAAGGGGACTATATTTGCTTTTTTCCAAATATCAGGTAGTTTCCCTTGACTCAAGGATTTCTTGAAAATTAAAAATAATGGTTTACTTAATTCCTTTGCACATTCTCGTAACACCCAACATGAAATTTCATCAGGACCACTTGCTTTTCCTCTGTCTAATCTACTTAACTCCTCCTGTATTACTTTTTCTGCTATTTGTATATCTGGTAGTATGTGTGGACATGCGTGTTCCACATAGTCCCTCTCAAAATTTTTTTCTTCTGTAAAAACTAATTGGAAATTCTTATTTAGTGCTTCACAAATATCTTTCTCTTGTATATAAGTGATTCCCTCGTCCGTAATGGATTGTATTATATCTTTTACTTTGGTTTTGCTTCTGATATAGCTGTAAAACAGCTTTGGTTGATCACTACTTTTATTTATTATATCCTCCTCAAACTGTTTTTGGGCTTCCCTCCTTATTCTTGTATAGTCGTTTCTTGCCTGTTTGTAATTATTATACGCCCTTTCACTATTGTGTCTTCTGTATCTATTCCACAACAAATCTCTTCTTTCTTTTGATTTTTTACATTCTGTATTGAACCATTTCTGTATTATCTTATCTGCTTCTTTGTGCTGTGGGATGTACTTCTGGACTCCTATTTCATAAAATTCACAAAAATTTTTATATACAGCATTTAAATCTTGTCCTCTAAGCTCATTTTCCCAATCAACTTCTAAGAAATACTTCTTTAGGTCTTGATAAAATCCCTTTTTATAGTTTAGGCTCTTTTTGTAACTGTCATTGCTGTTTACTATGTCATATGCAATCCTGAAGTTATAATTTAGTACTGCATGATCGCTTTTGCCGAGTGGAGGGTGATATATTAAACTGTCAATGTCATTTTCTTGCCTGGTAAATATTAGATCTAGCACTGAAGGTACATCAAGTCCTCTTTTTCTAGTGGTTTCCCTCACATGTTGCGTTAAGAAAAACTCTTGTACGAGATCCAGGAGCTTTTGGTCCCAACAGCTTTCTTGGCTATTTATATCTAGAGTATTCCAATTTATATTTGTATTGAAGTCCCCAGTTAGTATAATTCTTTCCGATTTCTCTTCCATTTTATGTAGCAAGGATCTTATACTCTGAATTGTACTCTCTGCCAGGTCCTCATATTCGTCTCTTTCCCATGTGTTTGATCTGGGTGGCATATACAAATTGGCTACAATTACTTTACCTTCAGGTGTGTCGATCTCTACTGTAATCAGTTCTACTTGTGATGGTATATCTAGGTTTATTTCCTTGACTTTTAGATTTTTCTTAGTTAATATTATAATTCCTCCTCCTTTTTTTAAATTTCTGTCTCTTCTTCATATATTGTATTCCTCTAAGTTTAGTATGTCATTGGATATCCTTGGTGTTAATTTTGTCTCAGTTAGGCATATTATTTGTGGTTCATTTTCTCTGACAATCATTCATCTCTAGTAATTTAGATACCATTCCATCCACATTTGAGTACATCAACTTTATCATCTTGTTTATATACTTGTCATGACATGGTTCTACTAACTTCCTCCTTTTTCTTCCACCCTGTTTGTGTACCACTTTCGTACCTGCAATCCTATTACTTTGTAAAAAAAAAAAAATTCTTCTTCTCCTCTTCTGATCTTCCCTCATTTTTTGTTTTTGCTTCCTCCCTTTTCTCTTTCAGTAATTCCAGTTCCTCTTGTGTTAGGCATCTTTTTATCCATACATTTTTGAACGCCTCTTTTTCCATAAGATTCTTTGCATTTTTTAGTATCTCTTCCACAGTGTTTACACTCTGGAAAGTCACCTTTAGAGGTCTTGTCTTGCTTTTCTCGTATTTCCCTAACCTTTTGTGTTCCTCTATGTCTTTACTACAGATTTCCTCTGATACTTCTTTCAGTAAGCTCATTACATTTGCCATCTCCTTTTTGTCTCTAGTGATCTTGTTTTTAATTTCTTCCTCTTCTATACCAGTGATTACTATTGATTTATTTATTTCTACTGAATCTCTGACTAACTTTGGATTGTTTTGGATTATTCTTTTCACTTCCTTTTTAATGCTTTTTTCCTCCACCCTTGTTTCTAAGTCTTTCTTTACTTTCACCATTTCAGCATGCGTGGTTTCTACATCATTTTTGTAGCTTTGCACAGCTTCATTCACCTGTGTTATCTTCTCCTCAATATCACTGCTCTGGTCCATAAGACTGCTTGCTTGTCTAATTGTCTCTGTGTCATTTTTTAACTCTTCCATAACACTCTCGTGATTGACTACTGTACTTCCCATTTCACTCACTTTCTTCCTAAGCGTACTCAATTCCACTGTTAGTTCACTGATGGTTGTGTCTTTCTTATTGGCCTCCCTTCCTAGTTTTTCTGTCTCTTCCTTTTGCAAGTGCATTTGCTTCTTTATTTCATCAATTTCATTTTTGAAAGCCATTTCTAGTTTGTGTACACGTTCAACCAGTCTATTGTGAGTCTCCACTTCAACCAGTTCTTGGTAGAAATCATCATTTTGCTTTTTACTTTTATCCCTTTTCTTTTCCAAATTTGTTTTACTGAAGTATGTATCCATTTTGTAATACTAAATGAAAAGTATGTACTTAAACTTTCCGCGTGTTGCCGTAGTATAAACAAACCCAGCTGACTCAACGCATCGTGGTTCTTTGTTGTTTCAACCAGTCTTATTTAAACTTATTATTTCTTTACCTTTTAATAATGAAAAATCATTTAGTCTAACCTGGTACAGAGCTTGACTCATTCAAAGATACTAATTCAGGTAATTGCCACTGGCCGTGTTGTTTTGGTACGGAGCGCCGATGTCCGACGTCTGCATCTGATGACTTCCTCTGTGTGTGTGTGTGTGTGTGCGTGTGTGTGTAGCCGGAGCACTAGTTCAGATGCTGCACTGTAAGGAGAGAGGGGAAGGGAGGGATTAATGAACTGTGGAGTGGAGGGAAGAACTGGGTAGTCATGGAATGCAAGGGGGACTTACACAGTGTGATACATTGGATGGATAGGTGAAGTGTGGCAGAATTACAGGGACATTATTGTGTATGATACCTTTGTACCTCAGCCTTCTGCTTCTGCTTCTTATATTACACACACTCTTATACACACTCTTACACACACATACACACACTCCTACACACACTCCTACACACACTCTTACACACACTCTTACACATACTCATACACACACTCTAACACATACTCTTACACACACTCATACACACATTCCTACACACACTCTTACACACACTCCTACACACACTCTTACACATTTATCTTCCCTTGCACTGCTCACTCTTTCCCTCCCTTAGTTATCCGTCTCTCTTTCCTCAGTGTTTCTTTCCTCCACCCCTATTTTCCTCCATCATTCCCCTTTCTTCCTTTCTTCCTCCCCTCCACCTCCTCTTTCCTCTTCTCTCTCCATTATCCCTCTTTCTCTCCTCCATCCCACTTTTTGCCTTCCTTGTCTTTAAACCTGACTCCTTTTCTCTTTCATTCTATACTATGTCCCTACTAGTGCTCTTTACCTCTCTCTCTCTCTCTC
Source organism: Coenobita brevimanus (assembly GCF_032717465.1). NCBI lineage: Eukaryota > Metazoa > Arthropoda > Malacostraca > Decapoda > Coenobitidae > Coenobita > Coenobita brevimanus. The sequence continues at coordinate 12,112,021 of NC_137048.1, forward strand.
TCTCTCTCTCTCTCTCTCTCTCTCTCTCTCTCTCACACACACACACACACACACACACACACACACACACGTACGTTTCCTCTCTCTCTCTCTCTCTCTCTCTCTCTCTCTCTCTCTCTCTCTCTCTCTCTCTCTCTCTCTCTCTCTCTCTCTCTCTCTCTCTCTCTAATTCGTCCTGGGGGTGAAGGGGTTAAGGCAGTCTTGGCAGCGGCAGACGATTTATTCAGCAAGGGAGACAACCATCGTGGAGGGGAAGGCAGCACACACCAGCCATTAACACCTTCATATCGGTGATTTGGTTGGCCTTTACTTGGTGTCCTTTACTTGGTGTCCTTTACTTAGTGTCCTTTACTTAGTGTCCTTTACTTAGTGTCCTTTACTTGGTGTCCTTTACTTGGTGTCCTTTACTTAGTGTCCTTTACTTAGTGTCCTTTACTTGGTGTCCTTTACTTGGTGTCCTTTACTTAGTGTCCTTTACTTAGTGTCCTTTACTTGGTGTCCTTTACTTAGTGTCCTTTACTTAGTGTCCTTTACTTAGTGTCCTTTACTTAGTGTCCTTTACTTAGTCTCCTTTACTTGGTGTCCTTTACTTAGTGTCCTTTACTTAGTCTCCTTTACTTAGTCTCCTTTACTTAGTCTCCTTTACTTAGTGTCCTTTACTTAGTGTCCTTTACTTAGTCTCCATTACTTAGTGTCCTTTACTTAGTGTCCTTTACTTGGTGTCCTTTACTTAGTCTCCATTACTTAGTTTACTTTACTTAGTTTACTTTACTTAGTTTACTTTACTTAGTGTCCTTTACTTAGTTTACTTTACTTAGTTTCTTTAGTTTTCTTTACTGACGCCAGTATTTCTCTTCCAATTTTTTTCACCTTGACTGACTTTGTTGTCACACACACACACACACACACACACACACACACACAAACACACACACACACACACACACACACACACACACACACACACACACACACACACACACACACTTCTCATCTTGAAGGGGCCAATGTAGGCTGTAAGCAAATTCTTCAGTGCAATAAGTCATCCAAACTGAGTGTAATCTTTTGTATATCAGGCGATTTGTATTTTTATTGTACGAGCGAATTTCTAGCAGTATATCTATCTATTGCCACACGCCTTAATCCCATAAGGGATGACCACAAGCAAATCGCCTCCATGTCGCCCTGTCCCCCGCCATTTCAATGCCCTGCTGCCAGTTCACACACCCCTCTCTCATATACCTCTCCACTCCATCCCTCACTTTCATCCTCGGCCTCCCCCTCCCTCCCCCTCAAGACCATCTTTGTCTAAATAAAGCCGTTGGGCGCTAATCAGCCTGAAATACATGATGGGACTGAAGGGGTACATTGAGTTGGCTTCTTGTGTAGGTATTGTAGTTGTTGACAGAACCCCGGCACCTTGACTGTGCAGACTGGAGGCGTCAGGGTGGTGGGGGTAGGTGAGGCAGGGGGGTGTGAGGCAGAGAAGGGTTAAGGAGAGGTAGGGGTGCTGGTGGTAGCAGGTAGGCAGGGGTGTTGGTGGTAGCAGGTAGGCAGAGGGTGTGAAGCAGTGAAGGGTTAAGGAGAGGCAGGGGTGTTGGTGGTAGCAGGTAGGCAGGGGTGTTGGTGGTAGCAGGTAGGCGGGGGGGGGGTGAGGCAAAGAAGGGTTAAAGAGAGGCAGGGGTGTTGTGTAGCAGGTAGGCAGGGGGTGTGAGGCAAAGAAGGGTTAAAGAGAGGCAGGGGTGTTGTGTAGCAGGTAGGCAGGGGGATGTGAGGCAGAGAGGGGTTAAGGAGAGCAGCGGTGTTGGTGGTAAGGGTAGGTGAAGCAAGGCGATGTGAGGCAGGGAAGGGTTAAGGAGAGGCAGGGGTGTTGGTGGCAGCAGGTAGGCAGGGGGGTGTGAGGCAGAGAAGGGTTAAGGAGAGGCAGGGGTGTTGGTGCAGCAGGTAGGCAGGGCAGGCTTGGGGAAAGGTAGGGTGGCATGAGTGGAGGGGACAGAGGTGCAGGCGGCAGGGGTGGCAGTACTCAGTGTGTTGGAGGTAAACAAGAGGCAGGGCTGGGTTGGATGTCAGGTGGGGTTGGGTAAGGCAGCACTGGATCAGACAGGGTGAGTGTGACAGGACGGGTTGCGAAGTGGAGGTAGGAAGGAGAAAAATGAGTGAGGTAGGGGTGGAGAAGGCATGGGTGGGGGAGGTAGGGGTGGAGAAGGCATGGGTGGGTGAGGTAGGGGTGGAGAAGGCATGGGTGGGTGAGGTAGGGATGGAGAAGGTATGGGTGGGGAAGGCATGGGTGCGTGAGGTAGGGATGGAGAAGGCATGGGTGGGTGAGGTAGGGGTGGGGAAGGCATGGGTGGGTGAGGTAGGGGTGGGGAAGGCATGGGTGGGTGAGGTAGGGGTGGGGAAGGCATGGGTGGGTGAGGTAGGGGTGGAGAAGGCGTGGGTGGGTGAGGTAGGGATGGGGAAGGCATGGGTGGGGGAGGTAGGGGTGGGGAAGGCATGGGAGGGTGAGGTAGGGGTGGGGAAGGCATGGGTGGGTGAGGTAGGGGTGGGGAAGGCATGGGTGGGTGAGGTAGGGGTGGGGAAGTCATTGGGGGGTGAGGTAGGGGTGGGAAGGCATGGGTGGGGGGGGGTCGGGGTGGGGAAGGCATGGGTGGGTGAGGTAGGGGTGGGGAAGGCATGGGTGGGTGAGGGAGGGGGGGGGAAGGCATGGGTGGGGGAGGTAGGGGTGGGGAAGGCATGGGCGGGTGAGGTAAGGGTGGGGAAGGCATGGGTGGGTGAGGTAGGGGTGGGGAAGGCATGGGAGGGGGAGGTAGGGGTGGGGAAGGCATGGGCGGGTGAGGTAGGGGTGGGGAAGGCATGGGTGGGGGAGGTAGGGGGGGGGAAGGCATGGGTGGGTGAGGTAAGGGTAGGGAAGGCATGGGTGGGTGAGGTAGGGGTGGGGAAGGCATGGGTGGGTGAGGTAAGGGTGGGGAAGGCATGGGTGGGTGAGGTAGGGGTGGGGAAGGCATGGGTGGGTGAGGTAGGGGTGGGGAAGGCATGGGTGGGTGAGGTAGGGGTGGGGAAGGCATGGGTGGGTGAGGTAGGGGTGGAGAAGGCATGGGTGGGTGAGGTAGGGGTGGGGAAGGCATGGGTGGGTGAGGTAGGGGTGGGGAAGGCATGGGTGGGTGAGGTAGTCAAGCATCATGGGGAATTAAGAGCACTAGTCTAGTTGGAAATTGTGTGTGTGTGTGTGTGTGTGTGTGTGTGTGTTTATTTCAGACCTGCTATACGCACACACACACACACAAGCATCTTCGCCAGGTGTAACGAATACACAGCGGCAATACTAAACCATCTGACACACGCCCTAGTAGAGATGGGGGTGTTCACTGTATATCGCCTGTTGCAAATTTTCATTGGCTTCGTAACACTTCTTCCTTAGTGGTCTACCCGTACACATTACACCTTTATAAGTCTCTACAAGCAGCATGCAATCCCACCCACACCACTAACTTCTGATGAGAAAGTACGTTCGTTTGTTCAGTGATGGGAAGCTTTGGCTGGTACATTCTCTGTCTATCTATCTGTCTGTTTGTCTATCTGTTACCAAACGCCTCAATCCCGTAAGGGATGGCCACAAACAAATCGCCTCCATGTCGCCCTGTCCCCAGCCATTTCACTGCCCTGCTCCCAGCTCACACACACCTCTCTCATAATCCCTCCATCTCATCCCTGGCCTCCCTCTCCCTCTCCCACCCTCCACCTCACTCACATGCATGGTAGTATGAAGAAATATTAGAAAAGCGATGTATGGATACGGTATAATCTTAGTCTGTCCTAAACCACTTCATTCAGGTGACGTATTATCCAATTTATTCTTGAAACTGTTTAACGTCTTAATTCAGCTTAACATTTCCCTAACTTGTCTTTTTAGCTACGGCCTTAATCAGAGCTGGCATAAACGACAACTTTTCTGAGTTGAATAAAATTGTCCAAAACATTTTCCCACATTGTACGGGAAAACGATAGTGACCTTATATTCCGTTGTATATATCACAAACATTGTATATTAATGCAGTATTAATGTAAAGTTAGATGTTTACCACTAATTCGTTAAAATTTATCCCTGAGGCACGAGTGAAAGATTTGATATAGTACGTACATTTGCGGTGATTGGCTGCGAGGCCTGACGCCGGAAAGAGATGACATCTGATTGGCTGTGTGACGTCACTACACTACCCACAATGCAACAGTCCACCAGGAGGGCAGGCGCAGGCTAGGAAGTTACCGGTGTTGTTTTTTTGTTGGTGTATTTTTATAAATTTCCCAATTTGTGGTGCACTTACACAAGACTATGGGCCACATCAGCGGTGTGAGACAACAGCGAGCTGCCAGAACGAGGCAGCGTGTGTCTAGCAGCACAAATGAACGGGTAAGGCGTGTGAAAATAGGAAACCTGTGCTGGTGTCAATATGGCAGGTGAGACAGTGTGAGGCGTGAGGTGTGGCTGCGTGAACCTGAAGCAGTGCCGTTGTTTTAGTCAGTACCGCCACCCAATATCCATAGAATACGATGTCTACTTACGGGCCACTTATGAGTGATGACGTCACACTCTCCCTTCGCGCCCTGCTGCCCTTATTCAGCTCCTCAGATTGTCAACATTCATGAAGTGTGGCGTGCCCATTTTGCAATTGACATTTTATCTGCCACCTTTCTACGATTGTTTCCATACACAAGGAGGAGAAAAATGCCCAATTACGTTCAGAATAGTGATGTTTCTCGTGCCACAGAAACGAAACGTGACATTCTGCAATTTCCCGAAAAAATGAAGAAATGAGATGGTAAAGGACTAATACAGGACAGATATTGGGAAAGTACAATTAAGTTCATTTATCTGGTTGATACTTGGTCTGAAATATTCATTTTCCGTGATCCACGGGATGTAAACTCTTCTAGAAATGCTTATGGGTTAGATGTAGAAACCCATGACAAAACACCGAAGTACATGATAAACACAGCAAAATCAGTGTGAATGTATGGGAGTAAAGGTCTTTACCAGTTTCAGAAAGGACTGATCATATCATCAGAGTCTTTGCCTATGTTACAGGAAATGGTAAAGGGTTAGTACAATATCTCCTACATATTAACATACAGATTGGATCAAGACGGGCTGGAGCACTTCTTTGCTTGCCACAAACAAATGGGAGTATGTTATCAGCATCCATCTCCCGTTGCAGTAAAACATCGGGTTAAGTCACATCTCAGAAATAATAGTTCACATCTGGGGTCAAAATACAATGTGGAGGAAAAAAATTGATGATGTGAACATGTCAGCTGGATCATTTTCCAGCTTCAATGATGAGCATGCTCCATTGTCTGAGGATAACGAATAAAATCTCCGGCGTGAACTGACCCTGTCTGCAGTGGTGTTCTGCTTGTCAGACGAAAACGATGAACCAGAGGCAGAGGGTATGCGCAAGGAAAATATTTCAAACTGGATTTTGAAGGTAAAGGGTTAAAAGAAGTTACTGAGCAGGAGGGCCTAGCGTATTTTGGTGGATTCTTAGCTCATAAATTTTCTCATCATGGCTACCTCGGTTTAAAGGCATCAAACAAAGAAGACACATGGACTGGTGTAATTAGCATTGGAAATGAAAAATTGATGAAACCTAGCTTTGAATTCCTAGAAAAATTAAAAACAATGGAAAAGTTATTTGTCATCATGGAGCCAAAGGCCTGCAACCTGGAGAAGCCACCACCCAGAATCTAGCCAGTCCAACTGCTGTTTGTTTCTCTGCCTTATGAAATAACGATTTATTTTGCTTTTTAGAATGCGAGTACTAAATAAAAAAAAATCATTTAATCCAGAAAAACTAAACAAAATGAGTAAACTGATGATTAATAAAAAGATGTATAAAACTCTGACTGATTGCTTGAGAGAGAGAGAGAGGAGAGAGAGAGAGAGAGAGATTCATATTCACTGAACTTTAAGTATGACATGAGACAATTTTCTAGTCAGTATGCTTCAGTACTGTTTCCAAGCTTATAAATGATATGAGCACGCTATGACTATAAACCAATAAATTGTTTGGCTAGTGATTCGTATATTATTTATTTGCATCATTTTTGTCATAATGTGCAAGCACATATTATGATATGGTAGGAAAGAATGACAAGTTTTAGTGTATAACAATGTAAAGTATGAGCTGGCACGCGGCAGACGAGACCATAGTGTGACCTCATCACCTAGGAGCTGGCGCGGTTTCTTCGGCTCCCGGCCGGTCCGTGAGTATGACATTGTTATCTATGGCTACTGGTGTTCTGCACCGTAATTTTACCCTGACGTCTTCAATATCTTGTGGTTTTCTAAGTTAGTTTCAGGTAACGTTGGGTTTAAGTGATCTTTAACATAGATACACGTGTCTGTAGATTTTGTCATTGGGTTTGTTTACAAACACGTCAGAAGTGTTGGGCAGCAGCCAAATTTCACTTACACATAGAACGTCCATATTTCTTTCCTGCACCATCATTTTAATGCTTTCTAGGTGTGACATGAGGCACTGTGCATTTATGGGTTCAAAAATTACATTATTTTTCCCCTTTCTGGGTTTTGTATGGGCAAGATCTTGGCCATTTCCCTATTATATTGTTCACATTGACGGCTCTTGTACCCATAGTTGTTGTAATTTTGACACAAAATGTTGTGGTCAGCCCTGCATGTCGTTTGGTGGTGGTTGAATCTCTGTCTGTCTGTCTGTCTGTTCTGTCTGTCTCTGTCTGCCTGTCTGTCTGTCTCTGTCTCTGTTTGTCTGTCTGTCTGTCTGTCTCTGTCTCTCTCTCTCTCTCTCTCTCTCTCTCTCTCTCTCTCTCTCTCTCTCTCTCTCTCTTCTCCCTTCCGTTGTTCCTCCTTTCTCTCCTATCCTCCTCTTTCCGTCTTCCCTCTTTCACTCCTTCCCTCTCCCTCTCTTTCCTTCTCTCTCCCTCTCTTTTTCTCATCACCCTCCCTTCTTCTTTCTCTCCTTCCCTTTCTCTTCCATTTTCTCCCTCCCCCTCCCTCCCTCTCCCTCTTTATCTCCGGAGCTGAGTGGGAGTTACAATGTGCTGTCACCTGGAGTTTTGTTGTAATAGTTAACAAAGCACACATTACCTGTATTGTGCTGGCTCCCGGGGCATGAGAGAGAGAGAGAGAGAGAGAGAGAGAGAGAGAGAGAGAGAGAGAGAAACTGAGGAAGAAGAATGGGGAAGGAAGGAAAAGAGAAAACAAAGGGAGAGAAAAGGAATACATAAGAGAAATGAAGAGAGAGAGAGAGATTAATGGAAGTCACAAACACCATACCACAGCACCATATGTGGATTAATGTGGTGATGATGATGATGATGATGATGGTGATAGTGATAGTGATGGTGATGATGATGACGATGATGATGGTGATGGTGATAGTGATGATGATGATGATGGTGATGGTGATTGTGATGATGGTGATGATGATGACGATGATGATGGTGATAGTGATGATGATGATGATGATGATGATGGTGATAGTGATGATGGCGGTGATGATGATGGTGGTGATGGTGATAGTGATGGTGATGATGATGATGGTGATGATGATGATGGTCATGATGATGATGATGTAGATGATGATGATGATGGTCATGATGATGATGATGATGATGATGATGATGGTGATGATGATGATATTCATGATGATGATGATGATATTCATGATGGTGATGATGATGGTGATGATGACGATGGTGATGATGATGATGGTGATGATGATGATGATGATGATGGTGATGACGATGGTGATGATGACGATGGTGATGATGACGATGGTGATGATGATGATGATGATGATGGTGATGATGATGATATTCATGATGGTGATGATTGTGGTGATGATTATGTGAGATGATGATGATGGTGATGATTGTGGTGATGATTATGTGAGATGATGATGATGGTGGTGATGATGATGATTGTGGTGATGATGATGATGGTGATGGTGATGATGATGGTGATGATTGTGGTGATGGTGATGGTGATGATTGTGGTGATGGTGATGATGATGATGATGGTGATGACTGTGGTGATGGTGATGGTGATGATGGTGATGGTGATGATGATGGTGATGATTGTGGTGATGGTGATGATGGTGATGATTGTAATGATGATGATGATGGTGATGATGGTGATGGTGATGATGATGATGATGGTGATGACTGTGGTGATGGTGATGGTGATGATTGTAATGATGATGATGATGATGATGTGGGTTTATGGTCTAATTATCATGTTTTTTTTCAGGTGTGTTTGGGAGTTTGGTGTTTGTGGTGAGTGTTTGTGTGTGTTTGTACTGTGTTTGTCAATGGCAGGAGTTTGATTTATTGTTTGTACACACACACACACACACACACACACACACACACACACACACACACTGTCTACTCTCGAGTGAGAACAAGCGTAGATTAAAAGACAGAATAGTAAAAAGGAGAGAGAGAGAGAGAGAGAGAGAGTTTGCTGTGAGGTGTGAGAGGCTGTGGCAATGAGAGGTCAGTAGGGCCATTCCTGAATTCTTCTCAGGTAAGAAATTCAGGACCGTTCTGGGAGTAACAAAGGGACCGTTCCTGAAAAGTAATAAAATAAGAGGGAAGTTGATTAAAAGGTATTAATTTTTTTTTTTTTTTTTTTTTTTTACATGTGTCTACTGTACGTACCTATCTATCCAGTAGGTACCATCCTCTCACCCGATGTAGTGACAGATTTATTAGATGGATACATACACATACTGAAAAAATACTTTACAAAGTTGATTAAAAGGCATCACTATTTAATTTACCTACCTATCTCTTTATCAAGTAGGTACCATCCACTCACCCGATGTAGTGATAGATTTATTAGATTGGTACATGTAGATAGATACAAATACCGATTATAAGTTGATTACAAGGCATCAGTATTTACTTTATCTACCTATCTGTTTATCAAGAGGCTAGGTACCATCCATTCACCCGATGTAGTGATAGATTTATTTGACTTATACCAATAGATAATTGCAATATAGGTTAAAAGTTTATTAAAAGGCATCAGTAATTATTTTCAGTTCCTGTCTCTATACCCTCCATTTATCTATCTGGGAGTTACCATCCACTCACCCAATGTAGTGATACATTTAGTAGATACATATAGATAGTTGCAAGAATAAAGTTTACCAGAAGGCATTAATACTGATACTCTCTGCTTGTCTGCCTACTGTCCTATCTATCTACCTATAGGGGGAGGCGGTGGCTCAGTGGGTAGAGAGGTGGCCTGCAGTCCTAATGAACCCATGTTCAAATCCCCGCTGGGGCAGGGAACAGTTTAAGGATTTGAATATCACAAAAGCAGACTTTACTGATCTACCAGAAGACCCGCCGACATGTCGTAAAAATACCCCCGCTAATACCAATACACCAGTCCTGTATGAGACAGCCCTAGCATGTATTCAGTATGAACGGTGGGTGTTAGTGCCATAAAAATATCCCCGCTAATACCAATACACCAGTCCTGTATGAGACAGCCCTAGCATGTATTCAGTATGGACGGTGGGTGTTAGTGCCATAAAAATACCCCCGCTAATACCAATACACCAGTCCTGTATGAGACAGCCCTAGCATGTATTCAGTATGGACGGTGGGTGTTAGTGCCATAAAAATACCCCCGCTAATACCAATACACCAGTCCTGTATGAGAGCCCTAGCATGTATTCAGTATGGACGGTGGGTGTTAGTGCCATAAAATTACCTCCGCTAATACCAGTACACCAGTCCTGTATGAGACAGCCCTAGCATGTATTCAGTAGGGACGGTGGGTGTTAGCGCCGAAGTGGTGACATGTGGAGGTGTAGGAGGACTACTGGGCCTTGGGATAGGCTACTGTCCCCGAGATATAGGCCCTGAAGCCTTTGCCCAGAGTCGCACACACTAAACAAAAAAAAAAAAAAACATGAGAAAATAGGTTAAGAGTTGATTAAAAGGCATCAGTATTTATTTTCTCTACCTGTCTGTCTGCCTCCCTATCTTTATATATAGTAGGTACCATCCTCTCGCCCGATGTAGTGACAGATTTGTTAGATACATAAATATAGATAGTTGCAAAAATAATTCTGGAGTTGATTAAAAGGCACCAATATTTATTTTGTTTGCGTGCCTGTCTACCCACTGTATATCTACCTAGTAGGAACCATCCACTCATCCGATGAAGTAATAGATTAGTTAGATAAAAATAGTTTCAAAAATAGATTAAAAGTTGATTAAAAGTGATGAAAATTCATTTTCTCTACCTGTCTGTCTACAGACCTATCTTTCTATCTACAGTAGCAGGTACCATCCACTCACCCAATGTAGTAATAGATGTAATAGATATTAGCATATAGCTAGTTGCAAAAATAGATTAAAAGTTGATTAAAAAACATCAATATTTATCTTCTCTACTTGTCTCTATACCTTCTATCTATGTATCTATCTATCTAGCAGGTACCATCCACTCACTCAATAATTACATTGATTCTTATAGTTAATTGCAGAAATACATAAAAAAAGATGATTAAAGGCATCACTATTTATTTTCTCTACCAACTCTATCTGTGAGGTACGCACCATCCACTCACCCGATGTAATGACATTTATTAGACAAATGCATATAGATAGTTACAAAAATAGATCAAAAGTTGGTTAACAGGCATCAATATTTATTTTATCTACCTGTCTGTCTGCCCTTGTATCAATCTATCATGTAGGTACCATCCACTCACCCGATGTAGTGATAGATTTATTTGATACGGTAGATACATACCGGTATAGATAGTTGGAAAAATAGATTAAAAGCTGAGTAAAAAGCACCAACATTTATATTCTCAACCTGTCTTTTTACCTTCTTATCTGTCTATCCAGTAGGTACCATCCAGTCATCCGATGTAGTGACAGATTTATTAGATACGTATACAGTATATAGTTTCAAAGACGGAAAATAAAGATGATTAAAAGACATTTTTTCTCTCTCTCTCTACCTCTCTACCTACGTACCTATCTATCTAACCAGTAGGTGCCATCCACTCATCCAGTGTGGCGATAGATTTATTAGACAGTGATTTACTGTATGCAAAATTAAAATAAAAGTTGAGTAAACGGCATCAATAGTTATTTTCTCTACCATATCTATCTATCTGGTAGGTGCTATCCACTCATCCGATGTAGTCATTAATTTATTAGGTAGATACACAGAGATAGCTGTAAAAAATAGACTGAAAGTTTATTACAAGGCAGCAGTATTTTTTTTCCTTCTTGTGTATCCATGTACCTATCAGTGTATCTAGTTGCTACCCTCCACTCATCCGATGTAGTGACAGATTTAGTTGACACTCATATAAATAGTTGCAAAATAGATAAAAGATGATTAAAAGGCACCAATATTTATTATCTCTACTCGTCTCTCTGCCTACTTATCTGTCTATATAGTAGGTACCATCCACTTACCCGATGTAGTGATAGATTTATTAGGAATATACATATAAATGGTTGCAAAAATAGATCAAAAGTTGAATAAAAGCCATCTACATTTATTTTTATCTACCTGTTTGTCTACTTACCTATCTGTGTATAGAGTTGGTACCATCCACTCACCCGATGTAGTGATAAATAGTAAGTAGATAAACAAAGACTGATGCAAAAATAGACGAAAGGTTGATTAAGAGTCATCAGTATTTGTTATCTATACATGTCTGTCCACCTACCTATCTCTCTTAAGTAGATACCATCCACTCACCCGATGTAGTGATAGATTTATTTGATAGGTACAGACAGACAGTTCGAAAAATGGATTATAAGCTGAATAAGAGGCATCAATATTTATTTTCTACCTGACTGTCTACCTACCTGTATACCTAGTAGGCACCATCCACTCATCCGATGTAGTGACCGATTTACTAGATAGTTACTTATAGATAGTTCCAAAAATAGATTAAAAGATGACGAAAAGGTATTACAGTCTTTTTCTCTACCTCTCTGCTGCGTACCTGTCGATCTGTCTATTACGTACCATCCACTCACTCGATGTAGTGACATTTATGAAAGATACATATACATAGTTGTTAAAATAGATTAAAAGTTGATTAAAAGGCATCAGTATTTATATTCTCTATCCTGTCTATCAATCTACTAGGTACCATCCACTCAACAGATGTAGTTATCGATTTATTAGATACTTATTGAGGGCCGCAAAACTAGATTAAAAGTTGAGTAAAAGGCATCAATATTTTTTTCTACGTGTTTGTCAGGCTGCCTATCTACCTATCTTGAAGGTACCATCCGCTCACCCAATGAAGTGATAGACTTACTAGATAGAAACCTATAGATAGTTGTAAAAATAGATTGAAAGTTGATTAAAAGGCATTGAATTTATTTTCTCTGTCTCTCAACTTACCATTCCACCTATCTAGTAGGTACCATCCCCTCTTCCGATGTAGTGATAGATTTATTAAATTGGTACATATACGTAGTTGCAAAAATAAATTTATTTTGTCTGTTGACCTACTGTCTATCTACCTAGTAGGTACCGTCCACTCACCCGATGTAGTGATAGATTTATTAAATCATTACGTGCATATAGTTGCAAAAATAAATTTAAAGTTAATTACAAGTCGTCAGTATTTTCTCTACCTGTCTGTTGACCTAGTGTCTATCTACCTGGTGGGTACCGTCCACTCACTCGATGTAGTGATAATTTATTGGATAAATTCATATAGTTAAATAACAGATTAAAAATTTAATTAAAAGGCATCAGTATTTATTTTCAATGTGCCTGTCTCTATACCCTCTATTTATCTATCTAGGAGTTACCATCCACTCACCCAGTGTAGTGATACATTTATTCGATAGATACATATAGATAGTTGCAAGAGTAGGTTAATAGTTTATCAGAAGATATTAATACTGATTTTCTCTACCTCACTGTCTAGTATCCTATTTATCTATTTACTAGGTACCATCCACTCATCCAATGTAATTATAAATTTATCCGATACACATGCCGGTAGTTAGTTGCACAAATAAATTAAATGTTGATTAAATGACATCAATATATTTTATCTATACTTGTCTGATTACCTACCGACTACCTACCTATCTTTCTTTTAGGTACCATCCACTCACCCGATGTAGTGATAATTTGTTAGATAGATACATGTAGATACATGCGACAATAGATAAGAGTTGATTACAAGGCATCAGTATTCATTTTCTCTCCCTGTCTGGCTGCCTACCTATCTTTCCATCTAGTAGGTACCATCCACTCACCCAGTGCAGTGATACATTTATTAGATTGATTCTTATAGTTAATTGCAGATATACATAAGAAGATGAATAAAAGGTATCACTATTTTCTCTACCATCTCTATCTGTGAGGTAGGTACCATCCACTCACCCGATAGAGTGACATTTATTGGACAGATACATATAAACAGTTGCAAAAATAGATCAAAAGTTAACAGGCATCAATATTTATTTTATCTACCTGTCTGCTTTTCTATCTATCTATCATGTAGGTACCATCCACTCATCCGATGTAGTGATAGATTTATTTGATACGGTAGATACATACCGGTAAAGATGGTTGCAAAAATAGATTAAAAGGTGAGTAAAAGACATCCTCATTTATTTTCCTAACTTGTCTTTCTACCTTCCTATCTATATATCCAGTAGGTACCATCCAGTCATCCGATGTAGTGACAGGAATTATTAGATACCGATATTTAGTTTCAAAAAAAAAAAAAAAAAAATTAAAAGATGATTAAAATACATTACATTTTTTTTTTCTACCTCTGTTGACGTACCTATTTATATATCTAGTACGTACCATCCACTCATTCCATGTAGTGACAATTATTATATAGACATGTATGCATAGTCGCAAAAATAGACTAAAAGTTGATGAAAAGGCAACAGTATTTATTTCCTCTACCCTATGTATCTATCAAGTACCTGTAGGTGCCATCCACTCACCCGATGTAGTGACAGATTTACTTTGTATATATATATATATATATATATATATATATATATATATATATATATATATATTAAATAAAAGTTTATTAAAAGGCATCAGTATTTATTTTCTCTACCTGTCTCTCTACCTACCTATCTGTCAAATTAGTAGGTACCATCCAGACACCCGATGTAGTGATATATTTATCAGGCAGATACAAATGGTGAATGGTTGGTGAGTAGAGGTAGGGGAGAAGATGAGAGAGAGAAGAGAGAGGTATATGTGAGCAGGAGAAGGGAGGTTAGGAGACTGGTGAAGGAGAGTAAGAAGAAAGTGGATGAAGAGTTTGGGAGGAATCTGAGTGTGAAATGGAGGGAGAGTAAGAAATTGTTTTGGAAGGAGGTAAAGAAAGTAAGGCAGTGTGAAAAGGGAAATAGTAGGGGAGTGAAAGATAGGAATAATAGATTGTTGGTGGAGAAGAGAGAGAAATCGAGGAGATGGAAGGAGCACTTTGAGGATTTGTTGAATGTAGTGAGTGAGAGCAGTGTGAGTATAAGTGGTTGGGGAATGGCTGGGAGAAGAAGAGATGAGAGGAGGGAGGAAGAGATCAGTAGGGCGGAAGTAGTGGAAGCGATGAAGAAGATTAAGCTGGGAAAGGCCCCAGGAATTGATGGAGTGTGTGGTGAAATGCTTAGGTATGGGGGTGAGATTGTTGTGGAGTGGATATGGAAGTTGTGTAGATTGGCTTGGGAAGAGGGAAGGGTTCCAGAGGACTGGAAATCAGGTATAATTGTTCCTCTGTACAAAGGAAAAGGGGAGAGAGAAGTATGTGGTAACCATAGGGGTATTTGCCTTCTTAGTGTGACTGGTAAAATATATGGTAGAATACTCATTGATAGGGTTAGGCATATGACAGAGGAGATAGTTGGAGAACAAGGGGGATTTAGGAAGGGAAAAGGGTGTGTAGATCAGATATTTGTTCTAAGATGTTTATTGGAGAAGTATCTGGAGAAGGGAAGGAAAGTGTATGCTGCCTTCATGGACTTGGAGAAAGCTTGTGACAGAATAGATAGACAAGGTATGTGGAAGGTATTAAGAATATATGGAGTGGAGGGGAAATTGTTGAGTGCTGTGAAGAGTATGTACGAGGTAGCTAGGGCTACGGTGCGAGTGGATGGTGAGCTGAGTGAGTTCTTTGATCTCAGTGTGGGACTGAAACAGGGATGTGTGATGTCTCCATGGCTGTTTAATATATATATGGATGGGGTTGTAAAGGAGGTGCAAGGTAGGGCAGTGGATGTGGGGCTGGCCCTAATGAATGAGGGTGAGATTTGGAAGCTTCCAGTGTTGCTGTTTGCTGATGATACAGTATTGTTGAGTGAAGATGAATGCGAGTTGCAAGGTTTGGTGAATGAATTTGGGACAGTATGTAGGAGGAGGAAGCTGAAAGTTAATGTAAACAAAAGTAAAGTTATGGTGTTTGAGAGGAATGAAGTCACAGAGTGTGCAGTGAGGTTGGATGGTGAGGATATGGAGAATGTGAGTGCATTCAAGTACTTGGGTAGTGTGATGAGTAAGGATGGAACTTTGGGGGATGAAGTACGTGAAAGGGTACAGCAGGGAAGGAAGGTTGTTGGTACACTGAAAGCAGTGATGAGAAATAGGGAGGTGAGTATGGAAGTGAAGAAGTCACTGCATGATGGTATTGTGATCCCTACCCTGACGTATGGAAGCGAGGCGTGGACCTTGCAAGAGGGGAACAAGTCAAGAGTGAGAGCAGTGGAAATGAGTTACTTGAGAGGAGCATGTGGAGTGACGTGGAGGGACAGGTTGACGAATGAAGAAGTGAAGGAACGTTGTGGGGTAGATGTGGATGTGGTTGAGAAGATTAGGAGAAATACACTGAGGTGGTTTGGACATGTGGAGAGAATGGAGAATGAAAGACTGACTAAGAGGGTGTATGTAAGTGAGGTGGAGGGAGGGAGAGGGAGAGGTAGACCGAGGATGAGGTGGAGGGATGGAGTTGAGAGGTATATGAGGGAGGGGAGGTGAGTTGGGGGGAGGGTAGTCAAATGGTGGGTGACAGAGTGACTTTGAGGTGTTTTGTCTGCGGCCACCCTTTGCGGGATTAGGGCGTCGGGCTATAGATAGATAGATACATACATATAGTTGCAAAAATAGTTTAAAAGTTGATTAAAAGGCATGCATATTTTTTATTTGGTTGTGTGTTTACCTGCCTATCTGTCTATATAGTTGGAACCATCCACTCACCCAATGTAGTGATAATCATATCAGGTAGATAAAGACAGACTGCTGCAAAATGAGCTGAAAAGTAGATTAAAAGTCATCAGTATTTACTTTTACATGTCTACCTACCTACATAACTCTGTTAAGTAGATACGGTCCACTCACCCGATGTAGTGATAGATTTATTTGATGGGTATGTAAAGATAGAATAATTGATTAAAAGTTGAATAAAAAGCATCAGTACTGATTTTTCTTTACCTGTCTGTCTACCTACAATCAATTTACCTAGTAGGTACCATCCATTCATCCGACGTAGAGACCGATTTTCTAGATAATTACCTATAGATAGTTCCAAAAATAGATTAAAAGATGACGAAAAGGCATTACCGTTTTTTCTCTACCTCTCTGTCTATGTTCCTATCTATCTTTCCATTAGGTACCATCCACTCATCCGATGTAGTAACATTTATTAGATACATACTGTACATATACGTAAAGTTAAAAGGCATCAGTATTTATTTTCTCTACCGTATCTATCTGTCTACTAGGTGCCATCCATTCAACCGATGTAGTGATAAATTTATTAGATATTTACGGTATTAATAGTTGAAAAAGAGATAAAAAGTTGAGTAATAGACATCAATATTTATTTTCTGTACCTGTCTTTTTTACCTTCCTATCCATTTATGTAGTAGGTACCATCCACTCATCCGATGCAGTGACATTCATTAGACAGACACATATGTATAATTGCAAGAATAGATTATAAGTTGATTAAAAGGCATTCAAGTTTATTTCCTCCTTATCTCTTTCTATGTACCTGTTTGTCTAGCTGCTACCATCCACTCACCTGATGTAGAGATAGATTTATTAGGGGCATGGAAGAGTTTAAGGATTTGAATTTCATAAAAGCAGACTTTACTGATCTACCAGAAGACCCGCCGACATGTAAAAATACCCCCGCTAATACCAATACACCAGTCCTGTATGAGACAGCCCTAGCATGTATTCAGTATGGACGGTGGGTGTTAGTGCCATAAAAATACCCCCGCTAATACCAATACACCAGTCCTGCATGAGACAGCCCTAGCATGTATTCAGTATGGACGGTGGGTGTTAGTGCCATAAAAATACCCCCGCTAATACCAGTACACCAGTCCTGTATGAGACAGCCCTAGCATGTATTCAGTATGGACGGTGGGTGTTAGCGCCGAAGTGGTGACATGTAGAGGTGTATGGTGTGCAGGAGGACTACTGGGCCTTGGCAGCAGGATGTGTAGCCTATGCACAGAGTCGAGCACATAAAAAAAAAAAAAATAGGAGGCGAGGGAACTGATGACATGACGAGGACATTGTAAAGATTGATAGATAGATTGATTGATAGGTAGATAAGTAGATAGATAGATAGGTAGATAGATAGACAGATATAGGAAGATATACAGATACTAGATAGATAGATAGACAGACAGATAGACAGATAGTCAACATTTATAGTGAATAGGAAGAGAAAAATTGGAATGGAAATTTTATACAAAGGTAGGACTTAAATCCATAGATAGATAAATAGCTGTAAAAAGATATATAAAATGCTCCAGATAGATAGATAAATAGATAGTAGATAGATAGACAGATAGATAAATAGATTGATAGATAGGTAGAGAGATAGAGAGTTATAAAGGTGCAATAAATGGGATGAGGGAGGTGGTGACGTGAGGGATAGATAGATACACAGATAGATAAATAGGTCCAGATAGATACACAGATAGATAAATAGGTCCAGATAGATACACAGATAGATAAATAGGTCCAGATAGATACACAGATAGATAAATAGGTCCAGATAGATACACAGATAAATAGGTCCAGATAGATACACAGATAGATAAATAGGTCCAGATAGATAGAGGATAGATAAACTCACCAGGAACCGAAGGGAGCTGGTGACATGGATGGGAATTTTAATGGAGAGTAAGAAATAAATAAATAGATAGAGAGGTAGATAGATAGATAGATAAAAACTGTCTATCTACCTACCTTCCTACCTACCCACTTACCTACCTGCCTACCTACCTAACTACTTACCTACCTACCTACCTACCTACTTACCTACCTACCTACCTACCTACCTTCTTACCTACCTACCTTCTTACCTACCTACCTACCTACCTACCTACCTTCTTACCTACCTACCTTCCTACCTACCTACCTTCCTACCTACCTACCTACCTACTTACCTACCTACCCACCTTCTTACCTACCTACCTACCTACTTACCTACCTACCTACCTACCTTCCTAACTTCCTACCTACCTACCTACCTACCCTCTTATCTACCTACCCTCCTGCTTACCTACCTACCTGCCTACCTACCTACCTACCTACCTTCCTACATGTGTCTATCCTACCTACCTACCTACCTTCCTACATGTGTCTATCTATCTATTTATATGTATCTGACTGTCTATATCTATCTACTATTCTCTGTGTATCTATCCGTCTATCTATCTATGTATCTATTAAGACCAATAACCAAGGGGACTCTAGTATAAAAATAACTATAACTAAATTATGAGTTTTATTAAGTTGAAATGCAATTCGTCTTTGTATCTATCTATTGTTACGGAACAGAGAAAGATAATGTACACTTTAAGTGAGAATACTAAAAATCACTACTGTCCCGTAAAGTTCCAGGTTCAAAACAAAAGAGTTAGGTAAAATTACAAGTTAAAGTTTAATTCTCAAACTAACAACAAAACATTCAGGACTCATAAGGATAATGTAATGGCAAAAAACAGGTTAAATGTATGGTTAACTGCAATAGCCTCTATTAACACGAAATTAGCAAGAGTAAATTTATCTAAGTCAGCCCTGATAAAATGAGAATACACTGGATAATGCTCAGTTAATACAAGATAAATTATTACAGATACAAAATATTATTAATAATGACTGACATCCAAACTTTACATTAATCACAAAAATCTTACTAGGCCTAAGAATTAACACCTTATGCTACACAGTACAAGAAAAAATGCAATAACACTTATACTCAAATTACACAGCAGTTAGATGGCTGGAGACTTCCTGAGCACTCACAATAATAACAACTGTACAGGGGAGGACAGAGATGTGAGCAAAATGAGGAGTAGATCTAAGTGGCAATTAATGTAGAGACTGAGCTCATTATATAGGGGCCGGTAGAGCTTGATACAACTTGTAAGAAGGACGCGCAAATGAAGCTATTGGGGGCAAAGAGTTGACAATCCTGCTCTGAACAACAGAAAGAACGACTCACTCTACTATAACGGTAGAAGGGGGGGACTGAGGTAGAACACGCTCGTGATCAAACATGCAGCACACTGCACGCTAGAACTACACAAAGGATGATGAAATCATAGGCTATGTAACACCTCCCCACAAAGAAAAAAGAAATTTACAAAGGAAATTTCTGATTACTGTAAAGCAATCTGTCTAAAGTCTAGATAAGCAATCTGCAACAACACCCTCCCTCTTCAGTAGGTCTGTAAGTGGTGATACAAGAATTGAAAAGTTAAGAACAAATCTCCTGTAATAACCTACCATTCCCAAAAATCTTTGTAGCTCTTTCCTACTTTTAGGTCTGGGAAGATCACTTATAACCTGAACCTTAGCTGCTGGTGGTGCAACATGTCCATCACCAATTACGCACCCAAGGTACTGAACTTTAGCTTGACCAAACTCACACTTTGATAAATTAGCTACAAGATTAGCCTGAACCAAACGCTCAAGAAATTTACTGACATGGCATAGGTGATCTTTCCAGTTGTCACTGAAGATTAATACATCATCAATATAAACAACACACCCTGCCAAACCCTCTGTTACAACATTCATGAGCTTCTGAAAAGTGGCTGGTGCATTCTTCATACCATATGGCATTACAGAACATGCAAAAGTCTTTCCTAGTGTTACAAAACATGAGATCTCCCTAGCACGTTCAGTCATAGGTACTTGCCAGTATCCCTTTAACAAATCAAACTTTCTTATGTACCTAGCTTTTCCAATCTTGTCTATGCAATCTTCCACACAAGGGAGAGGGTAAGTGTCTGTTTTGGTTATCTGATTAACACGTCTGTAGTCGATGCAAAGCCGCTGTGACCCACCTGGCTTAGGGACTAGAGTGACTGGAGAACTCCACTCGCTCTGACAGGGTTCAATCATCTTGTGGTCCAACAGGTAGCCAAGCTCCTTCTGGATGAGAGGAACTTTCACTGGGTTCACACGGTAAGGAGGCAGTTTAATTGGCTTTGCGTCTCCAACATCAACATCATGCATCAACACAGTAGTTCTTCCTGGAGTGGCACGGAACACTTGCGGGTACTCCTGCAGTAATGCCGAAAACTCCTGCCTTTCCTCGGGAGGTAGATGAGAAAGCTTAGTCTGGAGATCATTCATGATATCAGGATTCTTCCCCAAACTATCACTCAGGCTCATACTGCATGGGAAAACTTCACTTGCAGACTCGGGAGGAACAGCTACATTGCAGACTGGGTTATTTTCGTCCCGCCTGTGATACAACTTTAGCATGTTGATGTGACAAAGTTGCTTGTTCTTTCTACGATCTGGTGTGGCGATGACATAGTTGACATGACTGAGTTTCTTCTCCACGAAATAAGGACCACTAAACTTGGCTTGAAGAGGTTGCCCATGAACTGGTAGCAGAATCAAAACCTGATCTCCTGGCTGAAAGTGGCGTAACCTAGACTTCTTATCATACCAAGTCTTCATCTTCTGAGCAGCTCCTAAATTCTCTCTCGCCAGCTGTAAAGCAGCGGACAGCCGTTCTTTGAACTTCATCACATACTCCAGCAGGTTGACGTCATCTTCCTCCGACAGCCAGCATTCCTTGAGTAACTTAAGGGGTCCTCTTACTTCATGGCCAAACAGTAGTTCAAAGGGTGAGAAGCCCAGTGATTCATTTGGAGATTCTCTTGCGGCAAATATGACGAATGGAAGACCTTTATCCCAGTCTTTCTGATGTTCCAAACAGTATTTCTTGAGCATCGATTTGAGTGTTTGATGATATCTCTCCAACGCTCCTTGAGTCTGGGGATGGTAAGCTGAGGACGTGATCTGGGTGATGCCCAACTCTTTCAGAGACTGCTTGAAAACATTTGACATGAAATTACTTCCCCGGTCTGACTGTACGTCCTTGGGCAGACCAAACTTTGTGAAGAACCCTAGCATTTCCTTAACCACGTTCTTTGCTGAGATATTTCTAAGTGGAATGGCTTCAGGATAACGAGTAGCCATATCAATCAGGGTCAACACATAAGAAAATCCTGAAGAAGTCTTAGGAAGAGGGCCCACAATATCCACCAACACATGGGTGAAAGGCGCCTCAAAAGGAGGAATGGGAACTAGAGGTGCAACCTTTTCGGTCTGATTACACTTCCCCACAACTTGACAGGTGTGACAAGACTTACAATACCAGGAAACATCCCTGAAGATACCTGGCCAGTAGAAGTGTTTCAAAATGCGTGCCACAGTCTTCCTCACTCCAAGGTGTCCTGCCAAACTGGAATCATGAGCCACTCTAATGATATCCTGCCTACAAACACGAGGGATGACAACTTGATGTACAACCTCCCATTCACAGTCGGCTGATGCTGTTGGGGTCTCCACTTCCTCATAAGTACTCCTGACTTTATATAATAACAAGTAGAAGCACCAGCTGACTCTTCCTCACTGCAAGCAGAGTTAGCTAGACCATTCAGCTCAGGGTCAGCAACCTGCAACTCAACCAACTCTTGACGAGACAAATTATCAACACTACGGGGTACTGCCTCATCTGGTGAGTGGTCCAAATCAGCAAGAAAAGTGTCAGCTAGGATAACATCATCATCATCATTATCCTCTAAGTCACCAGCAACTTTAGACTTAGCCCTAGTGACAGCACATGCAGGGAACACATCAGGGACATCACAATCCTGGGCCGCAGCCACTGGCTCACTAGACAACTGAGGAGCTGGACACACTTGACTTCCACCAATATCATTTCCAAGTAAGAAAGTTACACCTGACATTGGGAGTGTCTCAACCAACCCAACCATAACGGAACCATTAACAAAACCAGACTCTAAATTCACTCTGCACAGAGGGACAGAGAAGTAATTATTCCCTACACCTTGTAAGATTACAGTTTCATCAGAGGAATTAACATTAGAGCCTAGAACACTGGTCAGCATAAGAGATTGGCAAGCACCTGTATCACGATATATTTTAACTGATTTCCTGTCATTACTGTCCAGAGGACTGACAAAACCATCAGACAGGAAATTAGCACATGAACTCTTGAGAGTGTCACCCACGTTACTGCTCAAAAGAGGAGCTCCATCATGAGAATTTAATTTACCCTTGAAAGCAGGTTCAGTTAACTCAGTTAAAGAATTCTGGGAACTCTCAAGGGTGGACACTAGACCAATTGACTGAATATTTAAAGACTCCTTTTTGTTCACATCACGCTGTCTCCTGAAACATTTCTCCGTAGTATGACCAAGCTTACTACAATAAGTACATTTACTTTTCTGAAATCTAGAGGTGAAGCTGGTATTTACTTCCTGAGAAACATCATCTTTATTCTCTTTCCTGTTACCTGTACTCTGAGTAGAGGCAACGTACTGACTCTCAGCTTTCCCTTTTTCTTTAGAATATCTCTTGTGAGTGAGAACATATTCATTAGCTAAAACTGCAGCATCAGACAAATTATCTATTCTTTTCTCATCAAGATATAGGCTTACATCTTTATAAATACACCTTTTGAAGTCCTCCAGCAAAATCATCCGCTTAAATTTGTCAATATCAGAATCCACATTCTTAGAATTTAACCACTGCTCCAACAGATCTTCTTTGATTTTTTGCATACTCAACATGGGATTGCTTATCTTGCTTATAAGTTGTCCTAAATTTTACTCTATAGGCTTCAGGAACAAGCTCATAGGCCTTAAAAATCAAGCTCTTAACGACATCATAATTATCAGATTGATCCTGAGGCAAAGATGCA
>NC_137048.1:12140314-12195314 GCF_032717465.1 Coenobita brevimanus
TAAATAAGTTGTATACATATTTGAATAAATGCAATGGTTGTTGTATAACACTTTGTAAGACGTGCATGTACAACAGACGTACGCATATAATTGTGCAATGGTAATACTGCTAGGTTATACATTACATATTTGAGTTATCACTTTAGTAATGTCTAATATTTCACCTAACTTGTATGATGATACTGGTAATACAGAATTGTGCTATTATGTAGTCCTACATGTATGTATGTGTATGTAGTATGTATGTATGTATGTGTGTATGTATGTGTATGTATGTGTGTATGTATGTATGTGTGCATGTATGTATGTATGTATGTATGTATATCTGGTAACTATACATCTATCTCCATTTGTGTATGTATCCGTCTATCTATCCATCTATCTATCTATCTATATCTATTTGGGTAAGTATCGATCCATCTATCTCAGTTTAAGTATCTGTCTTCTATCTGTCTATCTATCAGTCTGTGCATCTGGGTAACTATCTATCCATCTATCTGTGTATCTATCCATCTATCCGTGTATCTATCCATCTATCTGTGTATCTATCCATCTATCTGTGTATCTATCCATCTATCTGTGTATCTATCCATCTATCTAGTCAACTGTTTGTTTGTGTATCTATCTATTTATTTATCTATCTATCAATCTGTCTGTCTGTGTCTGTCTTTCTATCTGTCTATCAGTCAGTGCATCTGGGTAACTATCTATCCATCTATCTCTATCTATCGATCTATCTATCTGTCTGGTAAATTGTCCGTCTATCTATATCTATTTATCTATCTGAATAACTGTCTGCCTGTCAGTCTATCTATCTATCTATCTATCTATCAGCTTAGTTTCCCAGATGATGTATTTGCTGTCAGAATCTGTCTGGCTAACTGTATATCTATCTTTCTATCTATCTATCTATTTCTATCTATCTATCTATCTATTTCTATCTATCTGTCTGGGATGAAAATGTTGGTAATTTGTGGGTATCTATCCATCTATATCTATCTCTCTGACTATATATCTACTTGTCTATTTCTCTAAATATGTCTCTATCTATCTATCTTTCTGTCTACCTATCTGTCTATTTATCTATGTCTGTCTATCTGTCAGTCTATCTGTTTATTTCTCTATCTATCTATCTATCTATCCGTATCTATCTCTAGCTATCTATCTGTCTTCATATCCATCTGTCTATCTATCCATCCATCCTTCTCTATCTATCAATATCTATCTCTCAATCTGTCTATCTGTCTATCAATCCATCCATCTATCCATCTATCTATCTATCTATCTATCCATCTATCAGGGTAACTACATCAATCTCATTGTGTCTATCCATCTAGTTTCCTGGACCAAGGGTGTCTGGACTCTATCTATTTACCTGTCTATCTATCTCCCTGTATCCCTGTCTGTCTATCTATCTATCTACCTACCTACTGTATCTGTCTCTCTGTCTGTCTGTCTGTCTATTGATCTATTTGTCTCCATCTGTCTAACTTTCTATCTATCTATGTGTCTGTCTGTTTGTCATTGTCTTTCTCTGTGTATCTATCTTTTCATCTATCTGTCTATGTAGGAAAGACTAAACCACAGAAAATAGTTTCCGTGGCCTCATGTGGGTTGCTGTGGGTTTACTTGGCTTTACACTGGGTTAGTTCAGCGGCGGAGGGAAACCTGCGGCGTCCACCCAGGCCACAAACTTCTTCCATTTGCCTGCACCTCGCGGTGGGAAGGACCCTGGTGAGGCGGTGTCCACCACAAGGAGGCTCCGGTTGCCCACACTTTGTACTGTACCTGTAGCGGCCCCACAGAAGAACTTACCTGTGGTCGACGGGTCTGCTCGGCCACACACACTAGGTAGGGGTAAGCAGCAACAACAACATCCTGGTGAGATTTATACACACTGAGTCCAATGTAGTGGTGGTGGTGGTGGTGGTAGTAATAGTGGTAGTAGTAGTAGTAGTAGTAGTAATAGTAGTAGTAGTAATAGTAGTAGTAGTGGTGGTAGTAGTAGTGATTATAGTAGCGTTGGTAGTAACAGTAGGCTAGTACTGGTAATATTTTTGGTAGTAGTAGTTGCAGTGGATGGCCAAGTAAGTTATATTTGAGGTGCGGTTTGACTAATAACCAAGGAGACTCATTGCTACCTGATAACTGAAGCTGGTTGATATGCCAGCAGAACTCAGTATTGCAGATGTCAAATTGGCCAGTTGCATCAGATGACAACAGACGCCTTGTGCAGCAGCAGGGAAAGGGTTAAGTGCAACCTCTACAGTATTATCACTGACCTATTGCAAAGGACGCGCCAACACTGCCACAACTGCCTTTAACCGTCCAAACATTTCAAGGACACATTGCAAGGACAGCGGCGCCAAGTTGCAGGCGCTGACCGTTAACGGCAACTTCCTGAGATGTGTTTTGCTTTTAGTAGTCATTTGTTTGAAGTAATTTATTTGATCTTGGTATCCCGTAAGCATTTGCTTGCATTTCTGTCAAGTATAACTTCAGAATTCTCATCATTTGCCTTATTTTGCCATATATACGCCTTGTTTGTTAAACAGTAACAAGATGTTGACGCAGAAATGGCGTCAGTCTCGAAGGAATGCTGTGGAGAGGATGCAGGGCCACAACATCGTCTTATTTTGCCTCTGAACTACGGTAAATAAGGTTCAGAAAGCCAATAACCTCCCTTAAGATAAACAAACTCTACCATTACTTGTTTTTTGCAAGCACGTCAGAAATAATCAAGACTACCTTTAAACATTCAAAGATTTAAAAAGAACTCAGCGTTGCCAATGTTGAGTGATGGTACACCTGAAGGAAGGTCCCGGAGATGCAGTCTTTTAAAAGAAACGACCAACGTATATTACGATGGTGATATTTTCCATTTTATTTATTTCCACATATTTCTATCAAATAAAATCTGTACTATCACTTATTGATTTAAAACATGGGTAAAAAATTCATGAAGATTGGTTTTAATCGTCATAAATTTAACTGGAGGAATCTCAAGCACAATGTTGCCTTGGTCACGTGACCCTTGAGATGCAGCGTTGCCAACCATCGGGCAGTCAGTCACCCCGCGGGTCAGGAAGAGGGAGGATGTCGGTGTCGCAGCTGGTATTAACTTGGTGTTGTGCGTATATTGGGCGTTTGCCATTGTGTTTGCCGTGATGAATGGACAGACTGGATTGCTGTGGAGGCGAGGCAAGTGGCACCAGTGCCGGGAAGGCCAGACTAGGCCCGGTGTGGACAAGAAGGTGAGGGGAAATTCATTGTTATTATATTTAGTAGTACTACTACGACTGTTATTACTACTACTACTACTACCACTACTATCACCACTACTGCGACTGCTTATGTTATTACTGTTACTACTTATACAGCAGCTATTATTTTTATTATTATTATTATTATTACTGTTGCTGCTGCTACTACTACTACCGTTATATTAATAATAATAATTATTATAATAATAATAATATTACTACTATTATTACCACTACTACTGCTGCTGCTGCTGCTGCTGCTGCTACAGCTACTACCGTTATATTATTATTACTACTACTACTACTAACAAAAATGCTGCTTTGCTGCTATTATTATTATTGTTGTTGTTGTTGTTGTTGTTGTTGTTGTTATTATTATGATTATGAATATTATTGGTGGTGGTGGTATTACTATTATTATTAACCGCTTCCCGTCCGATCAGCGAAGTTAAGCAACGTTGTGTCTGGTTAGTACTTGGATGGGTGACCGCCTGGGAACACCAGATGCTGTTGGCATAACGTTCTCCCTACGTGTCAAGTGGGGTTGGTGGAGGATTAGTGCCCCTCCCTGTAAAACAATTAACTCTGAGCCCTTGGCCACCCCGTTTGGGATACATGGCGTCTGGCAATGAATGAATGATGAATTATTTTTTTTTTAATCATCATCATCATCATCATCACACTTATGTAATCCTTTCTTTCCACATGACCTACAAACAGGTTATCAGGTCATCTTTAATCTATCGATAATCAAAGATAGACACAAACGCCTTATTCATTTTTCAACCTACCTACCTAGATGAATATGCCTGCGTATATTCACAAGTCCACTAGCCTACGTACCGTCCACTCACCCAATGTAGTGACAGATCTATTAGATAGATACGTAGAGATAGTTGTAAAATTAGATTAAAAGTTGATTGTGTGGCATCAGCATATATTTTCTCGACCTGTCTGTCCACCTGCCTATTTTTCTATCAGGAAAGTACCATCCACTCACCAGATGTAGTGATAGATTTGCTAGATAGACACATAATTATTGATAATTGCAGAACGTGATTAAAAGTAGATTAAAAGGCATCAGTATTTATTTTTACTACCTGTCTTTCTGCTTACCAATCCGTCATCCACTCATCCGATGTAGCCTAAAGATACATTTATTAGATAGATACCTATGGATGGTTGCACAAGTAGCTATATTAAAAGTTGATTAAGAGGCAATATTCTTTTTTCTCTTACCTGTCTTTCTACGTACCTATCTATCTATCAAGTAGGTACCATCCACTCACCCGATGTAGTGATAGATATGAGACAGCTACATACAGACAGTTGCAAAAAAATAGATTAAAGGTTCCTAAAAAGGGATCAATATTTTTTCTGCCTGCTTGTCAACTTACTTATCTATCTATCTAGTAGGTACTGCACCATCCAATCATCCGATGTAGTGACAGATTTATTTGATAGATACATACCGTTATAGATAGTTGCAAAAATGGATGGAAAGTTGATTAAAAGGCACCAATATTTACTTTACCTGTTTTTCTACCTATCTGTCTATGAAGTAGGTATCATCCACTCACCCGATGTAGTGATAGATGTATTATACATACATATATATAGTTGTAAAAACACATCAAAATTTGATTAAAAGGCATAACAAGCCTATTTATTTTCTGTACATGTCTGTCTCCCTACCTGTGTGCCTATCTAGTAGGTACCATCCACTCACCCGATGTAGTGATAGATTTATTTGATGATACACGCTGGTATAGACAGTTGCAAAAATAGGTTAAAAGTTGATTAAAAGGCATCAATATTTATCTCAACTACTTGTGTGTATACCTACCTATCTGTCTGCCTAGTAGGTACCATCCACTCACCCGATGTACTGATAGGTATAATGGATACATAAATATAGATTGGTGCAAATTATATTAAAAGGTGATTAAAAGGCATCAGTACTTATTATCTCTACATGTCTGTCTACCTTCCAATCTGTCTCTTAAGTAGATACCATCCACTCACCCGATGTGGTGATAGTAGATAGATACATAGTATAGTTGCAAAAATAGATTTAAAGTTGATTAAAAGGCTTCAAAATTTATTTTAATTACCTATCTGCATAACTGTCTCTCAATCTTGTAGGTACTACCATCCACTGACCTGATGTAGTGATGGATTTATTAGATAGATACATATAGTTGCAAAAAAATGTTAAAGATTCAGAGACATCAATATTTATTTTCTCTACCTATTTATCTGCCTACTATCTATCTACCAAGTAGGTGCCATCCACTCATCCGATGTAATGAAGATATTGGATAGGTACGCATAGGTAGTTGCAAAAATAGATTAAAAGTCGATTAAAAGGCATGAAAATTTATTTTCTCTTCCAGTCTGTCTACCTAGTTATTTTTCTATCTAGTAGATACCATCTACTCATCCGATGTAGTGATACATTTATTAGATAGATACATATAAATATTGCGATAAGGCTTCAATATATATTTTATCTGTCTACCTACTTATCTATCTGTTCGTAAAGTAGGTACCATTCACTCACACGATGTAGTGATAGATTTAGATAGATACAGATAGTTGTAACATAGAATTAAAGTTAAATAGAAGGCATCAGTATTTTTTCGACCTGTCTGTCTACCTACCTATCTGTTTATCTAGTAGGTACCATCCACTCACTCGATGTAGTGACATTCATTAGATAGGTACGTACGTATACATAGTTGCAAAAAAATGATTAAAAGTTTATTAAAATGCACCAATATTCATTTTCTCTACCCTAGCTATCTATCTAGTAGGCACCATCCACTCACCCGATGTAGTGATAGATTTATTAGAGAGATACCGGGTACATATGGATAGTTGAATAAATACATTAAAAGTTTGTTAAAAGGCATCAGTATTTTTTTTCTCGACCTGTATGCCTACGTATCTATCTTGAAGGTACCATCCACTCACCCGATGTAGTGATAGACTTATTTGATAGATACATGTAGATAGTTGAAAAATAAATTAAAACTTAATTAAAAGGCATCGGTATTTATTTTCCTCTCCTATCTATCTATCTACTAGGTACCATCCACTCCCCCGATGTAGTGATAGATTTATTCGATAGATACGTATAGTTAACTGCAAAAATAGATTAAAAGTTAATTAAAAGGCATCAATATTAATTTTCTTGACCCTATCTGTCTATCAGGCAGGTACCATCCATTAACACGATGTAGTGATAGATTTATTAGATACATAATGAGAGTTACGAAAATAGATTACAAGTTGATTAAAAGACATCTGCATTTATTTTCTCTACCTGTCTGTCTACCTACCTACCCGTCTGTCTAATAGGTACCATCCACTCACCCGATGTAGTAACATTTATTAGATACATATACTGTAGATGGTTACAAAGATTAAAAGTTGAACAAAAGACATCAATATTTATTTTATCTACCTGTCTGCCTACATACCGTCTGCCTGCCGAGTAGATGCCATCCACTCATCCGATGTAGGGACAGAGTTATTAGACAGGTATAGTACATACAGATAGTTGTGAAAAGGCTTCAGTATTTATTTTCTCTACCTGTCTGCCAGCCTACCTGTATGCCTATAAAATATGTACCATCCACTCACCCGATGAAGTGATAGTTATATATTAGACAGATAAATATAGGCAGCTGCAAAAATAAATTAAAAGTTGATCAGAAGACATCAGTATTTATTTTCTCTACCTGACTGTCTACCTATCTGTGGATCTACCTATCTAGTACGTACCATCCTCTCACCCGATGTAGTGAAAGATTTATGATAGATACTTTTAGACACCTACAAAAATAGATTAAAGTTTAATTATAAGACATCAATATTTATTTTCTCTGCCCTGTCTGTCTACCTACCTATCTGTCTACCCAGTAGGTACCATCCACTCACCCAGTGTAGTGATGGATGTATCTCATATATATATATATATATATATAAAATATATATATAAGTATATATATATATATATATATATATATATATATATATATATATATATATATATATATATATATATATAAGTATATATATATATATATATATATATATATATATATATATATATAAGTATATATATATATATATATATAAGTATATATATATATATATATATATATTTATGCGAGGAAGAAGGAACCAAAGGCCAAGAGCCCGCAGTAATAGTTCCCTCCAAGAGAAAAACAAAATACAATAGAAAGCCAAATTCAAGATCCGATCATTTTGAGATGCCTGGACACACTGCGTTTGAAAGACTGGAGATCATAGGCAGCAGGAAATACAGAAAGAAGGAGACAGTTCCAGAGCTGACCTGTTGCATAAATGAAAGACTGGGAGTAACGGTTAACTCTTGCATTAGAGAGTTGGACAGAAAAGGGATGAGAGTTTGCTGCCAGACGGGTGCTACGCGCCCGTCGTAGAGGTGGAGGAATGCAAGCAGACAGTTCAGAGGAGCAGTGACCATTAAAGTAGCGATAGAAAAGAGATAAAGATGCAACAGTGCGGCGAAGAGACAGAG
Organism: Coenobita brevimanus; assembly: GCF_032717465.1. Classification (NCBI taxonomy): domain Eukaryota; kingdom Metazoa; phylum Arthropoda; class Malacostraca; order Decapoda; family Coenobitidae; genus Coenobita; species Coenobita brevimanus. Next base: position 12,148,148 of record NC_137048.1, read on the forward strand.
GTTGAAGGGAGTCAGTAAGAGGAGGAGAGTTAATGAGACGAAAAGCCTTTGACTCCACCCTATTGAGAAGAGCTGTATGTGGGGAGCCTCCCCACACATGAGAGTTGTGCTCCACACAGGGGCGGATAAAACCCCTGTATAGAGTCAACAATTGTGCAGAGGTAAAGAAAGAGCGGAGTCGGCTTAGCACACCCAATCTCTTGGAAGCAGATTTTACAAGATGTAATATGATCTTTCCAAGATAAGTCCCGAGTAAATGAAACCCCAAGCATGTTCAAGGAAGATGCAGGATTAAGCTGAATATTATTAAACATTAATGGGTATACCTGTGGAAGATTTTGTCGGGTTGATAGGTGTAAGAACTGATTCTTAGATGCATTAAAGACAACCATATTATTTTTACCCCAGTCAGAGATACGAGCCAAGTCAGACATTAGGTTGCCATAGCCTCATCCCTTGTTTCTTGAAGTAACTGTTGAGATGAGCGTTGCGGGAACCGAATGGAAAGGTGAAGGGTGGAGTCATCAGCGTATGAGTGGATAGGGTTAGATGTACAGCTTAGAAGATCATTGATGAATAAAAGGAAGAGAGTTGGTGATAGGACAGAGCCCTGAGGAACACCACTGTTGATAGATCTAGGAGAAGAACGATGGCCGTCTACAACAGCGGCTATAGAACGACCAGAAAGGAAGCTAGCGATGAAGGCACAGATAGAAGGATAGAAACCGTAGGAGGGCAGTTTGGAAATTAAAGGTTTATGCCAGACTCGAACGAAAGCCTTTGAGATGTCAAGTGCAATGGCAAAGCTTTCGCCAAAGTCCCGAAAGGAGGCTGACCAGGAGTCTGAAAGGTAGGTGAGAAGATCTCCAGTGGAGCGTCCCTGACGGAACCCATACTGACGATCGGAAAGAAGGTTGTGATAGGAAAGATGCCTTAAAATTTTTCTATTAAGAATTGACTCAAAAACTTTTGAAATACAGGACGTTAAAGCAATTGGACGATAGTTGGAGGGTTGGGAGTGGTCACCCTTCTTTGGGACTGGCTGAATGAGAGCAAACTTCCAGCAAGAAGGAAAGGTACAAGTTGACAGACAAAGGCGAAAGGGTTTGCCTAGGCAGGGTGTAAGCACAGAAGCACAGTTCTTGAGAACAACAGGAGGGACCCCATCAGGCCCATATGCCTTGTTAGTACGGAGGCCAGTGATGGCAGAAAATACATCAACTGAAGAAGTTTTAATGTCAGCCATGAGGAAGTCAGAGGGGAGAAGTGATGGAGGAACAGCACCGGAATCGTCTAAGGTGGAATTGGAGGAGAAAGTCTGTGCGAAGAGATCTGCTTTATCAGTAGAAGAAATAGCTACAGAACCATCAGAGTAGAAATGAGGAGGGAAGGATGATGAGGTAAAGTTGTTAGAAGATTTTTGGCAAGGTGCCAGAAGGAGCGGGAAGAATTCAAGTTGGAGAGTTGAGAGCATTTAGTATGGATGAAATTATTTTTAGTAGAGCGAGGAACAGACTTAGCATGATTCCGGGCAGAAACATAAAGATGATGTGATTCAGGGGTGGGTTAGCTCCGGTACCTTTTGTAGGCCTTCTCCTAGTTGCGGACAGCATTAGAACAAGCGTGATTAAACCAAGGCTTTCTTGCGTTAGTCAAAGGATATGAGAAAGGAATGTATGCTTCCATGCCCAAGAGAATAACCTCCGTAATGCACAAGGCACACTCAGATGGCTCACGGCCATGGAAGCAATAATCATTCCAGGGAAAATCAAAGAAGTACTGCCTGAGGGCCTCCCAGTTCGTGGCTCCAAAATGCCACAGACGACGTTTCCCTGGAGGGTCCACAGGCCGTACCGGAGTGATAGGACAGGTTAAGGTAATAAGGTTGTGATCGGAGGAGCCCAACGGAGAGAAAAGATTAACAGAGTAAGCAGAAGGATTAGTTGTGAGGAAGAGGTCAAGTATGTTGGAGCTCTCTCCAAGGCGGTCAGGGATACGGGTAGGGTGCTGTACAAGCTGCTCTAGGTCATTAAGGATAGAAAAGATGTAGGCTTGTTCACCAGGTGGATCCGTGAAAGGAGAGGAGAGCCAAAGGTGGTGGTGAATATTGAAATCTCCAAGAATGGAGATTTCAGTGAAAGGAGAAATGGACAGAATGTGTTCCATCATAGAAGTAAGATAGTCGAAGAATTTTTGATAGTAGAATTAGGAGATAAGTAAACAGCACAGATATATTTAGTCAGAGAATGACAGGAAAGCCGAAGCCAGAGTGTGGAGAATTCAGAAGAATCAAGTTCAGGAACACGAGAGCAAGATAAGTCGTTGCGTATGTATACACAACAGCCACCTTTGGCTTTGAAATGAGTATAGAGAAAGTAGGAGGATACAGAAAAGGGTTTGCTGTCAGTTGCCTCAGACAGCTGAGTCTCCGTCAGAAAAAGAAGGTGAGGTTTAGAGGAGGAGAGGTGGTGCTCAACAGAGCGAAAGTTAGATGAAAGGCCGCGAATGTTGCAGAAATGAAGAAGAAGAGAGTCAGACAGTGGTTCCAGGCACCTCGAGTCGTCACCGGGAGAGGGGCAGATGGCGGGGGCATTTATGGTCCCCCCCCCCTGGGGACTCCGAGGCTTGATGAATCGACGCCATTTTTGTTGAATTTTGAATATTAAGTGTAGTGTGTACTGTGCATGTAGTTTGGTGAAGATAGAGAAATTTGTACTGGAGATCATGCTGGCCTACTCTCTGTGTAACTGAGACACTGAAAAAGTTCAGCAAAGGGGGATGGTCAGGAACTAGTCCTGAGGGCTGATGAAACGGGAGCTCCAGCACTCCCTGTCATCAGCTTTCCATCCACCTTGGGAGTACTGCCCTGCTCGACTGGTGCTACAGTCTATATATATGCAAAAAATGGATTAAAAGTTATTTTATAGGCATTAATGTTTATTTTTTCTACCAGCCTGTGTGCCTACCTATTTATCTTTATAGAAGGTGCCATCCACTCACCCGATGTAGTAATAAATTTATTAGATAGGTACATAGAGATAGTTGCAAAAAGACTTCAGTATTTATTTTCCTCTACATGTCTGTCAACCTACCTATTTATCTTTGTAGAAGGTACCATCCACTCACCAGATGTAGTGATATATTTATTAGAGGAGAACAGAGATAGTTGCGAAAAGGCGTCAGAGTTTATTTTCCTCTACATGTCTGTCTACCTACCCATCTTTAAACCAAGTAGGTACCATCCGCTCACCAGATGTAGTGATGAATTTATTAGATAGATACAGATAGTTGCCAATATAGATTAAAATTTGATTAAAAGGCATCAGCATTTATTTTCTCTACCTGTCTGTCCACCTACTTATCCGTCTATCTACTTGGTGGGCTACCATCCACTCACCCGATGTAGTGATAGATTTATTAGATAAATAAATAAATAAATAAATATAGATAGATAGGTAGATAGATAGTTAGTTGCAAAAATAGATTAAAAGTTGATTAAAAGGCACCAATATTTATTTTATATACCTGTTTGTCCACCTACATATGTCTGTCTAGTAGGTACCATCCACTCACCCAGCGCAGTGATAGATTTAATAAATACAGTATATTGTAATACCTGCAATAGTACAGTGCCACAAGTGTTTATGCAGTGCCAGGACTGACGCATGGGCTGTGAACCACTATACTGTATATTGTAATACCTGCAATAGTACAGTGCCACAAGTGTTTATGCAGTGCCAGGACTGACTGCTGGGCTCTGAACCACTATATATATATTGTAATACCTGCAATAGTACAGTGCCAGAAGTGAGCAATTCTGGTAAGTGTTTATGCAGTGCCAGGACTGACTCTTGGGCTCTGAACCATTATATATATATATATTGTAATACCTGCAATAGTAGTAGTAATAATAGTGGCTGCAACCATGGGCTTATTTGTATGTAAACCCAGTGGACTGCAGGCCAAAACTGCCTTTCTGCAGTCCACCTTGTGTGGTTGTGTATACGGAAGGATTGAGGGATATTTGTATAGGCTAACTAAGCAGCTTCACCACCTGGTTATATCAGTGCCACCACGTGAAGGCATCCCTTTCCAGCACATCTACTGTATATACCTCCTGCTTACTACATACTTTATAAGGTGGCTTTTAACCACAAGCTGTTATTTCATGTCTTATACTGCATAGATGTCAGAGCAGTGTTCCAGGATAGGGTGGTGGTGGTGGTTGTGGTGATGGTGGTGGTGGTGGTGCAAGTCTGATTTGAAATTTGAATCCAGTGCACCACAGGCTTCAATTGCCCTCCTCCTGTATTCCGCCATGCACCTTTTGAGGGATAGGGTGGAAGTTGAAAAACGTTTGTTCAACCACCTTTGGCTCTCTTCTCCTTTCACTGATCCACCTGGTGAGCAAGCCTACATCTTTTCTATTCTTAATGACCTAGAGCAGCTTGTACAGCACTCTACCCGTATCCCTGACCGCCTTGGAGAGAGCTCCAACATACTTGACCTCTTCCTTACAACTAATCCTTCTGCTTACAGTTACTTTTTCCTCTCCGTTGGGCTCCTCCGATCACAACCTTATCACCTTAACCTGTTCTGCTGCTGCAGTAAGACCTGTGGACCCTCCCAAGAAGCTGCGTCTGTGGCACTTTGTAGCTGCGGATTGTGAGGCCTTCAGGGAATCCTTTGATATTCCCAGGAATGATTATTACCTCCATGGTCGGGAGCCATCTGAGTGTGCCTTGCGCATTACAGAAGTTATTCTCTCGGACATGGAAGTGTACATTCCTTTCTCATATCCTGTGACTAATGCAAAAAGGCCTTGGTTTAACCACACTTGTTCTAATGCTGTCAGCAACAAGGAGAGGGCCTATAAAAGGTACCGGAGCCAACCCACCCCTGAATCTCGTCTCTTATATGTTTCTGCCTGGAAGTGTTCGAAGCCTGTTCTTTTGCTCTGCAGAATATAGTTCCATTCGTAATAAATGTTCTGAACTCTCCAACTCAGATTCCCTCCACTCCTTCTGGCACCTTGCCAAAAACCTTTCTAACAACTTTACCTCATCATTCTTCCCTCCTTCTTCCCTCCTCTTTTCCACTCTGATGGCTCTGAAGCAATTTCTTCTACTGATAAAGCAGATCTCTTCGCTCAGACTTTCTCCTCCAGTTCCACCTTAGACGATTCCGGTGCTGTTCCTCCATCACTTCCCCCTTCTGACTTCCTCATGGCTGACATTAAAATTTCTTCAGCTGATGTATTTTCTGCCATCACTGGCCTCAATACTAACGAGGCATATGGGCCTGATGGAGTCCCTCCTGTTGTCCTCAAGAACTGTGCTTCTGTGCTTACACCCTGCCTATAACTCTGTTTTTTTATCAAGACGAAAATGCACTTGACAGGTTGGTGATGGCTGGCTGAATGCAACATGTCCGAATAACATGGCTGTATTTCATATAATTACTGGTAATTTGATTGGAACCTTACTGACTAACTCAAATACAACGATGTTAGTCGGACTTGTTTCACTCAGCCAATTATCACCAGCCTGTCAAGTATATGTCTGCCTCGAAAAAAAAAAAAAAAAAAAAAAGTTGTGTGTAGGTAAACTGTTTTGCCTTTGTGTGTCAACTTGTACCATTCCTTCTTGCTGGAAGTTTGCTCTCATGCTGGACGTTTGCTCTCCAAAGAAGGGTGACCATTCCCAACCCTGCAACTATCGTCCAATTGCTTTAACATTCTGTATCGCAAAAGTTTTTGAATCCCTTCTTAACAGAAAAATTTTAAAGCATCTTTCCTATCACAACCTTCTTTCTGATCGTCAGTACTTTCCGTCAGGGATGCTCCACTGGCGATCTTCTCACCTACCTTTCAGACTCCTGGTCATTCTCGTTTTGGGACTTTGGCGAAAATTTTGCCATTGCACTTGACATCTCAAAGGCTTGTGATAGAGTCTGGCATAAATCCTTAATTTTCAGACTGCCTTCTTATGATTTCTATCCTTCTATCTGTGCCTTTATCTATGGCTTTTTGGTCATTCTATAGCTGTTGTTGTAGGCAGTCACAGTTCTTCTAGAACCGTCAACAGTGGTGTTCCTCAGGGCTCTGTCCTATCACCAACTCTCTTCCTTTTATTCATCAATGACCTTCTAAACCGTACATCTAACCCTATCCACTCATACACTGATGATTCCACCCTTCACCTCTCCATTCGATTCCCGCAACGTCCATCTCTGCAGTTACTTCAACAAACAAGGGATGAGGCTATGGCACACCTAATGTCTGACTTGGCTCGTATTTCTGACTGGGATAAAAGTAATCTTGTTGTTTTGAATGCATCAGAAACTCAGTTTTTACACCTATCAACCCGACAAAATCTTCCACAGGAGTACCCACTAATGTTTAATATTATCCAGCTCAATCCTGCATCATGTTTAAACATAACTGGGGTTTCATTCTCTTGGGTCTTATCTTGGAAAGATCATATTACCTATCTGTAAAATCTGCTTCCAAGAGATTAGGTGTGCTATGCTGACTCTGTGTCTTCTTTACCCCTGCACAGTTGTTGACCTTATAGGCTACACGGGTTTCATTCGCCCGTGTAGAGTACAACTCTCATGTGTGGGGAGGCTTCCCCCATACAGCTCTTCTCAATAGGGTGGAGTCAAAGGCTTTTCATCTCATTAACTCTCCTCTTCTTACTGACTCCTTTCAACCTCTGTCTCTTTGCCGCACTGTTGCATCTTTATCTCTTTTCTGTCGCTACTTCAATGATCACTGCTCCTCTGAATTGTCTTCTTGCATCCCTCCACCACAGTGGCGGGCACTTAGCACCAGTTTAGCAACAAACTCTTATCCCTTTTCTGTCCAACTCTCTAATGCAAGAGTTAACCGTTACTCCCAGTCCTTCATTTCTGCAACAGGTCAACTCTGGAACTGTCTCCCTCTGTCTGTATTTCCTACTTCCTATGATTTCCAGTCTTTCAAACGCAGTGTGTCCAGGCATCTGGAAATGAACAGATCTTGAATTTCGCTCTCTTTTGTATTGTTTTTGTTTTCCTCTTGGAAGGAACGATTTGCGGGCTCCTGGCCTTTGGTTCCTTTTTCCTTGCATTAAAAAAAAAAAGTTGACGGATGTTTGTATGAGTGAGCAGTGGACCCGTCTGGTGGTATTGGTGCCACCACGTGAAGGCGACATTGTCCACCACTACATCATTAGAATTAACCTACTACTTCTATCATCATTAGTAGCAGCAGTACTATCCATATACCACCATCATCATCATCACTAATATATACCACCACCATCCACCTCTTCCTACACATCATCATCACCATCATCATCATCACTAATAGTATACCACCACCAGCCACCTCTTCCTACACATCATCATCATCATCATTATCATCATCACTGATAGTATACCACCACCATCCACCTCTTCCTGCACATCATCACCATCATCATCATCATCACTAACAGTATCCTTACCACCACCATCCACCTCTTCCTACACATCATCATCATCATCATCACCATCATCATCACTAATAGTATCCTTACCACCACCATCCACCTCTTCCTACACATCATCATCATCATCACCATCATCATCACTAATAGTATCCTTACCACCACCATCCACCTCTTCTTACACATCATCATCATCATCACCACCACCACCACCACCACCACCATTATCACTAATAGTATCCTTACCACCACCATCCACCTCTTCCTACACATCATCATCATCATCATCACTAATAGTATCCTTACCACCACCATCCACCTCTTCCTACACATCATCATCATCATCACTAATAGTATCCTTACCACCACCATCCACCTCTTCCTACACATCATCATCATCATCATAACCGTATTGTTGACATATCATCATCATTATCGATAGTATTCTTACTATCTCTATATGCTCCCCCTTCTCCTGCATCATCATCATCATCATTATCATCACCTTATCATTGTCACCATCATCACCATTAGCATTATCATTTTTACTGGCTTTATCGTCTTCCATCTAAACCATCCTCATTCACATCAGGATTGTTTTAAGTATGATCGCCACTAAGAATAGTATCCTGACTGAGCCTATCCTCCTCTTTCTAAACCATCATCACCACCATCATCACCACCTTATCATTGTCACTGTCATCACCATTATCAATAGCATCATTACTAGCCTTATATCATCTTCCATCAAAACATCATCCCCAGGATGATTGTCGCTATGAATGCCATCAAGAATAGTATTTTGCCTAGCCGTATCCCGCAGCTTCTAAATCATCATCATCATCATCATCATCATCATAACAGTCCAGTCATTTTCACTATCCTCGCCATTAAGAACGGCACCCTTACTACCCTTCTTCTCCTCCTAAATTATCATCATTATCATCATTATCATCATCATCATCACCGTCACAGCCGTAGCATTTTCTCTCTCAAGGCTACTAACTGTGCTATCTATACTGTCCCTATCCTCCTCCTGGTAAATCATCATCATCATCATCATCATCGTCATCATCATCAATCATCATCATCGTCACAGTCCTATCATTTTCTCTTTCATGGCTACTAATTGTGCTATTCATACTGTTCCTATCCTCCTCCTGGTAAATCATCATCATCATCATCATCATCATCATCATCACCGTCACAGTCCTATCATTTTCTCTCTCATCGCTACTAACTATGAAATCCATACTGTCCCTATCCTCCTCCTGGTAAATCATCATCATCAACAGATTCATTGCACCTTTGCTATAATGTGTTATAATGTTTATCAGTCGGGTTCCACCTTTCCTATATAATATTACATTGGGATGGATTCAAACATAAATTCCTCGCTGCTCAGCGTCGAAGCTTGCCAAATTTCCAGCGATAATTTCCCAGCCATCGCAGACCGCCAATTGTAGTCATTTCGTCCTGAGAAGTGTAACCGATTGTCATAGTCTGAGTCCTCTGCTTTCGGATAAACCCAACTGAAAGATAGTTGACAATTCCATTTTGTAGCCTGGGTGGAAGTTAGCTATTTGCAGCGAGCCCTAGCCATCACGGAAATGGCTGCCATCATTGTCAGTTGTGTGCGGTTGACACAAGGGAAAGCAGGGCCAATGCCACCCATTTAAAAGTAAAGGAAAAGAGGTTAGGCTGCCGGTGGCCCTGGCAAAAAAGATACAAAACCAAACATACACTTCACTTTAACCCCTTAACCGCGGGGCGTCACTTTCGTGACGTTTGGGAGCAAGGGATCATACCGCGGGGCGTCGCTTTTGTGAGTCTGTGTTATTTTGAATTCACCCGGGCTTCCAAGTGGGGGCTTGTATCATCTATCAGTACTGCCAATGTCCAACACTAGTCAGCACTCCTAATCTCATCTGTACTCCCATCCATTGTTGACAATTTAGCCATTTCTCCCCATTCTTGACTCCCCTCCCTACCCCCCCTCCATTACCCTATCCTCTCGCCTGCCCGGCCGTGCTACGCTAAGTAAATCTTCCCTGGAATTTTTCACTGATTTCATCCATTGAAATAAGCCGTATGTCCTATTCTTATACCAAATAATATATACAAGAAAGAAATAAGGTAAGTGAGAGTGCCATACACCTGGAATTGGCTAATTATCACCTGACAACACCTCACGTGCACTCGTTCGCTAATTTTCGCTGTTTTTTTCCCCTTGAAATATGCCGTATAATCTATTTTCGTAATAAATATACATGTAAGGAGGGAAGGGAGAAGCCTAAGTGATATTTACATTCACCTGGAACTACCTAATTTATAATGTATTGTCTAAATTTCCTGCCAATCATTTCAGTGCTAGACATAGCTGTTTCAAGAGTTAACATTGGTAGCTCTGAATATCCCCTAAGTAGGCCTCCACCCCGGCCCTCCATTATCAGTTTACTCTCATCTTCCGAAGTGAGGGTACGTATGTTTCTTCTTGCTGACTTCAAGGACTTTTTCACCCCCATGCAAAGGGCTCTGTGACCTTTACCCCCTACTAAACCTCGTGTGGAAAGAGGTAAAGGGCTGACAATTGATAAAAGAGTGACTACGATCTTTCTATTGAGTAAAACAGTGCAAGTGGAATTGTAAATAATGTGTAAATAATGTGTAAACAGCAAGTGAAAGTAATGAATGTAAATATACGTGAACAATTGAAAATAGTTTTATAAGTTACTTCAAGTGACAGTGCATAACAGTGTAAATAAAATGGAAATGTAAATAACGTAAATAAAATAGAGAACGTAAATAGAAATGTAAATGAGTAGTATTATAAGAATACGAGTATATACCCTAGGAGTAATGAAAGTGAAAGTTTCACTCTAGCATGTCTGAATGCTATGAGTTATGAGAGTGAAGATGAAAGTGACATTCACTCTCAATGCTAGTATACAGGACGAGAAAGTGAATGCTACGTATTTTACTGAAGGAAATTGAATCCCTACAATGACAATAAACTAATACTACTGAAGGAAACTTATGGATAAAGACTGTAGATATATATAAGTGTTATATAGTAATAGAAATATAAAGTGTGAGGGGTTTTATGAATAATAAATGACAGAGTACCAAGAGCGAACTAGTGCCAGTGGGACGGTCAGACGCGCTCGTAATTTCCATTGCTTTCACAGTGTTTTTTTTTTTTAGTATGGATCCCAAACTACTTGAAAATTGTAGAATAGTGTTTATAGTGTTTGTATCTGGCTGTGGTAATCATATTACGGGTTGTCGGGAAGTGTAAAGTGGAGACTTCGTTACCCTACTTCAGAGGTCTCCACAAGTCCTACGGTAACCGACGAAGGCTCAACAATCATTCCAGGAGAAAGCTGAAGGTATGTGCCATAAGCATATTTAATTTTATTATTCTAGGACTAATAACTGATTTTTGGCAAATATTTTTTGAGTGTCTGTCGGAGCCCAAATAACCCCGCGGGACAGCAAGTCATTGGTAAACAAGCTCGCGGTGTAGGGGTTAACAAAACAAAGGTTGAACACTGGAATACTGAACCATGGCCAAAAGGACAAGTGCAATTCGTTTATACATTCCCAGATCCAGTGCCACTGCACATCAAAGGAGAATAACTGTAATTTAAGGTTAAAAGTGGAAGAAAAACACTGAAAAAAAGCTTTTCGAATATCAACCAAACAATATTTTCTCCGATTGAATGCCACCCTGTCCAGCCTACTAACGCTAACATCCCCACCGCTGAGCTGGGAGAGGAGGGCACCCACCCCCCACCCACTTAGCATGACGAAGAACCCCCTGAGTCGGGAGAGGAGGAGGAAGGCACCCACCATGTCCAGGCTCATGAGCATGGTGAGGAAACGGAGGAGGAGGTGGGCACCCACCCTGTCCTGGCTCAAGAGCATGGTGAGGAAAAGGAGGAGCAGGCGGGCACCCACCCTGTCCTGGCTCACGAGCATGGAGAGAAGGAGGAGCAGGCGGGCATCCACCCTGTCCTGGCTCAAGAGCATGGTGAAGAAAGGGAGGAGCAGGCAGGCACCCAGCCTGTCCTGGCTCACGAGCATGGTGAGGAGGAGGAGCAGGCAGGCACCCACCCTGTCCAGGCTCACGAGCATGGTGAGGAAAGGGAGGAGCAGGCGGGCACCCACCCTGTCCTGGCTCACGAGCATGGTGAGGAGGAGGAGCAGGCGGGCACCCACCCTGTCCAGGCTCACGAGCATGGTGAGGAAAGGGAGGAGCAGGCGGGCACCCACCCTGTCCTGGCTCACGAGCATGGACAGGAAGAGGAGCAGGCGGGCACCCAGCCTGTCCTGGCTCACGAGCATGGACAGGAGGAGGAGCAGGCAGGCACACACCCTGTCCAGGCTCACGAGCATGGTGGGAAAAAGGAGGAGCTAGCGGGCACCCACCTTGTCCTGGCTCAAGAGCATGGTGAGGAGGAGGAGCAGGCAGGCACCCACCCTGTCCTGGTTCTTGAACATTTTTAGGAAAAGGAGGAGCAGGCGGGCACCCACCCTGTCCTGGCTCACGAGCATGGAGAGGAAAAGGAGGAGCAGGCGGGCACCCACCCTGTCCTGGCTCACGAGCATGGACAGGACGAGGAGCAGGCCTGCACCCACCCTGTCCTGGCTCACGAGCATGGTGAGGAAAGGGAGGAGCAGGTGGGCACCCACCCTGTCCTGGCTCACAAGCATGGTGAGGAAAAGGAGGAACAGGCGGGCACCCACCCTGTCCTGGCTCACGAGCGTGGTGAGAAAAGGGAGGAGCAGGCAGGGACCCACCCTGTCCTGGCTCACCAGCATGGTGAGAAAAGGGAGGAGCAGGCGGGGACCCACCCTGTCCTGCCTCACGAGCATTTTGAGGAAAACAAGGAGCAGGCGGGCACCCACCCTGTCCTGGCTCACGAGCACGGACAGGAGGAGGAGCAGGCCTGCACCCACCCTGTCCTGGTTCACGAGCATTTTGAGGAAGAGGAGGAGCAGGCGGGCACCCACCCTGTCTTGACTCACGAGCATTTTGAGGAAGAGGAGGAGCAGGTGGTCACTCACCCTTTCCTGGCTCACGAGCATTTTGAGGAAAAGGAGGAGCAGGCGGGCACCCAGCCAGTCCTGGCTCACGATCATGGTGAGGAAAAGGAGGAGCTGGCGGGCACCCACCATGTCCTGGCTCACGAGCATGGTGAGGAAAAGGAGGAGCAGGCCGGCACCCACCCTGTCCTGGCTCACGAGCATAGTGAGGAAAAGGAGTAGGAAGCGGGCACCCACCCTGTCCAGGCTCACGAGCATGGTGAGGAAAAGGAGTAGGAAGCAGGCACCCACCCTGTCTAGGCTCACGAACATAGTGTAGAAAAGGAGGAGCAGGCGGGCATCCACCCTGTCCTGGCTCACGAACATAGTGAGGAAAAGGAGGAGCAGGCAGGCACCCACCCTGTCCTGGCTCACGAGCATGGTGAGGAAAAGGAGGAACAGGCGGGCACCCACCCTGTCTTGGCTCACGAGCATGGTGAGGAAGAGGAGGGGCAGGCAGGTACCCACCCTGTCCTGGCTCACGAGCTTTGTGAGGAAGAGGAGGAGGACCAGGCTGTCACCCACACTGTCCTGGCTCACGAGCATGGTGAGGAAAAGCAGGAGCAGGTGGGTACCCACCCTGTCCTGGCTTACGAGCATGGTGAGGAAAAGGAGGAGCAGGTGGGCACCCACCCTGTCCTGGCTCACGAGCATTGTGAGGAAAAGGAGGAGCAGGTGGGCACCCACCCTGTCCTGCCTCACGAGCATTTTGAGGAAGAGGAGGAGAAGGCAGGCACCCACCCTGTCCTGGCTCATGAGCATTTTGAGGAAGAGGAGGAGCAGGTGGGCACCCACCCTGTCCTGGCTCACGAGCATGGTGAGGAAAAGGAGGAGGTGGCGGGTATCCACCCTGTCCTGCCTCACGAGCATTTTGAGGAAGAGGAGGAGAAGGCAGGCACCCACCCTGTCATGGCTCAAGAGCATTTTGAGGAAAAGGAGGAGCAGACGGGCACCCACCTGTCCTGGCTCACGAGCATGGTGAGGATAAGGAGGAGCAGGCGGGCACCTACCCTTTCCTGGCTCATGAGCTTCGTGAGGAAGAGGAGGAGGAGGACCAGGCAGTCACCCACACTGTCCTGACTCACGAGCATTTTGACGAAAAGGAGGAGCAGTCTCATGATCATTTTGAGGAAAAGGAGGAGCAGGCGGGCACCCAGCCAGTCCTGGCTCACGAGCATGGTGAGGAAAAGGAGGAGCAGGCAGGCACCCACCCTGTCCTGGCTCACGAGCATGGTGAGGAAAAGGAGGAGCAGGTGGGCACCCACCCTGTCCTGGCTCACAAGCATGGAGAGGAAAAGGAGTAGCCGGCGGGCACCCACCCTGTCCTGGCTCAAGAGCATGATGAGGAAAAGGAGTAGCAGGCAGGCACCCACTCTGTCCTGGCTCAAGAGCTTGGTGAGGAAAAGGAGGAGGAACAGGTGGACACCCACCCTGTCCTGGCTCAAGAGCATGGTGAGGAAAAGGAGGAGGAATAGGTGGACACCCAGCCTGTCCTGGCTCACGAGCATGGCGAGGAAAAGGAGTACCAGGCGGGCACCCAACCTATCCTGGCTCAAGAGCATGGCGAGGAAAAGGAGTACCAGGCGGGCACCCACCCTGTCCCGGCTGACGAGCATGGCGAGGAAAGGGTAAAGGTCGGCCAAATTAGTGATATGCAGAGATGTCTTCCCACAAAAGACGGGATCAGCCCGAAATCAGCGCAGGTATGTAGAAAATAAAATGCATAGGGAATCATCAATACACCTACTGTAGAAGTATAATGAAATTTTCCCAGTTACTGAGATGCCCCCTTTAGGTTTGACTAAGACCTAGTGCAGTAATTGGAAAAAGAAACAGCTTAACTCGTGACTCAGGATTGCGCACAAATATTTCTTAGACCATCCTGATCAGCGACCTCCAGAACCTGACATCATCAGCGATGACTCCAAGGTTTGTCCTCAACTCCACCGCACGCCATCACACGTCAATGGAGGGTCTGGCTGCCCTGCCCCTAGACCACCCCATACCCAGGGATGGCCTGGATCCTTGCACTGAGCTGGTCACTTGTATCATCTCCTTAAATTTGACTTTATTACTCACTTATAATATCCATATTTATTAAATAGGCATTAATACTTCTTTACTGACAGCCATTTACTGTACATTAGCATTACTGACTGAAGATAGGAAATGACTTTGACATGGAGTGGAACCGGTGGCCTGATTGGACTGGAAATGGTTTTAGTCTTCAAGTCAGAATCTTTTAATAGTACCTTGTTCTAGCAAACACGGCGCTACATGTGGTGGTGTTTGGTGTGTGATGGTAACAAACAAACATACAGGAATCAGGTCATTATAATATAGATATTAAAACACAACATTTATACGTGACAGAAGCGTACGTCAAAGCTAGATCGACTGTCCAGTAGCCATAAAAGGAAACATTAAGCCAATCTATAAAGTTTGTGTCCATCACTTCACCATTATCGCCCTTCACTCTCACTCACTCACTTGCTCACTTACTCGCTTTCTTACTCACCCACTCACTTTCTCACTCACCCACTTACTCACTCACTCACTCACTCACTCACTCACCCACTTTGTGACTCACCCACTCACTCACTCACTCACCCACTTTCTCATTCACTCACTCACTTTCCCACCCACCCACGCACTCACTCAGTCGCTTTCTCACTCAGTCACTCGCTTTTTCACTCACTCACTCGCTTTCTCACCCACTCACTCACTTTCTCACCCACTCATTCGCTTTCTCACCCATTCACTTTCTCACCCACTCGCTTTCTTTCTCACCCACTCACTCACTGCCTTTCTCACTCACCCACTCACTCACTCAGTCACTTTCTCACTCACCCACCTACTCACTCACTCACTCACTCACCCACGAATATATATATATATATATATATATATATATATATATATATATGATCAGCCATAACTAGTCCACTGCTGAACAAAGGCCTCCCGCAAACTTTTCCACGAATTCCTTGACTAAGCCAATCTTTGTCACGTTTTCCCTGCAAATTTCTCTATCTCACCTCTCCATCTCCTGTCTGGCCTTTTTCTGCAACACTTACATGCTCTTGGTGTCAGTCAGTCAGCCTCTTGCTCCATCGGTTATCTTTTATTCTTGCTTTATGGCCTGGCCACCTCCATTTCTGTTCTTTTATAACTTCTATAATATCTCTGACTTTAGTCTGCTCTCTCACCCTGTCTCTTAAAGATATTCCCAACATTGACCTTTCCATTGCTCTCTGAGAACAGATTAATTTATTTTCCATTGAGTCTGTCAATTTCCAGGTCTCACAACCATACTTCATAGCTGGAATTATACATTTGTTATATACTTTTCGTTTCATACAAACTGGCAAGCTACTTTTCATAATGTCTCTATGATTTCCGAAAGCTTTCCATCCAATTGTAATGCGTCTTTTTATTTCGATATCATGATCTTTCGTTAATTTTAGTATTCGTCCCAAGTAGGTGTACTCCAAGAATTTCATCGCATATTCTGATGACGCTCTTTGGTGTTTGTGGATTCAACATTAGTTTTTCTCCGGTTCATCTTCAATCCTACTTTCAGACTTTCTCTGTTTAGGTCATTTAACATTTCTTGCAATGCCTCCGCTGTTTCTGAGATTAGGACAGTGTCATCTGCAAATCTTAAATGGTTTAGCTTTTCTCCATCAATGTTCACTCCTTTGTTTTCCCAGTCTAGCTTTCTGAAAATACTTTCTAGGCATGCTGTAAATTATCTCCCTGACGCACGCCTTTCTCAATCTTAATTTTTTCCGAGTCCTTATGTAATTTAACTGTAGCAGTTCCCTCTTTATATGTGTTTTCGAGCAGTTTTACAATGTTCTCACTCACTCCTTGTTCTCGCAATGAATTTATAATCGCTATGTGCTCCACTGAATCAAAAGCCTTTTCGTAATCAACAGAACCTAAGCACAGTGGTTTATTATATTCTGTAGTTTTCTCAATGAGCTGATTCAATGTATGTAGATGATCAGTGGTCGAATACCCGCTTCGGAATCCTGCCTGTTCACGAGGTTGGTTTTCCTCCAAAATTGTTGTTATTCTGTTCGTAAGGACTTTAGTGAAGAGTTTGTAAATGACTGATAATAAGCTAATGGGTCGATAGTTACTAAGATCTTTTGAGTCACCTTTTTTGTAGAGTAAAATAACTATTCCATATATATATATATATATATATATATATATATATATATATATATATATATATATATATATATTAAAGCCAGTCTATAAAGTTTGTGTCCATCGCTTCACCATTATCGCCCTTCACTCCCACTCACTCACTATCTCACTCGCTTTCTCACTTACCCACTCACTCACTCACTCACTTCTCACTCATTTCTCACTCACTTACCCACTCACTCACTCACCCACTTGCTCACTCACTCACTCACTCTCTTTCTCACTCACCCACTCACTCACTCACTCACTCGATCGTTTTCTCACTCCCTCCTGGCTCACTCTCTTTCTCAGTCGCTTACTCACTCACTCACACTCACTCACTCACTCACTCACTCACTCACTCACACTCACTCACTCACACTCACTCACTCACTCACCAACTCACTCACTCACCCACTCATTCACCCACTTTCTCACTCACCTTCCCACTCATTCACTCACACACCCATACACCCACCCATCCACTCACTCACTCACTTGCTTTCTCACTCACTCACTTTGTCGCTCACTCATTCACTCACTTACCCACCCACCCACCCACTCACATTCCCACTTACACACTCACCCACTCACTTACCCACTTACTTCTCCATTTACTCCCTCACTCACCCCCTCACTCACTCAATCACCCACTTACCTTCACTCACCCACTCATTCACTCTCTTACTTGCTCACTCACTCACCCACTCACTCACTCACCCACTCACTCATTCACCCACTTACTCACTTACCCATTCATTCACTCACTCACCCATTCATTCACTCACTCACCCACTTACTCACCCATTCATTCACTCACTCACCCACTCACTCACTCACCCACTCACTCACTCACCCATTCATTCACTCACTCACTCACCCACACACCCACTCACTCACCCACTTTCTCACTCACTCACTTTCCCACTCACTCACTCACACACCCACACACCCACCCATCCACTCACTCACTCACTCTCTCACTCACTCACTCACTTTGTCGCTCACTCATTCACTCACTCACTCACTTACCCATCCACCCACTCACTCACTCACTTTCCCACTTACACACTCACCCACTCACTCACCCACTCACTTACCCACTTACTCCCCCACTTACTCCCTCACTCACCCCCTCACTCACTCAATCACCCACTTACCTTCACTCACCCACTCATTGACTCTCTTACTTGCTCACTCACTCACCCACTCACTCACTCACTCACCCATTCATTCACTCACTCACCCACTCACTCACTCACCCACTTACTCACTTACCCATTCATTCACTCACTCACCCACTCACTCACCCATTCATTCACTCACTCACCCACTCACTCACCCATTCATTCACTCACTCACCCACTCACTCACCCATTCATTCATTCACTCACTCACTCACCCACTCACTTACCCATTCATTCACTCACTCACCCACTCACTCATTCTCACTCACACACCCACACACTCACTCACTCTAGCACTGTTAAAATTAGTCAGTCAAAGGCTCACTCAACATGCCATTCTCTCCATCACTGTCACTCGAGAATTTCAGTTATTACATTTGGATATCAGTTGTGTGTGTGTGTGTGTGTGTGTGTGTGTGTGTGAGAGAGAGAGAGAGAGAGAGAGAGAGAGAGAGAGAGGAGTCTGAAGGCTTGAAATTACAGCAGATAAATGCAATCGGGAGCGAGAAGAAGTATTTAGGAGATGGCGGGGGTGAGAGAGGGAAAATAGGGAGTGAGGGATTGGGAGAAGTAAATTTGGGGAGTGAGGGAGCGAGAGTAATTTCCTGGATGGGTGAGGGAGGAGTGGAGGATGAGGCAGTGAATTAAAATCAAGAGACGAGCTTGATTGTGTCATTATTGGAACAGATCTAATATTTCACTCCAGCTAATGTCAGTGATTTTATTCAGCTGAGAGTAAATTATAGGAGCCTGAGAGGGTTATCTGAGGCTTTAGCAGGAATCTGAGTTAAATGAATGATGAATATTATTATGTATCTGAATGGTATAGATTTATCGAAGAAACGGTTTTTAAATAAGGCGCCAGTATCAGGAATTAGAATGGCAGGGAATTTTGATATTCAGGATTTGATATTTCGTCCTTATATATTTTCATAAATTTACAATACAGCATTTATCTATTTCTTCTTGCAGAATTTATATCTGTCCGAGGTTCGTTTGATATTTTACCCTGGGTTATTTTCATAATCTTATAATGTGGCATGCAATTCTCTACATCTTTTTACATAATAATTTTTTGGAGGAATTTGGTATACTCCATTGTCCATTTTGACGAGACCTTCAAGACTTGTTGCTCTAAGCGACGTAAACACACCCTTCCACAGTGGCTGTCATCTGCAGGATTGTTTTGACATTTTAAACTGAGTGTGCTGGGAAAGGTGCGCATTATCTTGGTTAACTTCATCACAAAATTACAATGCATGAGAATTTCTGGAAATGGCCTCGCGTGGCTTCACCGATTTCTAACCGGGAGGAAAATGTCTGTTGTGGTGGATGGTGGCAGAGTTGCTTCCGAGCTGTGTTAAGTGGAGTACCCCATGGGTCAGTGTTAGGCCCTGTATTGTTTTTTTTTATATACATCAGCCACTTGGCTTTAGCTTTGAACTGGCAATACAAGAGTTTTGCTAATGATTTAGAAATATATTTAAAAGTTAACAGGAACAGTAGTGTGTGTATTCTCTGTGGTCGTACCAATTGTCAACGTGATATAGACATGGTGAACAATATAAGTGCCCCCACAAACTCCTGCAAGTTATCAGTGTTTGCCAGATCACCAAATAGCGTGGGGTCACTACAAGCTCAGAGTTGGTGTACCATCCTTTAAAAAAATTCCTGTCGGGATTGTTGCTCATGCATAAAGCATTATACAGTACCAGTATTATATTCATCTTAGATATTTTACTGATGCACTAAATGAGATTTATACTGAAAAGTTCTCCATAGAGTTTGCTAAAAACCATGCAAGCTTATTGTGTGTGTTTGTATTCAGCACATTTTTACCAAGTGTTATGAATCTCAGTGGTTGGAAAAATTTATCCCACAGTTTCCAAGCATCGTACTCTCATTTGGCAAATCCTGACATGATTCTGTCAATTATACACTTAATAATAGTAAGAATTGTACGGCTGAAATCTTACGGGGCCAAGATCAGCGACCCGAATTTTTAAAGACATGGTATTCCTCTCGCTTTGAGAAAACGTCTCAGTTCTGCTAAAGTCTATTTTTCCACACATATTTTAGCTGCGCATTGGACCGTGGCACTAAATTTTCCGGATTCATCGGCTGATTACAAAAGGCGTGGGTGTCAGGTGTGGTGTGTATACATTATCAGCGCCACCCTGGGCCCCTGGTGGCGGGCACACAAACTACGCAA
The DNA here is from genome assembly GCF_032717465.1 of Coenobita brevimanus. Taxonomy (NCBI): domain Eukaryota; kingdom Metazoa; phylum Arthropoda; class Malacostraca; order Decapoda; family Coenobitidae; genus Coenobita; species Coenobita brevimanus. The sequence goes on from NC_137048.1 coordinate 12,168,307, forward strand.
CACTACCCATGAGAAAGCACCTCATTATGAGCTCAGTGGGTTCATACGATCATCGATTGTTTAAGTACCATACAGGTATTTCCTTCATTTGTTATGTAAGATACAATTTCGTTATACCCATTTACGATTTTTCTTTACAGATGTACATCCAACATTTCAAAACATGACAGTGGTCAGTACTCAGGCAACTGCATGTACACTGTCCCTAAACTGAGAAACACACAATTGACAGCCTTCCATTTTTATTATATTTTGATAAAGAAGCCATGTCCTCTCCAGTACTATATGTAGATAAATCAATAAATATCCTGTTTTCTGTAACAAAAAAATTGTATAACAGAGGGTAATTCAATTTGACCACACTTTTGCATTTTACATTACGTTATCTGGTGAGCGTTGGCATCTTTTTCCAGTTTGTGGGGGCTCCAGTTGCTGAGTCTTGGGGCCTACACCTTCACCCAGATAAGTGTGTTGCACTTAGGTTTGGCAGGAACTGGATTGTCCCTGAGCCTTAGCCTATGGCCAATATTATAGGCAATCATCCTGTCCCAATAACAACTGCCAGTAAAGACCTGGGTATTTTGGTGGATAGAAATTTGAGATTTCAAAACCATATCCGTACTGTGGCTGGTGAAGCTGGGGGGTGGATACAATTTTCTTTAAATCTGCAATCTGCTGTTCCTGCGAGTTCATCGATATGACTGTGCACAGCTCATGTTGGACCTTTAATGGAATTTTGTTGTGAGGTATGGAATACAGGCTTTATTGGTGATATCAAACTACAGTACTGAAGTCTGTTCAACGCAGGTAGATGCAACGTGTCTCAGGTATGGAGCATTTGCCCTGTCATGCAAGACTTTCAGCCTAGGATTTGTTTTCTGTTGGTGGCAGGTTATTATGTGCTGATCTTGTAGATGCTGTAAGATAATGCCTGGCTAGACATGCGTTGATCTCTGTAGTTTGTCGTGGTTTTCTCCAGTTGTGGGAACTGGTGGTCATATATATAAGTTAGTGCATACTAGTGGTCATATATATAAGTTAGCACAGACTCACTGCTCCCTTGTTTGTCGTAAGCATTTTTTCTCTGTTCTTGTTGTGGACCTTTGTAACTCCCTGCCTTCCTCAGTTGTTGAGCTAGAATAAATTGGACTTTTCAAATTGGCCCTCAGACAGGCACCAGGCTCTAAGTTATTTGAATACTATGACTGATGGAGAGCAAGGGACTAACAAGGAGAGTGTATTTGAGCGAGGTAGTGGGAGGGGGAGGCCAAGGATGCTGTTGCAGCAAATATTAGACTTTTATATTCTGCTGATAGGGAATATAAGAACCTGAAAGCATGTAGCTACAGTGCAGTCCCAAAAATTTAAGTTTCCAATTTTGACAGTTTTCAAAAAGCCTCCTGATGCCAACCATTTTGTATTAAGGGAAATTCTTTGTACTGTCAGCACTATATTAACTCCCGTGTGGTGTGTGCTGCATAATGTGTATTTGTTGTCTTGGTCAGGGCAGTGAAGAGGACATTAGGGATCATAAGTGTGTGGTGTGTGCTGCTTAATGTGTATTTGTTGTCTTGGTCAGGGCAGTGAAGAGGACATACGGCATCATAAGTGTGTGGTGTGTGCTGCTTAATGTGTATTTGTTGTCTTGGTCAGGGCAGTGAAGAGGACATACGGCATCATAAGTGTGTGGTGTGTGCTGCTTAATGTGTATTTGTTGTCTTGGTCAGGGCAGTGAAGAGGACATACGGCATCATAAGAAGAGTGTGGGCATCAGGATGGTGGTGTAGCCTATGTGGCAACACAGTCTCAGCTGGCAGTGGAGGCAGCCCCACCACTGGTTCTTTCCCCAGCATTGCCACTGATGCATCTCCCAGGCCACTCCCCGGCTGCCCTCAGACACACCCAGGCACACCCAGGCTGCCCTCAGACACCCCCAGGCCACTCCCAGGTACACCCAGGCTGCCCTCAGACACCCCCAGGCCACTCCCAGCCACACCCAGCCTGCCCTCAGACACAGCCAGGCCACTCCCAGCCACACCCAGCCTGCCCTCAGACACACCCAGGCCACTCCCAGCCACACCCAGCCTGCCCTCAGACACACCCAGGCACACCCAGCCTGCCCTCAGACACACCCAGGCCACTCCCAGCCACACCCAGGCTGCCCTTAGACACCCACAGGCCACTCCCAGGCACACCCAGCCTGCCCTCAGACACACCCAGGCCACTCCCAGGCACACCCAGCCTGCCCTCAGACACACCCAGACCACTCCCAGGCACACCCAGTCTGCCCTCAGACACTCCCAGGCACACCCAGGCTGCCCTCAGACACACCCAGGCTACTCCCAGTCACACCCAGCCTCCCCTCAGACACACCCAGGCCACCTTCAGACACACCCAGGCCACCTTCAGGCACACCCAGGCCACACCAGGGATCAGTATTTAGCATAACTCCAATATATCAAGCCACTCAGCACCCTCTCATCCTAAACTCCAGGTCTCTCAGGTCAGTAGGCTTAGTTCTATATATTCAGTTTTTATCATAGACGCTGGGTAGTGTAGTGGTTGTAACATCCCAGTTGGACTCACAGATGAAGCATACATTTAGTTGTATGGGCAGCACAGTCAGGCCTCACTATACATTTCTTCACAATGTGGCTGGAGGCTTTTCAATCACATGTCATCAAGAGAAGTAGGCATCTCATCTTGTCTTAAATGTACTTGACATAATAGCCAAGCCAAGGGTCCTTATACCTTGAGAATAATTAGGCTACCCACAGACTCACACAAGAACCATTTTGTTTGGTTTTATGGGCAGTACAGTCAGGCCTTTCTGTACAATTGTTGGCTGTGTACCATCATGCGCAGTGTAATGTACTTCTGCACAACGTCCATTCACTTCAGCGTCGGGGGACTCATAAGAAATAATAGAAATGTTAAAAACCATCTGAATAACAGGACGCAGCGAGTGTATGTTGGTGCAAAGCAGTGTTGGTGCATCACTGATGGCCAGCCAGCATCCCAACACAAAGCGATTACACTGCCGGCTGTATGATACACAGTACGTGTATAACCTATACAGGTACTCTGTAATACTGTTCATATGTTTAATATTTTTCGTTTTTTCCTTGCTTACATAAAAGCATTAAGTAATATATCAAAAATCAGTAAAAAGTGTACTAACAAGCAGTTAAATGTTTAGTTACTGTAGCTATAACAGTGTCATCAACACCAGCTGCAGGCAGCCGTGTCCAGTCACAAGTTTACTGCTGCTTTTGAGTGTCCTTGCATATCCATGCATCCAGTTTACATAACGTTACATATTGTATTATTGTCCAAGTTTGGGCTTTTTATACTGTACCGTACTTTAAAAGTAATATACAGTACAGTATATGCCATATACCTGTACATATACAGGTAGGTCCTGTTATATGACCACTCGATATTCGAGAAACCGATTATACGACCCGCGTAAATTAGGGACTATTTTCGATATATGATCTTGAAAATCCAATGATACGACATTCAGGCTGGGGCGAGGTGTGAGGATTCTAACTCAGTCATCCCAGCAAATGCAGTCATCGCCGTTTTCTCTCAACCTCAGAAATAGCAGAACTGCTCAGCTGCAGCGTTGCCAGATGTGCCATAATTTTTGCAATATTTTGGCACACCTCACGATATGCGATAGCATGCATGTGATAATGTGATAACTTTCATAATTTCATAATCAAGAAAAATTAATCGAGGATTGAAAAATTAGCAAGTCTACTGTAAGACTAGTACAACAGTAGGATTTAGTAACTGTTACAATAATTATAATCTGGTAGGTAAATAACAGTTAAACAAATTTAATAAATTTAATTAATCACTCCAAATACAAATATATTAATTCCACAAAAATTACCAATTTATATGAAGAAATGCCCATGTTTATGAGTGCGATAATTTTGATAAAAAAGCGATAATTTTAACGTGCCGGGTACGATAATATGGGTTTGGGAATCTGGCAACGCTGCTCAGCTGGCAACTGTTAGGCCAGCTTCCCACCTCCCACAACACAACATTACCACCTGTAGATGAGTGTTATGCATGTTTTATATGTTTAAGTAATGTGCAATCATGTTATTTGCATACTACAGTATTCGCTCTTTCACGTTGCTTTCTCTACAGTTCATTAATATAGATATGTTTGTTGCGTTTGGTATTGTATAGTTTAGCTTGAAAACTTACCTTTGATGGGGTCCTTGAACCCAATCAATATTTTACCATCAGTTACGTGTTTCGTTATACGAGAAGTCATTATATGACTATGCCGAATGGAACCTAACAGCTCGTATCTTTGAGACCTCCCCGTAGAACAATATACAATATACAGTACATAAGTTACAGTGGTCGCATAACATCCAGATCACTTAACATCATATTTTTCATAAAGTATTGTGGACGCTTAGCGGCGCATGGCTGTATTAGGGAGCTTTCTCCACTGACAAGAACACAGGCCCAGCCATGAACTTGGCTGAAAGAGGCTGGAAATCTTCACAGGTTAAAACAAGCCTGCAATGATATAACATTGGAGAATATAATATAACATTGGAGAATATAATATAACATTGGAGAATATAATATAACATTGGATAATATAATATAACATTGGATAATATAATATAACATTGGAGAATATAATATAACATTGGAGAATATAATATAACATTGGAGAATATAATATAACATCGGATATAATAGAACATTGGATAATATAATATAACATTGGAGAATATAATATAGCATTGGAGAATATAATTTAACATTGGATAATATAACATTGGATAATATAATATATCATTGGATAATATAATATAACATTGGATAATATAATTTAACATTGGATAATATAATATCTATTCTATCTATAGCCCGATGCCCTAATCCCGCAAAGGGTGGCCGCAGACAAAACGCCTCCAAGTCACTCTGTCACCCACCATTTGACTACCCTCCTCCCAACTCACCCCCCCCTCCCTCGTATACATCTCAACTCCATCCCTCCACCTCATCCTCGGTCTACCTCTCCCTCTCCCTCCCTCCACCTCACCTACATGCACCCTCTTAGTCAGTCTTTCATTCTCCATTCTCTTCACATGTCCAAACCACCTCAGTGTATTTCTCCTAATCTTCTCAACATTGGATAATATAATATAACTTTGGCTGCAGGTCCTGAAGAGTAGGTAATGTGTCAGGCTGAGGGATGTTACCCGTACTTTGTTCTGTCTCTCTCTCAATTGCCAGATGCCTTAATCCTGTGAGGGGTGGCCACAAACAGATCACCTCCATGTCACCCTATCCCCTGCCATTTGACTGCCCTCCCCCCAACCCACATCTCTCTCATATACCTCTCCACTCCATCCCTCTATCTCATCCTCAGCCTCCCCCTCCCTCTCCTCCCCCCCATGCTGTGTGTGTGGTTAGAGAAGGTTTGGAAGTGTTGCATGGGTAGTGGCATGGAAGGCTTTAGGGTTATCTAGTTGCAGTATATTTATATGGATTAGCATCTTTTTAATACGGTGTTTGTCTGGTTCCATTGTACATATAAATCCATTTTACATAATGTCTTGACAAACCTAACCCTTACTTAAGAATGATACCATGGCCTTTATTTTTGTTGCTTAAGGACTCTCCCAAACACCTTTTCCTAAGTGACTTATTTTACTTATTTCTCCTTGCTTTCCTCTTGTGCCATATTTAAATCATCCTACTATCACCATACTCTCCATAAATAGTGTAAAAAACTCCATTAACCAGCCATATCCAAAAAGAAATCACTAAGGAAGAGGTGTTGGGGAGCCTATATGTACAGTGTAGCCTAATATTGTGTTGACAGATGGAGTGGCCAGCTGGCTATGGCCTGCCTTGTGGCTGAACTGACAGTATGGTTCAACTTGGCTGCTCCACCACACACCACCATCACCACAAAAATGGACTATACTAGGTCAGAGTCTTAAAACCAGCCATGCATTGATAAAGTTTGTATTGTGAGTGGCATAGCAGGCTTTATAATGCCTATTCCTCAGTTATTTATCTGGCATATTGTACCCTAACAGTCCTTCGTATGTTGTTTACATTTTTTAAATATAGAAATGGTTTGTATCATTGATAAGGCAGATGATAGATAAATAGATAGCACAGTAATATAGAATGTAATCTTTCAGACAGAACTGGAATGTACTGCGCCTGGCCTGCCCATCAGTATTAGTGTTGTGATGAGGTGGTGTGGGCATATTGAGGGGATGGAGGATGACATCAGGATGTGGAAAGTGAGAAGTGTGAATGTCAGGGGAGAGGCAGACCAACGAAGACCTGGGATGAGGTCATAGAGTGTGACCTCATTGATAAGGAACTGATTAGAGAGACTGCCAGAGATCAGGCAGTGTGGAGAGCCGCCATTAGGTGACCAAGACCAACACAAAGAAGCATGTTGGAGCCTTTATAAACGATATGTTACAAATGATGCAAAGATGAAGAGAGGAAGGAATTTTTTTTTTTTTTAGAAAATTCCATACACCAGATGACAGGTGTCCTTCATTCACAAAAAATCTGCAACAGTTAAGGACACTCGTATTATAGGAGTGAATGATAGATAGACAGAATATTGCAGAGGTGGATGATAGATAAACAGGTTTAGTGGGTAAGGCGCTCCAGTTGGACTGAGCCTGTGTAGGTTTATATCCATTGGGTGGATGGGGTTTATTGCTCACATAATGCCACTCAGGGATGAGTGAGGCTGGTCACTCTCATCCTAAATGTCAGGACCATCTTGCCTAGCCCCCAGCTGCTATGCTTCTCATGGGGCAACACAGGATTGGATGATGGAAGGATGGATGATAGACAATAGGATATATAGGGGCAGATGATAGATAAATAGATAGCACAGTAATATAGAATGTAATCTTTCAGACAGAACTGGAATGTACTGCGCCTGGCCTGCCCATCCATCAACGTGTGGATGGAGCCGAGAGACTGGCCGACAGTGGCTGCCATGCGGTTCCTTCACACCTCAGAGACACGGTGCTTGGGGGTCATGGCGTCCTGGATTTATCAGGCACCCACATCAGCTCATATCTCTGATTGGGTTAGAGGTAATTTGGTTGTTTTTAATGCATCAAAAGCTCAGTTCTTACATCTATCAGCCCAACACAATCTTCCACAGGAGTACCCTCTAATATTTAACAATATCCAGCTCAATCCTGCATCATCTTTAAATGTACTTGGGGTTTCATTCTCTCGGGATTTATCATAGAATGACCATATTATCTTTCTTGTAAAATCTGCTTCCAAGAGATTAGGTGTGCTAAGCTGACTTGTGGCTTCTTTACCCCTGCACAGTTGTTGACTATTCACGGGTTTTATTTGCCCCTGTGTAGAGTACAACTCTCTTGTGTGGGGAGGCTCCCCACATACAGCTTTTCTCAACAAGGTGGAGTCAAAGGCTTTTCGTCTCATTAACTCTCCTCCTCATACTGGCTGCCTTCAACCTCTGTCTCTTCACCGCACTGTTGCATCTTTATCCCTTTTCTGTCACTGCATCAATGGTCACTGCTCCTCTGAACTGTCTGCTTGCATCCCTCCACCTCTTCAACGAGCACATAGCACCCGTCTAGCAACAAACTCATTCCTTTTCTGTCCAGCTCTCTAACGGAAGAGTTAACCGTTACTCCCAGTCCTTCATGTATGCAACAAGTCAACTCTGGAACTGTCTCCCTCTGTCTGTACTTCCAGGCATCTCATAATGTACTGTACGGATCTAGAATTTGCCTTTATGTTGTGTTGTGTTTGTTTTTTCATGGAGGGAGTAGTTTGTGGGCTCCTGGCCATTGGTTACTTCTTGCATAAAAAAAAAACTGCCTCCAGTGTATCAGGAAGCCTACATTAACCCTTCTTTGGAGATGTGGTCAGTTTGTCTTTGTATTTCTAACCCTTTCATTCTTAGGACAAGTCTAGGATTCTGTTCACCTGATGTCTGATGATTTTATTCTGTTGCGTATAGGAGATCGGTCAGTATTCCCATCAGTTAAGGAAGCTCCCTAACACCTCTTCCTAAGTGATTTATTTTGCCTATTACACCATACTGTCCTCTTCTGTGTTACATAAATTCTTTCAGTATTACCATACTCTGCATAGCCTAAAGCTCCCTAACACCTCTTCCTAAGTGATTTAGTTTGCCTGTTACACCTTACTGTCCTTTTCTGTGTTACATAAATTCTTTCAGTATTACCATACTCTGCATAGCCTAAAGCTCCTTAACACCTCTTCCTAAGCAGTTCATTTTATTACACCTTACTGTTCTCTTCTGTGTTGCATAAATTCTTCCAGTAGCTATCACCACACTCTGCATCAAGCTACCTAACACCTCTTCCTAGTAATTTATTTTGTTTATTACACCTTACTGTCCCTGTCTGTGTTACAAAAATCTCTTCATTACCATCATACTCTGTAACTTACAAAAGGATGTCAACCAGCCACATCCCCCCCAAAATAACTGAGGCAGAGATGTTGAGGAGCTTCCATAGCTACCAATGAGAATACGAACCTGAGGTGTGAGGAATTAGTTGGAGAAGAACAGGGAGGCTTTAGGAAGGGAAGAGGTTGTGTAGATCAGATATACTGTTCATTCTTAGGTCTTTAGTGGAAAAGTTTCTGGAGAAGGGAAAGAAGTTGTATGCGGCCTTCATGGATTTGGAGAAAGCATATTAAAGGGTGGATAGACAAGGATTGTGGAAAGTGTTAAGAATATATGGAGTAGATGGAAAGTTGCTGAATGCCATGAAGAGTATGTATGATGGTGCTAAGGCTGCAGTGTTTGTGAATAGTGAACTGAGTGAGTTTTTCTATTTGAAGGTTGGATTGAAACAGGGATGTGTCATGTCTCCAAGGTTGTTCAGTCTGTATATGGATGGGGTTATAAAAGAGATACAAGGTAGGGCAGTGGATGTTGGAGTGGCCTTAGTGAGAGAGGGTAGTGTTTGGAAACTCCCTGAACTGTTGTTTGCAGATGATACTGTGATGTTAAGCGATGACAAAGGGGAGCTGCAAGGCTTGGTGGATGAGTTTGGGAGAGTGTGTAAGAAACGGAATCTAAAGGTGAATGTAGGGAAGAGTAAAGTTATGGTCTTCGAGAGAGGTGAAGTCAGTGAATGTACAGCGAGGTTGGATGGGGAAGAAATGAAAAATGTGAGTATATTTAAGTACTTGGGTAGTGTGATGAGTAAGGATGGAAGTTTAGAGGATGAAGTGCTTGAAAGGGTACAATAAGGAGGAAAGGTTGCTGGTTCTTTGACAGCAGTGATAGGAAACAGGGAAGTGAGCATGGAGGTGAAAAAATTACCATAAGCCAGTATTGTGGCATCATCACGGCAGCGGGAGTCTGGTCACTGAAGGTAATAACAGTAAGGAGTTCGGCCCAAGACCTAGACACCCTCCTTCAGGATAGTTTGGTAGGCTTGGTTTAATTCCCCATCTGTACTTCTCATGTATTTAGGTCTTCCATCCATCCATCCATCATATAATCATATGTCGCCCCATTAGGAGCGTAGGAACCCGGGGCTAGGTAAGTTGGTCCTGACATTTAAGTTCAGATCTTCACTGTTGTATATCCACAGCAGGTGTGCCAAACATTGACAATACAGTATTACAGAATAAACAAATAGAAGAATCACAATGGTTCCTCACAGGGCATGCATAATAAACATTCCCACAAATGGTGAATTGCTTGAATATTTGGTGCCTGTCCCACCCCCCCACCAGAAGTACAAGAAATATCATGGTAGCGAAGGAGTCGGCCTTTTCACACACAGCAGGAATTTTCTGGCCAAGAGGGTTTATTCAGTACAAAATGCTTTGCAGAGGGGGGAAGGTTTGACTGTCCAATGAATGACCCCCTCCCCATTCAAAATCACTTATTATGGCTTCAGATCAAAATGGGACTTTGGGAGGTAATTTTTGCAACTTAAATCATGTTCTTATGTCAGTTTATAAGAGATATTTTTTTGTGATGCAAAGTGTGTCACGGTGCATCTTCAGGAGGTAATTACATGACACGAACCACGTCGTAGTGAACAAAGGGGTTAAAGAGGCAACCTAAATACCAAGTCATGATGTGAAAAGTCTCAGTGATAAGGTAGGAATGAGTCTCCTTGGTTAATAGTCAAATTTATCCTCCAATCTGACAGTGTTTGGCCATTAATTGAGCTGCAACAGGCTAAGGATATTTGTCAGATGAGATTAAACAGACATTAGTAACAAAGATTTACTTATACAGGAAGGAACTGTAGAGCAAGCTTATCAGCAGCTCTTGTTGAGGCCTTGACAGTGTATGGATGCCTGCTAGTACACTGCATCAGCAGCAGCCCACAGGAGGCCATGCCAGACTACTTCAGTGTGGCTGTCAACATGCCGGAGGGTAATGGTGGTTAGTAACATACCTTTTTTACTCTGACTTGGCTAAATTTCTCATCTCTCCAAGTTGAATGCAGAGTTGTAAAAATATATTGACACTGATATATAATGCCAAGTGTGAGAAAGTGTCATGGAGAGGATATTATAACTGTAGTACTGTATTGTCTTCTTGTGCCATTGAGGATGAAAATGTGCGCCAGATTAGAGTAAAAACAGTACAGTGGCTGTGTAGTTAACTCTTCAAGTAATTTCAGTGCAGCCTTCTTTATTTTAAAAAGTTTGTATTTGCCCATTCCTCTCTTCCTTCCTTCCTCTTCTGTTTTCCTTTCCCTCAATCACTCCTCATCCTTCTTCCTACGGGTTACTTTACACCTCCTCTCCTGTCTTTCTTTCCTTCATTCTTTCCTCTTCCTTATGCCTATTGGTGACTCTACATTGAGTGACAAGCCAAATGGTTTCCTGTACACCAGGAACCTTTTCCTGTGCTGGGTGGTAACAATATAACGAAATTATGGCACCTGGTGGTGTAGTGGGTAATTAAGGCGCTCCAATCGGATTGAGCCTGTGCAGGTTTATACCCAAGGGGTGGTTGGGGTTTATTGCTCACGTAATGCCACTCGGGGATGAGTGAAGCTGGTCACTCTCATCTTAAATGTCAGGACCAACTTGCCTAGCCCTGAGCTCCTACACTCCTCATGGGGCAAATAGGATTGGATGATGGATGGGTGTATTTGTTTGTATTTTGTTTGTAGTTCCCAGGCTGCAAAGCATGTGAAAAATTAGCTTGTGGGGGGGGGGGGCTTCTGTCATGGCCATCCCCAGTTTGGGGGTTCCCAGCAGGAAGCAGGATGTGGTGGTGGTGGTGGTGGTGGTGATGATGATGATGATGATGATGATGATGCCTTACTTTTTTGTGTTTATGGCAAGGTGGGGAAAAAAGGTCAAAATGATGGTGGTTTTTATTTTTGTGTTCACAGCAGGGTTGGAAAAAACACTGACGATGACGCTGTTAGTTTTGTATTGTTTACGGCAGGGTGGGGATAAAGCTGAGACTGGTGATGATAATAATATTTTGTATTTTTGTGTGTATGTATCAGAGAGTGAAGAATGTTGGATTAAAAGAGGTCAGACTAATGATGATAGTGATGATGATATATCTGTATGTTGAGTATGGAGTGTATAGACTGTTGTTGGATGATGATATTGATGATTATGATGGTGTTGATGATGATGGTTATATTGTTCTGTGCTTGTATTAGGGTGTGTGGGATGCCTTTGGTTAAATAGTACAGTATAAAGATTTTTTTTTTTTATGTGAGGAAGAAGGAACCAAAGGCAACAAGCCCGCAAAACTGCTCCTTCCAAGAGAAAAACAAAATATAAGAGAGAGCCAAATTCAAGATCCATTGATTTCGAGATGCCTGGACACACTGCGTTTGAAAGACTGGAGATCATAGGAAGCAGGAAATACAGACAGAGGGAGACAGTTCCAGAGTTGACCTGTTGCATAAATGAAGGACTGGGAGTAACGGTTAACTCTTGCATTAAAGAGTTGGACAGAAAAGGGGTGAGAGTTTGCTGCTAGACGGGTGCTACGCACCCGTCATAGAAGTGGAGGAATGCATGCAGACAGTTCAGAGGAACAGTGACCATTGAAGTAGCGATAGAAAAGAGATAAAGATGCAACATTGCGGCGAAGAGATAGAGGTTGAAGGGAGTCAGTAAGAGGGGGAGAGTTAATGAGACGAAAAGCCTTTGACTCCACCCTATTGAGAAGACTTGCATGTGGGGAGCCTCCCCACACATGAGAGTTGTACTCCACACAGGGGCGGATAAAACCCCTGTATAGAGTCAACAATTGTGCAGGGGCAAAGAAGGAACGGAGTCGGCTTAGCACACCCAATCTCTTGGAAGCAGATTTTACAAGAGATGTAATATGATCTTTCCAAGACAAGTCCCGAGCAAATGAAACCCCAAGCATGTTCAACGATGATGCAGGATTAAGTTAAGTATTATTAAACATAAGTGGGTATACCTGTGGAAGATTTTGTCGAGTTGATAGGTGCAAAAACTGAGTCTTTGATGCATTAAAAACAACAGATTATTTTTACCCCAGTCAGAGATACGAGCCAAGTCAGACATTAGGTGTGCCATAGCCTCATCCCTTGTTTGTTGAAGTAACTGCTGAGATGGACGTTGTGGGAATCGAATGGAAAGGTGAAGGGTGGAGTCATCAGCGTATGAGTGGATAGGGTTAGATGTACAGCTTAGAAGGTCATTGATGAATAAAAGGAAGAGAGTTGGTGATAGGACAGAGCCCTGAGGAACACCACTGTTAATGGATCTAGGAGAAGAACGATGGCCGTCTACAACAGCGGCTATAGAACGGCCAGAGAGGAAGCTAGAGATGAAGGCACAGATAGAAAGATAGAAACCGTAAGAGGGCAGTTTGGAAATTAAAGATTTGTGCCAGACTCCATCAAAAGCCTTTGAGATGTCAAGTGCAATGGCAAAGCTTTCGCCAAAGTCCCGAAAGGAGGATGACCAGGAGTCTGAAAGGTAGGTGAGAAGATCGCCAGTGGAGCGTCCCTGACGGAACCCATACTGACGATCAGAAAGAAGGTTGTGATAGGAAAGATGCTTTAAAATTTTTCTATTAAGAATAGACTCAAAAACTTTTGAGATACAGGATGTTAAAGCAATTGGACGATAGTTAGAGGGTTGGGAATGGTCACCCTTCTTTGGGACTGGCTGAATGAGAGCAAACTTCCAGCAAGAAGGAAAGGTACAAGTTGGCAGACAAAGGCGAAAGAGTTTGCCCAGGCAGGGTGTAAGCACAGAAGCACAGTTCTTGAGAACAACAGGAGGGACTCCATCAGGCCCATATGCCTTATTAGTACTGAGGCCAGCAATGGCAGAAAATACATCAGCTGAAGAACTTTTAATGTTAGTCATGAGGAAGTCAGAGGGGGGAAGTGATGGAGGAACAGCACCGGAATCGTCCAAGGTTATTGGAGGAGAAAGTCTGAGCGAAGAGATCTGCTTTATCAGTAGAAGAAATAGCTACAGAGCCATCAGAGTAGAAAAGAGGAGGGAAGGATGATGAGGTAAAGTTGTTAGAAAGGTTTTTGGCAAGGTGCCAGAAGGAGCGGGAAGAGTTCGAGTTAATAAACAATAATAATAATAATAATAATAATAATAAATACAACAACAGTAAAAATAATAATAATAATTATTATTATTATGAGGATGTGGGTAATATCACAACAGTATACAGGAACACTGAAAAGTTAAACATTTAAATAATAAATACAATAAACTAATCAATCGTAAAGCAGTATATAATATAACACTGCTGTATATAAAAGATATGCGATAGAACCTAGATTTTATAATGTTAAAGTCTACGGTAAATATGGCATGAATCTACGTTTTCTCATAAAAAAAGAGAACGGTATTTTAAATGGTAATTAAGATGCTTGTGAGAAATGCCTTCATGTGGTGACACCATTATAACCACGTATAGTAGATCCACTGCCTCGCTACGGTGTACAAATGACCCTTATATTCCTCCATATCCCGCAATAGGAGGAGGGTGGACCACAGAAGGGCAACCTCAGTCTGGACTCCATCGGGTTGCCGTTCACTTGAGCCTGAGTGACGAAGAGGAAGAGCAAGAGGAAGAAAAAGAAGACAAGAATAAGAAGAGAGAGACCCCGATAACTCTGGCAAAAACGTTAATCTCGGTTATATTCTTTTTGCTACAGCTATATTTCCCGACGATTTTATTTACGTACCTTATTAGTGACCTTTTATCATCTCACGCTTAATTACCCACGAAAATATTCTAAAAACCCTTGAATGTGGTTTGAAAATCAGATCCGTCCTGAGAGTGTGACGGTGTGAATTGCTCCATGTTTACACCGTAGGTTGACTTGGCTGGGTGTGGATGTGTTGTGAATATTTTGTTATTATTTCGTCCCTTAGCGTTCGTTTGCGTGACTTTCGTGCATTAGTTCGTAGAGGAGAGTGATGGAGAGTTCTTGCGTGTCCCAGAGGAAGAGTTTGAAGGTTGCTGGGAAGATGGAGAGACGGAAAGGTAGGAACACGGAAATTCAAAAGTACACAAGCGTTTGCCATCTTCACCTTTTGTGTGTGGCGTCTGTGGCTGATTTTCTCGTCGGTTAAGCAAGCTCCCTAACACCCCTTCCTTAGCGATTTATTTCTGGATATGGCTGGTTAATATTCAATAATATTCAATTGTGCGTTACTTGTACTGAAATTGGCGATACTGGAAGGATTTACATAACACTGAAGAGGACATTAATTAAAATGAAATTAACAAAATAAATCACTTAGGAAAAAGAGAATATCGGCCAGTACTCAGTAGGAACGCAGCACTGAGGTTCGATTAAAATGGGTTATTATTGAACAGTACGTAGGTGAGATTTGAGCCCGTATTCCTGGTGGGGTAGGCGGTTTGGTAGCACTTTCTCCTAAGCGATTTATTTTGCATATTAAACAAATATTTCCTTCTACGGTATTTCATTTTTTTTTTTTACATAAAGTCTGCTTCGGTAACATGCAGCAGGATACTCAGGTGTAATGTGAATAATAAATCGCTGCGGAGGAGGTGTTAAGAAATCTCCAAAATATGAGCGAAATTAGTTGAGAGTGACCATGCTTGTTTCTCCACCCCCTCATCTCTCTCTCTCTCTCTCTCTCTCTCTCTCTCCATCTTGTAGTCCATCTTCCAGTTTCTTCCTCATCCTCCCATCCTTCTCATTCTCTCTCTCTCTCCTCTCTCCTTTTTTTTTTCTCTCTTCCAGCTCGCTTCCCTCCCTCCTTTTCTCGGTCCCCCCTTCTCTCTCTCTCTCTCTCTCTCTCCGGTGTGTAAATATGAAGGTGGAAATTGGCCAGCGTTTTGTTACATTTTCCCATAAGACTCATTACTATGTTTACCCTCAGTTAAGTTTGGACATGAGCGGCCCGACCCGACCCGACCTGACCTGACCCGACCTGACCCGACCCGACCCTACCAGAGTGTCACGCTAAACCTCAGAGTCCTTGCTTTCCAGTACGGTACAGCTCTGACCCCCCCCCCCAGCAATGAGACACTTTATACACACCTCTACAAACCCACTATACACACCTCTACAAACCCACTATACACACCTCTACAAACCCACTATACACACCACTACAAACCCACTATACACACCTCTACAAACCCACTATACACACCTCTACAAACCCACTATACACACCTCTACAAACCCACTATACACACCTCTACAAACCCACTATACACACCTCTACAAACCCACTATACACACCTCTACAAACCCACTATACACACCTCTACAAACCCACTATACACACCTCTACAAACCCACTATACACACCTCTACAAACCCACTATACACACCTCTACAAACCCACTATACACACCTCTACAAACCCACTATACACACCTCTACAAACCCACTATACACACCTCTACAAACCCACTATACACACCTCTACAAACCCACTATACACACCTCTACAAACCCACTATACACACCTCTACAAACCCACTATACACACCTCTACAAACCCACTATACACACCTCTACAAACCCACTATACACACCTCTACAAACCCACTATACACACCTCTACAAACCCACTATACACACCTCTACAAACCCACTATACACACCTCTACAAACCCACTATACACACCTCTACAAACCCACTATACACACCTCTACAAACCCACTATACACACCTCTACAAACCCACTATACACACCTCTACAAACCCACTATACACACCTCTACAAACCCACTATACACACCTCTACAAACCCACTATACACACCTCTACAAACCCACTATACACACCTCTACAAACCCACTATACACACCTCTACAAACCCACTATACACACCTCTACAAACCCACTATACACACCTCTACAAACCCACTATACACACCTCTACAAACCCACTATACACACCTCTACAAACCCACTATACACCACTACAAACCCACTATACACACCTCTACAAACCCACTATACACACCTCTACAAACCCACTATACACACCTCTACAAACCCACTATACACCTCTACAAACCCACTATACACACCTCTACAAACCCACTATACACACCTCTACAAACCCACTATACACACCTCTACAAACCCACTATACACACCTCTACAAACCCACTATACACACCTCTACAAACCCACTATACACACCTCTACAAACCCACTATACACACCTCTACAAACCCACTATACACACCTCTACAAACCCACTATACACACCTCTACAAACCCACTATACACACCTCTACAAACCCACACACCGTAACAATGGTTCTTCTGTTCAGCTGCTGTGGTTTTAAAGGTGTCAGTATATTCTTATATTAAAAGTTTACCTGATTGTTTTTGCTTTAACTCAACTGGATGAAGCATTTTAGTGTATGAATATGTTTTTATTTTTTCCACTTGTTTTAATTGAGAAACACATTGAGGTGCTTTGGCCATATGGAGACGATGGAGAGTGAGAGACTAACGAGGAGAGTGTATGTGAGTGAGGTGGAGGGGGGGAGAAGGAGGGAGATACCAAGGATGAGATGGAAGGATGGAGTTGAGAGGTATATGAGAGAGGGTGTGTGTGAGCTGGGAGCAGGGCAGTGAAATGGCGGGGGACAGGGCGATATGGAGGCGATTGTTTACGGACACCCCTTACGGGATTGAGGCGTCTGGCAATAGATAGATAGATGGATAGTTTTAATTTCAGGTAGGATATCCATTTGTCATAGTATATTTTTAGTTATTTTAGACGCAAAGTTTGATAAAAGACTTAAATAGTTTGACTACAGCTAAAGTATATTATTATTTTAGGTCTGATGCTGCAGTGGGATATTGCCAAGCGTCATCATTAAATATATATATATATATTATATATACTCTCCTCCCAAGTGTTAAAGCTGGAGCCTCGTAAAGCAAGTCTGGCGAGGATAAATGATGTGACACTCCAAATATCGGTGCCCAAGAGGGTGAAAACGAAGGTAGCAGTTGTTTCCGAAGACCAACAGTCGGTAAAGTGACCAGTGTGACAACCTGTATAGCCCGGAAGGGATTTATTGTTCTCTCTCTCTCTCTCTCTCTCTCTCTCTCTCTCTCTCTCTCTCTCTCTCTCTCTCACTCACACACACACACACACACACACACACACACACACACACACTGGTTAGTATGTTGTGTTGTGAGTCATTTATTTCGGTGTGTGTGTATGTGTGTGTGTGTATACTACCACTACCACAACCATCACCACCACCATTAGCGATGTGGGTAAGGTAGGGGTCGCTGCATCAGTAGCGCGGGTGAGTGCTTCTTTATCACTGGATAAATTTTGAAAAAAAAAAAAAATCTAATGTATCTTTCAGACAACGATAGCTATTTTAGCTGCTTCCTTCTGTCTATCAGCAGAAGACTTGACTATCAGCAAAAATATCCTTAATCCTAGACTCTTATCATACTGGAAAGATGTAACTGTTTCGAAATCAAGATGGTTCGAGCGGCCGGATGAACACTCAAGCAGTTGATATGGATGCGTGCGGGAGTGTTCCGGTGATTTCGTGTCTTGCGTTCGTTTGCCGGATTTTCATGCTTGAATTCGCTTCCCAGAGCCAAGAAGTGCTCGTGTGCCTTGGAGGAAGAGTTTGAAGACTGCTGGAAGGATGGGAAGACAGAGAATAAGGCAAGTACGTGGAATATTTGACGTAAAGCAGTGGTGAGTCTGAGTCCCATCCACACCCACACTAGCCATTTCATCCTACTGATCAGTTGCGATGCCTCCTAACTACACTCATAAACACTGGATCGGGAGGTGGGATGGTGCTTCAGTTCAGCGTCACTTCATCACGTCTACACCATTATTTCCCACGCATTTCCCTTTGCCATAGTTCAGCATCATACGTGTCCACTGATTGTATGGGCCCGACCACTGTTTCTTGGGTGTGATTTTTGTGTTTCTCGTCCGAAATTATCATATAATTTTTTATTCTTGCTTCATCCTGTTTCATGAGCAGTCCTGTATATTATTTAGGGTGCATTTTTGTTTCTTTTTACCTTCGCTAATCATGGGGAATATTGATAATACTGGGAGTTAATATCAATTGCTGAATATTAATGAACACGTAGTAACTTGTGTGGGATTTGGCGCAGATGGGATGCGGTACATGACCATCCTTCTCTCACCCTCGCATCCCTCCCTCATCTCTCTCAATATCTCATCGCCCTTCTCTCCTTCCTACCCCCCTTCCCCTCCCTCACCATCCCCCTCTCATCCCCATACCTCCCTTCCCTCGTTACAACCCCCCCACCCCTCCCTCACCATCCCCCTCTCATCCCCCCCACAGCCTTCCTTCCTTCCTTCCTTCCTCTCCTTTCCCTCCCTCATCACCCCCCTTTCCCATCTCTCCTCCTGTCCTCCTCTCCTTTCCACCCTCCCCTCTCGCTCTCTCTCCTCTTCCTCGCTCACTTATTTCCTCTCCCTTCCCTCCTTCTTCTTCTACCTCTTCGTACACCATCATTCTCACCTCCTCACCCTCTCTTTTTCCTCTCTCTGTCTTCTTCTCATCTATCCCTCCTGTCTTCTTCTCCCCCTCCCTCCTCCTCTCCTCTCCATTTGCCTCATTTCCTCACTACCATCGTTTCTCTCCCTCCTTCCATTCCCCCTCACCATCTCTCCATTCTCCCTCCCCCCCCCGAATCAGTCTGACGCCTGTTCCCTCCCACCACCTCTTGTCGTACCTAGAACTGAAATAGGGACCTACACCGTAAGCTTGATGGTTGCGAGTGATAGTCTAGGGGAAAACTGGAACTTAGAACAAGCTGAATGTCAAGCTGAATGGCCCTCGTGCGGTTGATAGGCGTTATTCTCAGCCTTCTTCCTCGTATAGCACTGTTACGATACGAAGCAGCTCGACTCTTGGTTCAGAGACTTCGAAACCATTCCATGTTGTAGCGGAGATTATTATTATTATTATTATTATTATTATTGTTGTTGTTGTTGTTACCGTATTATTATTATTATTTTTTCTTATTGTTATTATGTGGTAGGTGGGGGCGCTTACCATCCACTCACTCGATGTAGTGCTGCTGTCGGGTGTCTGCCCTTTCCTCTCCTCCATCCTTCTTTCCTTCCATCCTCTTCTGTCTTTCCTTCATTCTTTCCTCTTCCTTCTTCCTATGGGTGACTTTACATTCCCTCTTCTGTCTTCTTTCCTTCATTCTTTCCTCTTCCTTCTGCCTGTGGGTGACTTTACACTGAGTGACAAGCCAAATGGTTTCCTGTACACCAGGAAACCATTTACTACGCTGGGTGGTAACCATATAACCAAATTTTGGTGCCTGGTGGGTTAGTGGGTAATTAAGGTGCTCCAGTCGGATTGAGCCGGTGAAGGTTTATATCCAAGGGGTGGTAGGGGATTATTGCTCAAGTAATGCCACTCAGGGATGAGTGAGGCTGGTCACTCTCATATTAAATGTCGGAACCAACTGCTTAGCCCCGGGCTCCTACGCGCCTCATGGGGCAGTTAAGGATTGGATGATGGATGGATGATGAGAAATTATTATTATTATTATTATTATTATTATTATTTCGAACAAAGAGGGTAGAAGAGTTGCAAGAAGATGAAAAAAGGCAGAATATAAGAGAGAAGTGGAGTAAATGGTAAATATAATTTGGGGCAGATGAGGGAGGTGGAAGGTGTGTGCAAGATATTCACAGTAGAAATCTGTGCAGCATGTGAGGTGGTGTGTGGGGTGAAGAGAAGACGAAAGTGGGTGCAAGGAACAGCATGGTGGAATGAAGAGGTGAGACAGGCTATGGCACAAAAGAAGAATGCATATAATGAATGGATGAGTAATAGGGGCGTGGAAGAAGTTGAGAGGCGGAAGAGAGAGTTATATGTAGAAAGAAAGAGAGAGGTGAAAAGATTAGTAAGAGAGAGTAAGAAGAGAGTGGATGAGGAATTTGGAAGGAATTCATGTGGAAAGTGGAGGGACTGTAAGAAAATGTTCTGGAAGGAGTTAAGGAGAGTTAGACAGGGTGAGAAAGAATGTTGTAAGGGAGTGAAAGATAAAAATAGTAGATTGCTAGTCGGGAAGGGAGAAAAAGTGAGCAAATGGAGAGAACACTTTAATGAATTGTTGACCATAGAGAATGAAAGTAATATGAGTATTAGTGGCTGAGGAATGGCTGGGAGAAGGAGGGAGGTGAGAAGACAGGAAGAAATCAATAGGATGGAAGCAGTGGAAACAATGAAGAAAGTCATAATGGGGAAAGCCCCTGAAATTGATGGAGTGTGTGGTGAAATTCTGAAGCATGGGAGAGAGATAGTAGTAGAATGGATGTGGAAGATGTGCAGATTGGCCAGGGAGGAAGGTAGAGTCCCGGAGGATTGGAAGTCAGGTATAATTATTCCCTTGTACAAAGGAAAAGAGGAGAAAGAAGTGTGTAGTAATCATAGGGGCATTTGTCTTCTTAGTGTAATAGGAAAAGTGTATGGTAGGATACTTATTGACAGAGTTAGGGAAAAAAAACAGAGGAATTAGTCGGAGAAGAACAGGGAGACTCCAAGAGGGGAAGAGGTTGTGTAGGTCAGATATTCATTCTTAGGTCATTAGTGGAAAAGTTTCTAGAGAAGGGAAAGAAGTTGTATGCGGCTTTCATGGATTTGGAGAAAGCATATGACAGGGTGGATAGACAAGGATTGTGGAAAGTATTAAGAATATATGGAGTAGATGGGAAGTTGCTGAAGGCTGCGAAGAGGGTGCTAAGGCTGCAGTGCGTGTGGATAGTGTACTGAGTGAGTTTTTTCTGTTTGAAGGTTGGGTTGAAACAGGGATGCGTCATGTCTCTATGGTTGTTCAGTCTGTATATGGATGGGGTTATGAAAGAGATACCGGTACAAGGTAGGGCAGTGGATGTTAGAGCGGCCCTAATGAGAGAGGGCATTGTTTGGAAACTCCCTGTACTGTTGTTTGCAGATGATACTGTGTTGTTAAGTGAAGACGAAGGGGAGCTGCAAGGCTTGGTAGATGAGTTTGGGAGAGTGTGTAAGAAACGGAATCTAAACGTGAATGTAGAGAAGAGTAAAGTTGTGGTCTTCGAGAGAAATGAAGTCACTATATGCACAGTGAGGTTAGTTGATGAGGAAATGGAAAATGTGAGTGTGTTTAAGTACCTGGGTAGTGTGATGAGTAAGGATGGATGTTTAGAGGATGAATTGCTTGAAAGGATACATTAGGTAAGAAGAGTTGCTGGTTCTTTGAAAACAGTGATAAGGAAAAGGGAAGTGAGCATGAAAGTAAAAGAGTTGCTGCATGACAGTATTGTGATACCAACTCTAACGTATGGAAGTGAAGCTTGGACCATGTTGGAAAGATGCATGTGAAGAGTGAGAGCAGTGGAAATGAGTTACCGGTATCTGAGAGGAGCATGTGGAGTTACATGGAGAGACAAACTGACAAATGAGGAAGTGAAAGGGCGTTGTGGTGTGGATGTGGATGTAATAGAAAGCGTTAGAAGAAACACACTGAGGGGGTTTGGCCATGTGGAGAGGATGGAGAGTGAGACTAATGAGGAGAATGTATATATGTGAGTGAGGTGGAGGAGTTGGAGGGAGGGGGGAGGGGACCAAGGATAAGATGGAGGGCTGGAGTGGAGAGGTATATGAGAGAAGGGGGTGTGAGCTGGCAGGAGGGCAGCGAAATGGCGGGGGGCAGGGCGGCATGGAGACGATTTGTTTGTGGCCACTCATTACAGGTTTGAGGCGTCTGGCTGTAGAGAGAGAGGTATTATTATTATTATTATTATTATTATTATTATTATTATTATTTCTATTACTATTCTTCTTCTTCTTCTTCTTCTTCTTCTTCTTATTATTATTATTATTATTATTATTATTATCATCATCATTTTTATTATTGTCATTATTTTTATTATTCTTACTTTTTGCAGGAAGCAAAGGACAAAGGCGTGTTGGTAATCTTGCCGTACTTCTTTGCTACACCAAAAATAAATAAATAAATAAATAAGCAAATAAGAAAATAAGAAAACAGATCAACTTAGTCGCCAAAGAAATTCATTGTTTCTTTGTAAATCTTCAATCAGGGGAACGAATCTTGCTCCTAAACAAGTCTTCCCCCAAACCACGACAGAGGGTCGTACAGTAGGTGACTTTGAAGACTTCGTAATGCTTCTTCCTTAGCGACTTATCCTGTACATTTTATCTCACTAGCGCTTGTCCGCAAAAAGTTACTGGACAGACTAACAGCCTTTCCATCACAAAATGTTGGCAGATATCATTATCTGTCTTTATATGCCGTTACTGATCCCACACTGACCAATTCTGACCAAAATGTTGAAGAAATTTTCTCATTTTCGAATGTCGCTTTTTCCGTGACCATTTCTCGCCGTCGCGTCGCGCCTAATCACCAAAATTTTGGTTTGGTATTTTTGTAACACTCCCTGGACTTACCCCGACCTAATGCACAAAGAATTAGGTCGATATCTATTAGCGTTCTCCTGAAAGACATACACACACACACACACACACACACACACACACACACACACACACACACACACACACACACACACACACACACACACACACACACACACACACACACACACACACACACACACAGCCTGACTTTATTACACAAATTATCGTCTTGTGTGCTAGCTGTATTGAGGCAAACTTTGTTAATATTAAAACGCATGCAACAGAATCACAAGGTGTAATAAGCAAAATAAATCGCTAAGGAAAAGGTGCTACGGAGCCTTCTTTGTCACCTAGAATACAGCTTACGGGGAAACATGTGTAGTGTGTGTGTGTGTGTGTGTGATTTTATGCCCGCGTGCATATGCGTGTTTGAGTGATTGTGTTTGTGTACGTATTTTGGTGATAGATAGGGGCTCCTTCACGTGGTGGCACTGATATATAACCGGGTGTTGGAGCTGCCTAGTTATACAAACACCCTTCACTCCTTTCCCTATCCCCTGAAAGTAGAATGGTGAACTGCACAAGAGGGGTACCTTCAGCCTGCAGTCCACTGGGTTCATATTCAGGTGAGCGTGGATTTGCAAGAACCACTTATTTTTCGTGTGTTTTTGCTTGTGTTTGCGTGCAATTTCCTCCTTGTAAATTTGTTCATGTGTGTTTGAGTGCTTCTCTTTTGAGTGTGTTTGCTTGAGATTTCCTGCTAGTAAATTTGTCCAGGTGTGTTTGCGTGTCTGTATATTTTTGAGTGTGATTGCGTGCGAGTTCCTGCTTGTAAATTTGTCCATGTGTGTTTGCTTGTCATTTTGTTTGCTTAGTTGCATGTCCATCCTTGGCTGTGTGTGGATGTGCCGAATTTCTTATGTGTCTGTTTGCGTGATCATTTTGCGCGTGCTTGCGTGTGAGTACTATGCTTGTGCGTGCATTGATGTTTATGTTGTGTGTGTCCGTTCATGCCCGCTTGCGTGCATTCTCATAGGTCATTGCGTGTTTTCTGTCTTTTTTGTGTGCTTCATGACCTTCCTGTGTGTATTTCTGTGTTTGTGCGTGCGTGCGTGTTCCTGTGTGTTTTTGCGTCTGTTTGCATGTGTTTTTTATTTTGCAGGTGGCTTGTATATATGTGAGTCTTTGCTTTTATTGTTTTGTGATTGTTTGTAAGTGAGATTTTGTGTACGTTTGTTCGTGTGTGTGTGTGTGTGTGTGTGTGTGTGTGTGTGTGTGTGTGTGTGTGTGTGTGTGTGTGTGTGTGTCTGTGTGTGTGTGACTGTATGCTCTTCTGTTTTGTGCCTGATCGTGTATGTTTTTTTTTTTACGTTTTTTGTGCGTGTGTTTCCGTACAGGTGGTGTTTCTATGAATTCCTGCATTCTTGCTTGCGTGTGTGTGTGTGTGTGTGTATGTGTGTGTGTGTGTGTGTGTGTGTGTGTGTGTGTGTGTGTAAGTGTGTGTGTGTGTGTGCCTTCTTGCTTGTGTGTGGGTGTGCGTCCTTGATTGTGCTTGCTTGTGTGTGAGTGTGCGTCCTTGATTGTGATTGTGTGTGCTTGTGCGTCCTTGCTTGTGCTTGCGTGTGCTTGTGCGTCTTTGCATGTGCTTTGCGTGTGTAATCGCGTGTTGTTTGGTTTCGTGTTTGACTGAGTTTTTGTTTGTTTCTCCCTGCTTGTGTGTACTTGAGTGAGTTTTTATGTGTGATTGCGTGTCTTTGCATTTTTATATTAATGTGCTTGCGTGAGATAGTGTGCTGGACTGCGTGTGCGTGTGTGTGCTTGCGTGTAAGTCTGTATTTGACGCTGTGTGTGTTTTTGTTACTGTGTGCGTTTCTCTACTTGTTTATGTGGTTCCTTGCTTGTGTGTGGTTCCTTGCTTGTTTGCTTGGTTCCTTGTTTGTGTTTGGTTCCTTGTTTGTGTTTGGTTCCTTGTTTGTGTGTGGTTCCTTGTTTGTGTGTGGTTCCTTGTTTGTGTTTGGTTCCTTGTTTGTGTTTGGTTCCTTGCTTGTGTGTGGTTCCTTGCTTGTGTGTGGTTCCTTGTTTGTGTTTGGTTCCTTGTTTGTGTTTGGTTCCTTGCTTGTGTGTGGTTCCTTGCTTGTGTGTGGTTCCTTGTTTGTGTTTGGTTCCTTGCTTGTGTGTGGTTCCTTGCTTGTGTGTGGTTCCTTGTTTGTGTGTGGTTCCTTGTTTGTGTGTGGTTCCTTGTTTGTGTGTGGTTCCTTGTTTGTGTGTGGTTCCTTGTTTGTGTTTGGTTCCTTGTTTGTGTTTGGTTCCTTGTTTGTGTTTGGTTCCTTGTTTGTGTTTGGTTCCTTGCTTGTGTGTGGTTCCTTGCTTGTGTGTGGTTCCTTGCTTGTGTGTGGTTCCTTGCTTGTGTTTGGTTCCTTGTTTGTGTTTGGTTCCTTGCTTGTGTGTGGTTCCTTGCTTGTGTGTGGTTTCTTGTTTGTGTTTGGTTCCTTGTTTGTGTTTGGTTCCTTGTTTGTGTTTGGTTCCTTGTTTGTGTTTGGTTCCTTGCTTGTGTGTGGTTCCTTGCTTGTGTGTGGTTTCTTGCTTGTCTATGCCTGGCGTGAAATACTGTGCCTTTGCAACATAACAATGGAAGTGCACTGCAAGGCTGTACCGGTATATCTGCAACACCCGCTGCCACACCAATATATATCCAACCAATACCTTACCCCTCTTTCTCCCTCTCTCTCTCTCTCTCTCTCTCTCTCCCACTGAATGTACCACTGCCTTCTATCCTATTTCACCCTCTGTCAGTGAGAGAGAGAGAGAGAGTGAGAGAGAGAGTGAGAGCGATGGTGTGTGTTAGTAAGGGTATTGGCTGCTGGTGTTGATGGGAGGGGTCTGGCCCGCTGGTATGGATCTGGTATGGCTGATGTAGTGGTATTGTTAGGGGTGTATGTCGAGGAAGTGCTACGAGACAGACAGACACAGACAGACAGAGTTTTGTGCATAAGGGAAAGATTGATATGTGTTTGTGTGTGTGTGTGTGTGTGTGTGTGTGTGTGTGTGTGTGTGTGTGTGTGTGTGAGAGAGAGAGAGAGAGAGAGTTTGTACTTAATGGGATTTTTATTGCTAGTGTGTGTGTGTGTGTGTGTGAGAGAGAGAGAGAGAGAGAGAGAGAGTTTTTGTACGGAATGGGAGTCTTATTGCTAGTGTGTGTGTGTGTGAGAGAGGGAGAGAGAGAGAGTTTTTGTACGGAATGGGAGTCTTATTGCCAGTGTGTGTGTGGAGCCTAGTTATGTATGTTGCTATGTGTTTAGGCTGTGTGGAAGGGGCAAGAATAAAACAGAGGCTGATAGATAAACACAGATTGATAGACATAGAGAAAAATGAGTTAGGTAAGGGACTGATAATGATTACACACACACACACACACACACACACACACACCGCGAAGGAGAGAAATTGGCCAGAAAAATAGGCGAAAGACTCTGAAGGGACGGGGAGGTTGGAGAGGCGAGGAACAGTGGAGGGAGAAGGGAGTGGGGAGGGGAGGATGGGGAGAGGGAGGGGAGGGGAGAGAGGGATAGGGAGAGCGAGGGGAGGGGAGTGAAGAGTGGGAAGAGTGAGGGGAGAGGAGGGGAAAGGAGAGTAGAGAAGGGGAGGGAAGTGAAGGATGGGGAAAGGAGAAAAGGGGAAAGGAGGAGAGGGGGACAGTGGCAGAGCAGAGTCCCGTAACACATTTATCTGTCAGCCTAAGTCACTTCCACTGATGGTATTTACTGTTTATGGTGCGTGTGTGAGGAAAACAGTACAACAACAGTAGCAGGCTCTCCCACACTCACCACTCCCTCCGTTACACAGGTCTGGTTGGCCAAGGAAAACGAAAACTACAATGGTTACAAGTCAGGTGTCGATTTTTTTACACAAAGAAAATGGTTTAACATCACTAGAACTAAGGATAAAAGTAGGTCTTAGGTCTGCAAGGGTTGAAAAAGGTAATCACTCCTATATTATCCCATGTAAAGTGTACAGATTGGAGACTAAATTACAGTATTACAGCGT
>NC_137048.1:12200314-12225314 GCF_032717465.1 Coenobita brevimanus
GTTGGTGTGGATGGACGGTGTTAATACTGACTTACGGAGACAGAGTTTTTGTTTATGTGTATTTCGTTTTATTTACTTGTTTCTATTTTAGTTGTGGTTTATCTTTTCCAACAGTATTTGTCTTCCTAGACATGGCGGGCGATGTTATGTAGGAAATGGTGAATGAAGAGGAACATGACACACGAGAGAGAGAGAGAGAGGGAGTAGTATGTCTACTGGCTGGGGAAGGAGGAAAATGAGAGTCCATTCAGTTCTTTGTAGTGATAATGATGATAACGACAGTTGTAGTAATAGGGGTATTTGTACTGGTTGTGGTGGTTGTGGTAAATGTGGTAGTTGTGGTGGTTGTGGTGGTTGTGGTAGTTGTGGTGGTTGTGGTAGTTGTGGTGGTTGTGGTAGTTGTGGTGGTTGTGGTATTTGTGGCGGTTTTAGTAGGTGTGGTAACTGTGACAGGAGAAGGGGTTGTGGTGGTTGTGGTGGATGTACAGTAACTGGTTAGTGTTTTAACTGTGGTAGCTGTGGTTCGTGAGGTAGCCGTGGTAGTTGTGGTTGGTGTAATACATGTGGTAGTTGTGGAAATTGTGGTGGTTGTGGTAGGTGTGGTCATTGTAAAAGGTGCAGTATGTGTGGTAGTTGTAGTGGTAAAATGAGATGTGTTTGTTGTTTGAGGTTGTAATGATTGTAATGTTATTATATTCTCTCTCTCTCTCTCCCGTACATGTCTCTTCTAACCCTCTTCCGTCACTCCCTCCCTACCTTCCTCCCTCCCTCCCATCCTCTCTCCCCCTCTCTCTGTCGTCTTCCTTCCTTGCTGTGCTCCTTCCCTCATTCTCGCACTCCACCTCCCCCTCCACCCATCTCCTTCACTGCCCCAATTGGTAAAGGACAGAGGACATTGGAAGTAGACGGTGGTGTGGTAAGGTTTGGTTAATTGATTGCACACACCCTGCAAACCCAGTGGCCTTCAGAGGGGCTCGAACCCACCCCCGAGCGTGTCCTCCAAATGTGGGGCCAGCACTAAGCCGACCCGGTCACGGAGGGGTCCCTGCCCCCATGCCTGTCTGCCCCTTTCCCTCCCCTTCCTCTTACCTCTCATCTTCTCCCTTCTTCTCCGCCTCTCTGCCTACCTCCGTCTCCTGCCTGCCTGTCCTTCTGCCTCCCTCCTCTTATCTCCCTAAGCCTCAGTGTCTTCTTGTTCCTCCCTCTCCTTCACCCTGCCTACCTACCACCCTGCCTACCTGCTTACCACCCTGCCTGTCTGCCTGCTTACCTTCCTGCTTGCATTCTTACCTTGTTGCCTATCATCCTGCCTGTCTGCTTACCTTCCTGCCTACCTGCCTACCATTCTGCCTGCATATCTTTCTCCCTGCCTCATACCTTCCTATCTGCCTGTCTAACATGCATCCTACCTGCTACCCTTCTGCTGCCTGCTTACCTATGTGCCTGTATGCTTACCTACCCACCTAAATACCTGCCTATCTACCTTCGTGCCTGCCGACCTACCTACCTCTCTGCCTGCCTCTCTGTCTGTGTGCCTCTCCGTCTGCCTACCACCGTGTCTGCCTGCCTCTTCCATTATTCTCTCTCTCTCTCTCTCTCTCTCTCTCTCTCTCTCTGCTGACAATTAGTTTCGTGTTAATGGGTTCTTCCTGTCACGCACTCCTGTCTCTTCTCTCACTCATTGTCTGTCTCCTCTTCCTGCACCTACTCCTTCTGTCTTCTTCTTCTTCTTCTTCTTCTCCTTGTTGTTGTTGTTATTGTTGTTGTTGTTGTTCTTCTTCTTCTTCTTCTTCTTCTTTTCTCTGTCTCTCTCTCTCTCTCTCTCTCTCTTTTACTTTATTCAGATTTTTGTACATGTGTTGTAGACATGGTGCTAAAAACTTCAGTAATGATTCTGAGAGTTATCTTTAGCCAGTGATATTATGAAAGTATATATTTGCTTTATAATTAGTGATGAGTTTAATATTACAGTATTTAGATAGTTATGGATAATAATTGTGTATTTTGAGTTTACTGTTATAAGTGCTGTATATAATAGGAATAGCTATGGTATACTTAGATATTACTATCTATATATACACAGATATATTATATTGCTTGATTTTGGAGCCATTGGTTGATGTGAAGCTCGAACTGGTGCAGGGTAGTTGACTGGTGAATGTCTGTCAGGCGCACCATGCAGTTCCAGAGGCGACTGAAGTGGGGCAGGAATGACCTGAGGTATTGCTCCGTCCTGGCAAAGGGGACAGTCACTTGGTGTTCCATGTTGTGGGATTCCCGTGTGTCGTATGCAGGCACACGGGTTGGAGGGAGACGCAGTGCTGCCAAATGGGGACACTGCTGCTTGTGTATTTTGTACAGTACACAGAGGCCGCCCACGTTTCGTCGAGTCTGTAGTGGCTGGAGAACAGTTTTTGGATGTTGTGACTTCAGTTGGATTAACCTTTCCGCTCCATTCTGAACGTTGTCCAGCAGCCTGAGATAAGAGAGTGGACAGGATGACAAGGTCAGTGGGGCGTACTCCATAAGACTGCGAACTTGTGCCTTATATAGTATTTCTATTCCCCGATCGTCGAGCAGATTGGCTATTCGCCGAATGCAGCCTAATTTCCAGGCAGCATTTTTTGCTAGGCGTTTGATATGGCTTGTGAATGTAAGGCTGCTGTTGAATTCCACCCCCTGCCCTTATGCCTGCCTGCCCCTCTCCCTCTCCTTTTCCCATCCTCTTATCCTCTTTCTTCTCAGCCTACCACCCTGTCTTCCTGCCACCCTGTCTGCCTGACTGTCTACTTCCCTGCCTAACTTCCCCTCTGTCTGTCTGCCTCAACTGTTACTAACTTTGTTACTAACTCATCCTGTTACTCACACTCATTCACTCACTCCCTTATGTCTTCAGACTCCTCCTCCTCCTCCTCCTCCTCCTCTTCCTCCTCTTCTCCTTCGTCTTCTTCTATTTTTTCTTCCTCCTCCTCCTCCTCCTCCTCCTCCTCCTTTTCCTCCTCCTCCTCCTCCTCCTCTTCCTCTTCTTCCTCCTCCTTCTCCTCCTCTTCCTCCTCCATTATTCATCTTCCTCTCATTTTTCACTTTCTGCCCTGCCTAACTCTCTCTCTCTCTCTCTCTCTCTCTCTCTCTCTCTCTCTCTCTCAGCGTGTGATTTAAGTCGAATTAAGTCAGTGCAAGAAATGAGTTATGGAGAGAGAGAGAGAGAGAGAGAGAGAGAGAGAGAGAGGGAGGGAGGAGGGTGTGAAATGTCTACTGGCTGTAGGAGAAGAGCAATGAAAGTCCATCTAGGTCTTTGTGACGGAGATGATGATGATGATAATGATGACAGTTGTGGTATTACGAGTAATTGTATTGGTTGTGGTAGTTGTGGTTGGTGTGGTAATTGTGGTTGGTGTAGTAATTGTGGTAGGTGTGGTTGGTGTGGTAGTTGTGGTAGGTGTGGTAATTTTTGCCGGTGTGGTAATTGTGGTTGGTGTGGTGATTGTTGTTGGTGTGGTAGTTGTGGTTGGTGTAGTAATTGTGGTAGGTGTGGTAATTGTTGTCGGCGTGGTAGTTGTGGTTGGTGTGGTAAATGTCGGTGTGGTAGTTCTGGTTGGTGTGGTAATTGTGGTTGGTGTGGTAATTGTGGTAGGTGTTGTAATTGTGGTAGGTGTGGTAATTTTGGTATGTGTGGTAATTGTGGTAGGTGTGGTAATTTTGGTATGTGTGGTAGGTGTGGTAATTGTGGTTGGTGTGGTAATTGTGGTACGTGTGGTAATTGTGGTTGGTGTGGTAATTGTGGTTGGTGTGGTAATTGTGGTACGTGTGGTAATTGTGGTTGGTGTGGTAATTGTGGTACGTATGATAATTGTGGTTGGTGTGGTAATTGTGGTTGGTGTGGTAGGTGTGGTAATTGTGGTTGGTGTGGTAATTGTGGTTGGTGTGGTAATTGTGGTTGGTGTGGTAATTGTGGTTGGTGTGGTATTTGTGGTTGGTGTGGTAGTTGTGGTTGGTGTGGTAATTGTGGTTGGTGTGGTAATTGTGGTTGGTGTGGTAATTGTGGTTGGTGTGGTAGTTGTGGTAGGTGTGGTAATTATGGTAGTTGTAGGTGTGGTAGTTGTTGTTGTAGTATTGATAAATGTGGTACGGCAGTTGTTGTGGTAGGTGAGATGGTAGGTGGTTGTTGTGGTAGGTGAGATGGTAGGTGGT
Organism: Coenobita brevimanus; assembly: GCF_032717465.1. Taxonomy (NCBI): domain Eukaryota; kingdom Metazoa; phylum Arthropoda; class Malacostraca; order Decapoda; family Coenobitidae; genus Coenobita; species Coenobita brevimanus. The sequence goes on from NC_137048.1 coordinate 12,204,506, forward strand.
TGTTGTGGTAGGTGAGATGGTAGGTGGTTGTTGTGGTAGGTGAGATGGTAGGTGGTTGTTGTGGTAGGTGAGATGGTAGGTGGTTGTTGTGGTAGGTGAGATGGTAGGTGGTTGTTGTGGTAGGTGAGATGGTAGGTGGTTGTTGTGGTAGGTGAGATGGTAGGTGGTTGTTGTGGTAGGTGAGATGGTAGGTGGTTGTTGTGGTAGGTGAGATGGTAGGTGGTTGTTGTGGTAGGTGAGATGGTAGGTGGTTGTTGTGGTAGGTGAGATGGTAGGTGGTTGTTGTGGTAGGTGAGATGGTAGGTGGTAGATGAGATGTGTTAGTTGCCTATGAGTGTGAATTGCAGTGAGAGTAATTTCACCTCACATATTCTCTCTCTCTTCTCTTCCTCTCTCTTGTCCTTCCCTCCCTCCCTCCCTCCGTGCCTGCCTGCCTTTTTCTTTCTCCTTTTTTCCCTCCTCTCACCCTGTCATTCTTTCTCTGCCTTCGTGCCTACCTACCTACCATCCTTCCTGCCTACCACCCTGCCTACCTACCATCCTTCCTGCCTACCACCCTGCCTACCTACCACCCTGCCTGCCCACCGCACTGCCTACCTACCATCCTTCCTGCCTACCTACCTATCTACCACCCTGCCTTCCTCAGCTGAGTGTTATCTCTGTTAATATACTCTTCCTGTCAGTCTCTATTGCTTTCACACGCACCCGTATTTTCAGTCTCCTCCTCCTCCTCCTCTTCCAGTATTTTCTTTTTCTCCTTCTCTTCTTCGTTCTCCTCCTCCTCTTTCAGTATTTTCTTTTTCTCCTTCTCTTCTTCGTTCTCCTCCTCCTCTTTCAGTATTTTCTTTTTCTCCTCCTCCTCCTCCTCCATTTTCTTTCTGCTTCCTCTCATTTTTCTTTTTCTGCCCTGCACACCTCTTCATCACCGTGCTCTCTCTCTCTCTCTCTCTCTCTCTCTCTCTCTCTCTCTCTCTCTCTCAGCGCATGATTCAAGTCGAATTAAGGCAATGCAAGACATGAGTTATGGAGAGAGAGAGAGAGAGAGAGAGAGAGAGAGAGAGAGAGAGGATGACTGATAGTTAAAAAGGGAGAGGAAGAGTAATGATACTAATGAATTATGGCTTCTCAGGTAGTTTCATTCATCATCATCATCATCACCATCATCACTGTAGCATTGTAGGTATCGTAACGCCTTTTCCTTAGCGATTTATTTTGTGAAGTAGACAGCCCTCTAATAAATTTCAAGATATAGGCCTAACAAAATCAGTCATTAAAGTCTACGGTCCCAGTCTGCCCTGTTTCATCTATCTATATCTATTGCCAGACGCCTCAATCCCGTTTGGGGTGGCCACAAACAAATCGCCTCCAAGTCGCCCTGTCCCCCGCCATTTCACTCCCCTGTTCCCAACTCACACCCTCCTCTCTCATATACCTCTCCACTCCATCTCATCCTCGGCCTCTCCCTCCCTCTTTCCCCCTCCACCTCACTCACATACACTCTCTTCGTCAGTCTTTCACCCTCCATCCTCTCCACATGGCCAAACCACCTCAGTGTGTTTCATGATGCCAGAAAATTTAAGGTATGGCTTAACAATATCAGGTATTAAAGTCTACGGTCTCAGTGTGCCCTGTTTCATATTACGAGCTTCAGACCCCGCTCGACGACACTGATATTTATGATTTATTTCCGCATCCGGATACTTACCCAGCTCAAACCCGTATCAGCTGTTCCTTGACCCATTGCCCACCCATGCACCAAACTTCATTTAAATCCAATGACAACTTTCTGAGATATTACGGCACGTTCACAGACAGACACGAGTGACTACAAACACGAGTGACTACAATACCTTCTTTCAGTTTCGTTTGCGGAGGTAATCAGTAACATATAAGAAGCTCCTCAGTTGTAACTTGTAGAGTAAATCACCAAGGAAAAGGTGCTACGGAATTTCAAAGGCCACCTAGACTTTATCCATACGAATCTCTACCTTATGTGAGGCGATTGGAAACGACAGTTGTGCCAGACTGAGGTGGGAGTCAGGTAATGTGGTTAGACACTCTCTCTCGCTCTCTCTCTCTCTCTCTCTCTCTCTCTCTCTCTCTCTCTCTCTCTCTCTTTTTCATCTGACGGAATCGGGCCACTTTCACAACTTTAATACTGTTTTGTGGTTACATGAAGATCAATGAAACCTGAAGGATGAGATGGGAATGAGTCTCCTTGGTTACTAGTCGAATTAGCTCTCAGCTCTAACTACTGCTGACCATCAGCTTAATTAAAAGGTGTAAAAATACTCTCACCTTCAGTGCATTGGGATAACAAGGGAGTAACACTAATACTATGCTAGTCACGAAGAAGTGCCATGTTCTGGTGTCAACATCTTTTTCCATATGAAGTTGTAGTATCACACATTTTACATAATAATTTTTAAAGCTGTTTAGTCATAATTAACAGTGTGTAATGAAGTGTGAATGATGAACAACCAAATATCATTTCGCTGTTAGCTGTGGTATAGAAAGAAGGTGGATGGCAGACTACAAGTGCCACCCTGTTTCAATTATAAAATGAAGGTTAGGAGAAGTGAAAAGATATCTGAATAGTGCGTAAGTGTAAAGTCCTGGGGAACCATTTATTATGTTGGTATATGTGAATGTACTTAATGCCATTTTATAGAGGTGTATAATGTGCTAGTAGAGTTGTCATTTATCTCTACTTTTTGCATAAGCCCAGAGTATATGTAAATGCTTGGCACCTCACTTTTAGCTGACCTCAGCACCGCGCCCTAGTTGGCTCGGTGAGCGTACAGCGTCAGAAGGCGTTTTATAGTTATCAGGGGAGGTGGTATCGCTCTTACATATCTCTCGGGTCGCAGTTATATTATTCTGTACCCAATAAAGAGAGATTTAATCTGCTCATTTCTGTCACCTTACGCTACCACTTAATAACAGACCAGCTTCCACCTTCTAGTGGCAGAGGACCTTTGGTGGGAAGTGTCGGGCAGTGACGGCGAGTAGCTGACGTGTACTACAGACAGTGTCGTCGATCTCCAACATGGTGGTCTAGTTATACTATAACAGCAGAGCACATAATATGTAGTCAACTGCTACTCCATAACGTCTACATTAAATCGGTGGATCCGGTGGAATTAGCAGCTAAACTGACTCATAAATTTGGTGTTAGCGGTGGCACGATATTTAGTGCTAGCCATGGCCCGATACATTTAAATTGGTGGCAGCGGTGGGATACGATACAAGTGCTAAAGGGATTTATGCTGTGAACCAGTAACCCTTGCAATCGCTCGTTCCTGAAGGTGAAACAGAAAATATCACTCAACTGTTGTATGGGGACTAATTACCAGTGAGTTAAGTGGAGCAGATAAACTGGAGTGGTGAATATTAATTCCTCCCATTATTCTGCCAGTGCGAGATTCCTATCTTAAGCACAAACTGGCAGTTATCTCGCCCTGTGGTGTGCGAGATATCTCCATCTTCAAACGCAAACTGGCAAGAATCTCGCTCTCGTGTGTGAGAGGCGAGATAAGGAGAGTTCAAGCCAGTGCGGTGAGGAGTGTGTCAACTAGCGACTTCTAGCAACTCCAGAGGCGCGGACGGCCGAGGCCAGTCGAGGGGAGTGGGCGTGGGCTGTGTGTGTGCGTCGTGGCGTCCTGCCTGGCGTGATGCAGAGCGAACCAGTCGCTTGCTAACTCCCACAGCGAGTGGGCTGCCGTGTATGGTTGGAGGAGTCTGGTGGAGTGTTGAACGTGGAATGTGGAACATCATCCTGGACTTTCATATCTAAGTAGTGTCCATGCATTAGTAATCCACACACACACACACACACACACACACACACTTGAATCAACACACGTTAGTTAGTTAATGTGTGGAAATAAAGGATTCTCAGAATTCCCTTGAAATAAATATACTTTCTGTGTATTTTATGTGTCCTGTTCTGTGTCACTTACCGTAACTATCCTTTTTTATGTCAGTTTATCTTCCTGTAACCGGGAGGGGAATATTACTGACAAGGTTGGATGGATACAGTGAAAAAGTAGGGACATAGAATTAGGGGAAATAGAGATCAGCCAACCCCACTAGACTCAGAATTTTATGAGTGGGTTGATACATCAAATAAAAGTGCTCAGACATATAAAATGAGTGAAGGACATATTGAGGATCAAGGTGAGGAGGATATTTCTGAAGGACAGGATGAGAATTTGAACGTTTTGCATTTGCGTTCTGGTCATACTTATTCAACAGTCCCAGAGCAATCAGTTAGATCCAAAATGGCCACTAGTCTTGCTAATGAGGGTAATCCTAGTGAGGAGACTGTGGAAGTTGAGACTACAACAGTACCTTTGGTCACTCAGGATATGCAAAATCCAGTCATTAGTGATAGTACTACAACCACTCACATACCTGTGTATACTTCAGATGTTTTCAGTACACCACAAGGTTTTGGACAGAATTTATTTTCTGTTCCTTATTCAAATGCATGGGGTATAAACACAGATGGTATTAGCATGCAAACCCAGAATCCTAATCAATGGGGCATGAATACTAATATTGGCATGCAAACCCAGAGCCCTTAGCCAAATACCTGGGGCATGACTAACCATATGGGCGTGCAAGGTCAGACTAACCCTCCTCCTTTGGGGCAGATACCTGTACCTAATATGGCACCCACTAATCTGGCTACTGATATAGCACAGCAGCATCCTAACTGTACTGAAAGTCAGGCTTTGGTGAAGGCAGGCATATGCTATGCAGAAGCTAGCAAAGCCTTGCAAACTTTGGGCTGGAGAGATACAGCTACTAGTTCTCCACAGCAAAGGACCAAGGCTGTTAAGCCAAAGGTGAAAAGATGGTGTGTCATACATGGGCCTTGTCCTCATGAAACAGACTACTGCCCCTTTGTCATTGAAAAGAGGAAGAAACTAGGAAACCCAGCTAGTTCAGGGGAAGCTCAGGGCCGCGCTCTGAAGTAGTTAAAATAGTACAATCCACCAATGCGTGTGTGCCAGCTATTACTAAGGTGAACTTATTATCTATTCCTTGGATCATAGGGAAAGGTCAAGTGTCCCTGATCGTAGATACAGGGGCATGTACAAATATTATTTCTAGTAAAGCGTTGGAAAGACTTAAAAGTGAATACCTCTAACAAACTGGACATTATCAGCACCTGATGTAATGTTGACAGGTGTGACAGGGAGTAGAATGAAGATTGTAAGCCAGGTGCCGTTGACATTGAGGGCAGATAAATGATCTGCTGTGTTACGTGCTACGTTTTATGTGGTTGAGGATTTTCCTCTGCCAGCTGATGGGCTGTTAGGCTTTGAAACCATGGAGGAGTATGATAGGCCTTAATCCCTCAGCGACACGAACTGGAACTGGCATCCAATCAGGAGCCGTCCAACCAGTTGTGACCCCGACAAGTGAAGCGTCAAGGGAGTCCCCGGATGCACACGAAGCGGAGGGTATGTACTGGAAGAAAGTCAGGGCTATAGTGAGTGGTAATTACCACTTACCGAGTCAAACTGTATGTAAAATTCCTGTCCGAGTACCTGACGTGTCGGTGGGAACTGATGTAACATGCTTAACTGAGACTGTAAAACATAAGGCATTGTCACTGGAATCGACTCTGACTAGTGTTGGCCAAGACCAGAAGACGCCCCTCTTCATCACAAATATGAGTGGTGGCGCAGTTAAGCTCAGAGATGGTTGTTATATAGGCGACTTGATGTGCTATGGTGCCCCCATAAAGGAAGTCGACGATGTGCTGGTGATCTCTCCTGTAGTTACATCTCAAGCAACGACTCAGTCGGAACCCGTACGTCTGGCTAAGGAAAAACAGCTGGAGCAATATGTGAAGGTCACGGATAATGTAGACCATAAAACACGACTCCTAGCCCTCCTTAGAGAATTTTCCGACGTAGTAGCACTTCCAGGAGAAGCGCTGGGTAGGACGGATAAGGTGAAGCATCATATTGGTTTGTGCCCTGGTACAAATCCAGTTTATGTGCCCGCATACTGTCTACCGCACAGCCAAAGGGAAGCAGTGGATGAGAGAGTTGAAAGGATGCTGCATGATGAAGTTATCCAGCCTTCCTCCTTGCCTTGGAATGCACCACTCTTTCTAGTGCCTAAGAAGGACGGTGGTGTGAGACCTGTTGTGGATTTTCGGCAAGTGAACAAGGTAACAGTACCGGATCGTTACCCGATTCCACATCTGCGAGACTTACTTCAATCATTAGGTAAGGGAAATACTGTGTTTACTTGTCTGGATCTAGCGTTAGGGTATTGGCAGGTGGAGCTGACCGAAGAGTCACGTCCCATTACTGCTTTTAGCACTCACCGTGGGCACTTTGAATTTCTCCGGATGCCCTTTGGACTGAGTAATGCTCCTTTAACATTTCAGCGGATGATAAACCAATTGTCTGGCGAGATGTTAGGGCAAGACGTCTTAGCGTATCTAGATGACCTAATCATCGTGAGTAACAATGTTAACAGTCATTTTAACAAGTTAAAACGAGTGATGGAAACCTTGAGATCCGCAGGTCTGAAAATTAAGCTGTCAAAGTGTGAATTTCTGAAATCCAGTATTAGATTTTTAGGACACCTAGTTGATGGTAATGGCATCAAGACTGTGCCGGACAAGTTAAGGCCAATGTTAAATTTTCCTACACCACAGAACAAGGATCAGATAAGATCGTTCCTAGGCCTCACTGGCTTTTATAGGAGTTTTGTCCACAGGTATGCCATCATAGCATCACCTTTAACGACGCTACTTAAGAAGGACGCTGCATGGAAATGGGGACCCTCAGAAGAGAAAAGCTTCAACGAGCTCAAACAAGCCATGTCAGAAGCACCCGTATTAGCGTTTCCTGATTATACTCAACCTTTCTATCTGTGCACGGACGCCTCAGGTCTGGGTCTGGGAGCGGTGTTACAGCAGAAGGATGAGCAAGGTAAGACACATACCATAGCGTATGCTAGTAGGGCACTAAGACCCCCAGAGAAGAACTATTCGACGACACATTTGGAGACATTAGCAGTCGTGTGGGCGTTAGGACATTTCCGGGATATTATCTTTGGCTACCGGATAATTGTTTTAACTGATCATGCACCCATACGCGACTTGTTTAAAGGAAAAAACTTGCACGGTAAGGTTGCGCGTTGGTTTGGCAAGGTAATGGAGTTTGATCCAGAGGTCAGATATTTACCAGGCCGTCAAAATGTCGTAGCTGACGCGTTGAGTAGAAACATTGCTGCTACCATAGCCGAGGATGTTGCTCTTGCTGAGTATTCCTCAGACATGGTAAAAGCGAAACAACGTAATGATGTGATGTGGTCTCAAGTCATCTATGCCTTGGAGTCTGGCGACGAGACTTGTCTACCTGAACTCCCAGTACCAATGACTCACTTCCATCTTCAACAGGGTCTTTTGTATAAGCAACCCCCAGGGAGGGACACTGCATATCAATTGGTTGTTCCTGCTACCTTACAGCAAGCCGTGCTACAGTTAGTTCATGACGTACCTCAAGCGGGTCATCCCGGTCGCGATAGATGCATACGTGAGGCTAGAAAGAAATACTATTGGCCGACCATGAGGAAGGACATAGAAGCCCACGTCAGTCAATGTGTCAAATGCGCGGAAATACGAGGAACGACGGGACTTCTGACTCCCATCTTAGAGTATCCTCTACCGGAAAAACCCTGGGATACAGTCTCCATTGATCTCTTAGCGTTGCTGAGAAGTCGTCAAGGTTCAAGTTATGTACTGGTGGCAGTGGACCATTTCTCACGATTCACTGTTTTAGCACCTTTACAGACCAAAACTTCAGAGGAGGTGGCGCACGCTTTTGTGACTTCAGTGATTTGTCCATACTCTACACCCAAGGTATTGCTCAGCGATAATGGCAGTGAATTTCGTAACCAGGTGTTACAAGAAATCTGTCGTATGTATGGAGTAAAGCAAGTTTTTGTAACGCCTTACAGTCCTAAGAGCAATGGCCTGGTGGAGAGAACAAACAGGAAGATACTGGAAGTCTTGAGACCAGTAATAACCTCAAATCAAGATGACAACTGGGAAGACTGGTTATCACATGTAGCGGCGACCATCAACTCAGAAAATTCATAAACTGGGAAGTCTCCTCATTATATCCTTTATGGAGAAGAGAAAGTGTTACCCTACGATTTGTTGGCTGGACCTCCTACTCCAGTATACAACGAAGAAGACTACGCAAAGGTACAGTTGTTGAAATTCCAACGTATACACAGTGAAGTACGGAAAAGATTAAAAGCCTCAAGAGCGGAGATTATGGCGAAACAACACAAAGGTAGTCAAGAAAAGACGTTACAGGCAGGCCAGAAGGTCATGATCCACAACCCTGAGAGAATTTCCAAGCTCAGACCTAAGTTCCACGGACCATATACCGTTGTGGAACGAGTACGTGGAAATACTTATAGAATAAAGGATGAAGCTAATGGAACTCAGGAGGCAGTACATGCTGATAGGATCAAACTAGTAAGTCAAGAGCTAGGCCTAACTAACCCTGCGTCTGAAGTGTTGTCCCCTCTGTCTTCGTCGCAGTCTATGTCATCATCCATACCTGTCCCTAACCAAGAGTATCGCAGCAAGCTATGATCCCACAACAAGAGTGATTAAGGGAGTATCTTCTCTTGCAGAAAAAAAAATGTGGCTGTGGCTCATACTCCTCGTGCGTTGCTTGGGGTGGACCTATGGAAAGACGTCGGACACGGACATGACTGCGTTAATGCCAGGAGCACTGAAGAGCCCACTTGGAGAAGTCGTGGTAGTGGAAGATGCAGTATGCATCTACTATCCAATGGAAGGCTATCTCCAAACGCCAGATATTGTCAAGGAGGTCTCCAAGGGCTTGTCGAATCTCCGACAGCAACTGTTGGATATGGGAAAGATGTTTAATCGAAACCCACGATTGACGAACTCTGACACTGAAGCTTTGGAACGAACCTTGCATGGAATTGTTGAGCTTCAGACTAGGCATATAGACAGGCTCACAGACAGGCTCACTAACTTGCATGTTGCTTTACCTAACGTACACTCTGATCTTTCCAAGCATGTCCATGCACGTACTAAGAGATGAACTGTGGATTTTCTAGGAATCCTGTCTCAACAACTCTTTGGCACGGCATTAGATAAGGATGTAGTGCAATTGGGTAGACAGATGCATGACTTGACACTGGCTGCTAAAGCCAATAATAGATTAATCATGCATGTGTATAAACAGTTAGATGAGTTCACTAACAAAGCTAACGAGATAATTAGGACTACCAACCATCTAGTAGAGCTTGTGAACAACATCCAAATTAACCTACCAACCCTAGCTAACTTGGTGTTATTCGCTGAGTACTTACATGCTCTCGACGGGTCAACCACTGCTTTGGAGAAGCATGCAGCCAATATGGTGGACGGCTTAATCGATGCAAGTTTGAATAGGGTTAATGCTTTATTGCTGCCTACTAATATACTAACAAATGCACTTGATATAGCTATGTGGAAGCATGGACTTATGCCACTCTTTGATCTGAGTCAACTGGAATATTATTACCCATTGTTAGAGGCCCAGTTGACCCATGAAGGCATCCTGATATTGGTACCTATGAGGAATGCTGTAACTTACCAGGCATGGCGGTTCATTTCCTTCCCTTTTGCTACTGCTAATAATACACTTGTTGTCATTGAAGAGGGTCCAGAGGTGCTAGTTGTCTCAGATGACAAGAAATATGTAGCAGAAACGACTGTGGATGAATTTGAGAAGTGTAAGGCCTCATTTCTTGATCTCCATGTATGTCCTGCTTTCCATTTTGTCTTCGTACCATTAAAGGTAGAGGAGTGTAAGAGGGCCTTGTTGGACACAAATACTTCCTCTGCTCTGCAACTTTGCACCTTCCAACCCATTCAATTGAAGTCAGTTTTCCATGCTCATATTCATGCGAAACAGTACTTTTACTTTCCTGAGACAGAGGACGTATCTGTGACTTGTGCCTCGCAGAATCAATTCCTTACAGTAAAGGGGTATTATGTTACACCTGATTTTTGTGAGTTACACAGTAAAGAGATAGCAGTTCTGCCTAGCAAGCATCATCTAGCTTTGTCAGTGAACTTCTCATCCCAGTTACAACCCTTTTTACCTTCATTCAGTGTTACTTCCTTGAATGTGAACAGGCTGTCTCATGTATTAAAGGAGCTTACCTTCCTCTTCCACCTGAACAGGACTGATTTAGAGCCTTATGTACTGTCCTATCTTCCTTCATACCTTTCTCCTTCCTATTTTGGTCCTGGCGTTGGTCTTCTACTGATTGTGGTCTTGTCCTGTGTTTGTGGTTTAGGCTACTATTTAAGGCGCCAATTAAGGAACCCACTGAGACCACGTGTCCGTACTCGCTGATTGCAAGTGGATGTTCCTGAATAGTTAGCTACCCTACACTCTGGTTAGGCTACACGGTAGTTAGGACAACAGTGTCAACGAGGACGTCAATGGTGTGGCCGAGCGATGTTCTGGTGTCAACATCTTTTTCCATATGAAGTTGTAGTATCACACATTTTACATAATAATTTTTAAAGCTGTTTAGTCATAATTAACAGTGTGTAATGAAGTGTGAATGATGAACAACCAAATATCATTTCGCTGTTAGCTGTGGTATAGAAAGAAGGTGGATGGCAGACCATAAGTGCCACCCTGTTTCAATTATAAAATGAAGGTTAGGAGAAGTGAAAAGATATCTGAATAGTGCATAAGTGTAAAGTCCTGGGGAACCATTTATTATGTTGGTATATGTGAATGTACTTAATGCCATTTTATAGAGGTGTATAATGTGCTAGTAGAGTTGTCATTTATCTCTACTTTTTGCATAAGCCCAGAGTATATGTAAATGCTTGGCACCTCACTTTAGCTGACCTCAGCACCGCGCCCTAGTTGGCTCGGTGAGCGTACAGCGTCAGAAGGCGTTTTATAGTTATCAAGGGAGGTGGTATCGCTCTTACATATCTCTCGGGTCGCAGTTATATTATTCTGTGCCCAATAAAGAGAGATTTAATCTGCTCATTTCTGTCACCTTACGCTACCACTTAATAACAGACCAGCTTCCACCTTCTAGTGGCAGAGGACCTTTGGTGGGAAGTGTCGGGCAGTGACGGCGAGTAGCTGACGTGTACTACAGACAGTGTCGTCGATCTCCAACACGGTGGTCTAGTTATACTATAACAGCAGAACACATAATATGTAGTCAACTGCTACTCCATAACGGCTACATTAAATTGGTGGATCCGGTGGAATTAGCAGCTAAACTGACTCATAAATTTGGTGCTAGCGGTGGCACGATATTTAGTGCTAGCCGTGGCCCGATACAGCCACAGTATCAACGTAGAGCCATAATATTGTATTATCCTGCCCAATTCCGTCTCTCCATCGTCAGTGCTGAGTTGTATCAATAGATTAACACTAGAATTTGATGCTAGTCACGAAGAAGTGCTATAAAATCAATGTAGAGCCATAGTATTGTATTATCCTGCCAAATTCCGTCTCTCCATCATCAATACTGAGTTTTAGCAATAGATTAACACTCGAATATGATGCTAGTCACGAAGAATTGCTAGGGGAAGAGTGGTAGGAGTATTGTTAGTGTGAGTGAGTGGTGTTATTACTGACTTACGGAGAGAGAGTTTGTATTTATATATATTTTATTTTATTTTCTTGTTTCTTTTTTAGTTGTGGTTTATTTATTTTTTTTCAATATTTACCTTCCTAGAAACAGTGTTAGGAGAAACACATCGAGGTGGTTTGGCCATGTGGAGAGGATGGAGAGTGAGAGACTGACGAGGAGAGTGTATGTGAGTGAGGTGGAGGGGGGGAGAGGGAGGGGGCGGCCGGGGATGAGATGGAGGGATGGGGTGAAGTATACGTGGGAGGGGTGTGTGACCTGGGAGCAGGGCAGTGAAATGGCGGGGAACAGGGGGACATGGAGGCGATTTGTTTGTGGCCACCCCTTACGGGATTGAGGCGTCTGGCAATAGATAGACAAATAGAAACAGCTGGCGATGTTATATAGGAAATGGTGAGTGAAGTGAGGAGGAACATGACACACTCGAGAGAGCTGGGACATTAGGCGTGTGTGTATGTGTGTGTATGTGGGAGAGAGAGAGAGAGAGAGTGAGAGTGAGATAGGGGGTGGGAGGAAGGGAGAGAAATATGTCTAGCTACTGGCTGGAGAAGGAGAGAAATTATTGGAGTCCATTCAGTTCTTTGTAGTGATAATGATGATGACGACAGTGGTAATAATAGGGGTGTTTGTACTGGATGTGGTAGGTGTGGTAAATGTGGTAGTTGTGGTAGGAGTGGCAGTTATTGTAGGAATGGCAGTTGTGGTAACTGTGGGAGTTGTGGTGGTTGTGGTAGTTGTGGTGGTCGTGATACTTGTGGTGGTTTTAGTACGTGTGGTAACAGGAGTGGGGATTGTGGTCGTTGTGGTGGGTGTGCAGTAACTGGTTAGTGTTTTAACTGTGGTAGCTGTGGTTCGTGAGGTAGCTGTGGTACCGTAGTTGTGGTTGGTGTAATAAATGTGGTAGTTGTGGAAGTTCTGGTGGTTGTGGTAGGTGTGGTAATTGTGAAAGGTGCAGTATGTGTAGTAGTTGCAGTGGTAAAATGAGATGTCTTTACTGTGTGAGGTTGTAATGATTGTAAAGTTGTCATATTCTCTCTCTCTCTCTCTCTCTCTCTCTCTCTCTCTCTCCTGTACATGTATCTTCCAACTCTCTTTCCGTCACTCCCTCCCTATCTTCTTCTCTCCCTCCTGTCCTCTCTCTCCCCCCTCTCTCTGTCTTCTTCCTTCCTTGCTGTGCTCCTTCCCTCGTTAGACTAGTGGAATATCTGGAAAATGTGGCTGTATAAAAATCCTCAGGCATTTTAGAGTCAAAGTTGGCAAATAGGCTTTCCTAGGGTGTTTTTTTGTGCTGAATCCATTTTTGCTGTTTGCCAAGCTGTATCTCGTGCGGTTTTGCTCCTAACGGACAAAATCCAAGATGGCCGCCATTTTTCTAGAAAATGCATATTTTGAAGAACTGCTTCAAATATAAAATAAATTAATTATCCAGCGCCTGATCACTGCCTACGAAAGTGGCCGACATGTAAACCTGTCAGAAGTAATGATGCATGAACTTTTAACAGTCCCCCAGGCTCTAGCTGAGACAAACGGTAGACTTCGATCTGGATCAAAAGCAGACTTGGCTCAAGTACTCACTTTAGGAATACAATGTCCTCCCAGCATAGGCGCTGCAGACCTTGGGGAAACAGCAACACTCATAATTGATGGTCAAGCAATGGTTTGTTCCATTGGGAAACCACCCAAAGCAGCCACATTTGGAGACCTAGCTGACGTGTTCATTGGAGCTGTTCTTCAAGGTGGGACACTGTTCAAACGAATTGATGTAGTGTTTGACAGATACTACGAGAAATCCATCAAAGAGGGAACAAGGACACGACGTGGTCCAGCATCAGTGGCGATCCGACGTTTGATTGAAGGCAGGAATGTTCCACTCCCAGCAAAGTGGGATACTTTCATGGCACACCCTGAAAACAAGGCAGACTTGGCCAATTTCCTCTCATAACAACTGATGCTGAAGGTTTCAGCAAACAAAACTGTTGTGGTATCTGGCGGATTCGTCGATGAAGAACAGGTGGAATCATCGGATCCAGAAGTGGACACAGACAAACTCAAAGCTCGGCACGATGAGGCAGATACAAAAATGATTCTGCATTGTACAGAAATTCAAGCTTCTAGCACTGTGATAGCTGCACGTGACACAGATGTCCTGGTATTACTACTTGCACATTTCCACAAAATGCCCAGTGACAAAGTTTAGTTGAAAGCAGGAACAGCCGCAAACAGGAAGTATATTCCTATACACACCATTGTGGAACGGCTTGCTTTTGATAACGATAAGATGGAATCCATTACAGCGTTTCACGCCATCACTGGTAGTGACACAACTTCATACCTCTTCAGGCATGGAAAGAAAACTTGCTGAAAAGTGTTTCAGGAACACTTTCGCCTTCTTGAAGGTCCAGGTCAAGGTGAACTTGATGACGCTACAGCGAAGAACGCTGAATTATTCATCTGTAAGTTGTACAATGTCCCCAACGTCACAACAGTCAACAAGGCGCGTGAAATCCTGTTCGTGATGTCCAGTGCTCCAGAGACTCTTCCTCCAAGTGATGATGCCCTTTCGCGTCACATCCAAAGAGCTCACTATCAAACAGCTGTGTGGCGACAGGCAAATGAACAGTATCCAGAACTACCTCAACCAGAGACGATGGGATGGAGGATGGAAGGTGCATCACTGATGCCAACGCTGATGTCCCTACCCCCAGTCCCAGACTCATGTGTGGAACTGATCACCTGCAACTGCGCCAACCGATGTATGAGTGCACGTTGCAAATGTAAAAAGTCCCACTTGCGTTGTACAGCAGCATGCAAATGTAGAACATCCGATGACGATTGTAGCAATGTCGAAGCCCAACAATGACACTGTGTAAAACACACTGCCACTATGCCTGTTCATCAATTTGCAATCTGCAACTTGTTGTAATATAAATGTGTTGTCAGCCATCCTGGATTTATGTTTATGTTTATTACTTAATTAAGAGAAAAGTAATATCAATAAAATAATTAATGTACAATGACTTTATAGTGGGTTTTAATAAGGTTTTACGGTCGTCATAATGATATACGGACGAGGCACCACTTGTAAAAATGATGCTTTTGAGTTTAAGGCGGCCATCTTGGATTTACCCGTCTGACGGTGTCAGCTTGAGAGATACAGCTTGGCAAACAGCAAAAATGGATTCTGCACAAAAAAACACCCTAGAAAAGCTTATCTGCCAACTCTGACTCCAAAATGCCTGGAGTTGTCCAAATACCTGAAAACCGGACTAGACTACATCCTCGCACTCCACCTCCCCCTCCACCCATCTCCTTCACTGCCCTAATTGGTAAAGGACAGAGGACATTGGAAGTAGACGGTGGTGTGGTAAGGTTTGGTTAATTGATTGCACACACCCTGCAAACCCAGTGGCCTTCGGAGGGGCTCGAACCCACCCCCGAGCGTGTCCTCCAAATGTGGGGCCAGCACTAAGCCGACCCGGTCACGGAGGGGTCCCTGCCCCCATGCCTGTCTGCCCCTTTCCCTCCCCTTCCTCTTACCTCTCATCTTCTCCCTTCTTCTCCGCCTCTCTGCCTACCTCCGTCTCCTGCCTGCCTGTCCTTCTGCCTCCCTCCTCTTATCTCCCTAAGCCTCAGAGTCTTCTTGCTCCTCCCTCTCCTTCACCTTGCCTACCTACCACCCTGCCTGTCGCCTGCTTACCTTCCTGCTTGCATTCTTACCTTGTTGCCTATCATCCTGCCTGCCTGCTTACCTTCCTGCCTACCTGCCTTCCATTCTGCCTGCATATCTTTCTCCCTGCCTCATACCTTCCTATCTGCCTGTCTAACATCCATCCTACCTGCTACCCTTCTGCTGCCTGCTTACCTATGTGCCTGTATGCTTACCTACCCACCTAAATACCTGCCTATCTACCTTCGTGCCTGCCGACCTACCTACCTCTCTGCCTGCCTCTCTGTCTGTGTGCCTCCGTTTGCCTACCACCATGTCTGCCTGCCTCTTCCATTATTCTCTCTCTCTCTCTCTCTCTCTCTCTCTCTCTCTCTGCTGACAATTAGTTTCGTGTTAATGGGTTCTTCCTGTCACGCACTCCTGTCTCTTCTCTCACTCATTGTCTGTCTCCTCTTCCTGCACCTACTCCTTCTGTCTTCTTCTTCTTCTTCTTCTTCTCCTTGTTGTTGTTGTTGTTGTTGTTCTTCTTCTTCTTCTTCTTTTCTCTGTCTCTCTCTCTCTCTCTCTCTCTTTTACTTTATTCAGATTTTTGTACATGTGTTGTAGACATGGTGCTAAAAACTTCAGTAATGATTCTGAGAGTTATCTTTAGCCAGTGATATTATGAAAGTATATATTTGCTTTATAATTAGTGATGAGTTTAATATTACAGTATTTAGATAGTTATGGATAATAATTGTGTATTTTGAGTTTACTGTTATAAGTGCTGTATATAATAGGAATAGCTATGGTATACTTAGATATTACTATCTATATATACACAGATATATTATATTGCTTGATTTTGGAGCCATTGGTTGATGTGAAGCTCGAACTGGTGCGGGGTAGTTGACTGGTGAATGTCTGTCAGGCGCACCATGCAGTTCCAGAGGCGACTGAAGTGGGGCAGGAATGACCTGAGGTATTGCTCCGTCTTGGCAAAGGGGACAGTCACTTGGTGTTCCATGTTGTGGGATTCCCGTGTGTCGTATGCAGGCACACGGGTTGGAGGGAGACGCAGTGCTGCCAAATGGGCACACTGCTGCTTGTGTATTTTGTACAGTACACAGAGGCCACCCACGTTTCGTCGAGTCTGTAGTGGCTGGAGAACAGTTATTGGATGTTGTGACTTCAGTTGGATTAACCTTACTGCTCCATTCTGAACTTTGTCCAGCAGCCTGAGATAAGAGAGTGGACAGGATGACAAGGTCAGTGGGGCGTACTCCATAAGACTGCCAACTTGTGCCTTATATAGTATTTCTATTCCCCGATCGTCGAGCAGATTGGCTATTCGCCGAATGCAGCCTAATTTCCAGGCAGCATTCTTTGTTAGGCGTTTGATATGGCTTGTGAATGTAAGGCTGCTGTTGAATTCCACCCCCTGCCCTTATGCCTGCCTGCCCCTCTCCCTCTCCTTTTCCCATCCTCTTATCCTCTTTCTTCTCAGCCTACCACCCTGCCTTCCTGCCACCCTGTCTGCCTGACTGTCTACTCCCCTGCCTAACTTCCCCTCTGTCTGTCTGCCTCAACTGTTACTAACTTTGTTACTAACTCATCCTGTTACTCACACTCATTCACTCACTCCCTTATGTCTTCAGTCACCTCCTCCTCCTCCTCCTCCTCCTCCTCTTCCTCTTCCTCCTCCTCTTCCTCCTCCTCCTCCTCCTCCTCTTCTCTTTCGTCTTCTTCTTCTTCTTCTACTTTTTCTTCCTCTTCCTCCTCCTCCTCCTCCTCCTCCTCCTCCTTTTCCTCCTCCTCCTCCTTTTCCTCCTCCTCCTCCTCCTCTTCTTCCTCCTCCATTATTCATCTTCCTCCTCCATTATTCATCTTCCTCTCATTTTTCACTTTCTGCCCTGCCTAACTCTCTCTCTCATTCTCTCTCTCTCTCTCTCTCTCTCTCTCTCTCAGCGTGTGATTTAAGTCGAATTAAGGCAGTGCAAGAAATGAGTTATGGAGAGAGAGAGAGAGAGAGAGAGAGAGAGAGAGAGAGAGAGAGGAGGGTGAGAAATGTCTAATGGCTGTAGGAGAAGAGCAATGAGAGTCCATCTAGGTCTTTGTGACGGTGATGATGATGATGATGATGATGATAATGATGACAGTTGTGGTATTACGAGTAGTTGTATTGGTTGTGGTAGTTGTGGTTGGTGTGGTAATTGTGGTTGGTGTAGTAATTGTGGTAGGTGTGGTTGGTGTGGTAGTTGTGGTAGGTGTGGTAATTGTTGTCGGTGTGTTAATTGTGGTTGGTGTGGTGATTGTTGTTGGTGTGGTAGTTGTGGTTGGTGTAGTAATTGTGGTAGGTGTGGTAATTGTTGTCGGTGTGGTGGTTGTGGTTGGTGTGGTAATTGTCGGTGTGGTAGTTCTGGTTGGTGTGGTAATTGTGGTAGGTGATAATTGTGGTAGGTGTGGTAATTGTGGTTGGTGTGGTAATTGTGGTTGGTGTGGTAATTGTGGTAAGTGTGGTAATTGTGGCAGTTGAGGTTGGTGTGGTAGTTGTGGTTGGTGTGGTAATTGTGGTAGGTGTGGAAATTATGGTATGTGTGGAAATTGTGGTAGGTGTGGAAATTGTGGTAGGTGTGGTAATTGTGGTTGGTGTGGTAATTGTGGTTGGTGTGGTAATTTTGGTAGTTGTGGTAGGTGTGGTAATTGTGGTTGGTGTGGTAGTTGTGGTTGGTGTGATAATTGTGGTAGGTGTGGTAATTGTGGTAGGTGTGGTAATTGTGGTAGGTGTGGTAATTGTGGTAGGTGTGGTAATTGTGGTAGGTGTGGTAGTTGTGGTAGGTGTGGTAATTGTGGTTGGTGTGGTAATTGTGGTAGGTGTGGTAATTGTGGTAGGTGTGATAATTGTGGTACGTGTGGTAATTGTGGTAGGTGTGGTAATTGTGATAGGTGTGGTAATTGTGGCAGGTGTGGTAATTGCGGTTGGTGTAGTAATTGTGGTTGATGTGGTAATTGTGGTGGTTTTGGTGGTGGATGTGATGTCATTGTCTGGTGTTGTAACTAATCTGTCTTCTGTGAGGAGGAACTTCACTTGTACTCTCTCTCTCTCTCTCTCTCTCTCTCTCTCTCTCTCTCTCTGTAAATAGTAGTATATGCTTCATTGTTTTTGTCATTTCTGTTTTATTCACGTTTATCAACCTTTCTTTCTATCTGTGTCTGTCTATCAGTGTATCTATCTATCCATCTGTCTATCTATCTGTGTATCTATCTATCTTTCTGTATGTCTATCTGTCTGTCTGTCTGTCTGTCTGTCTGTCGATCAATTTATCTGTCTGTTTTTCTGTCTATCTGTCTCTTTTTGCCTGTTTTTGTATGTCTCTCTCTTTCTCCTTATGTCCGTCTATCTACATCTCTATCTATCTGTCGGTCTGTCTATCTTTATGTGTCTGTCTGTCTGTCTGTATATCTACTTGTCTCACCGCGTGATTTAAAGCGAGTGCAAGAAATGAGTTATGGAGGAGAGAGAGAGAGAGAGATAGGAGACAAAACTTGGTGAGGAAAATAGGGAGATAAAAATGAGAGAGAGAGAGAGAGAGAGAGAGTTCAAAGTTCAAATAATTAATTTCCATAAAATATGGTTATTCTTACAAATCGGTATACAAAGTCACAGACAAAAACAGTCATGTCATATTCGATACATGATAATATCAACTACAAATCACTTAAAATTAACTCCCTAAGTTTAGATTTAAAAACATGTAAGCTTCGGGAATGAGTGATATCAGTAGGTAAATTATTCCACAGTTCGGGTGCTAGTATGGTGATGGCTCTGGCACCAGAGTTTGTTCTGGCTCTAGGCACAAAAAGGGTATATCGCTGTCTTGTTGTACTAGCTGTGTTTTCACTGACAGTGGACAACTTTAGATACCACTCAGGATAAAAACCATTGACAGCCATATAAACAGTGGTACATCTGTCAAAAATATGTTTATCTTTAATCTTTAACCACTTTAATTCCTTTATGATAGGGGTTACATGGTCATACTTTCTTGCTCCCCCAATAGCTACTTTAGCTGCAAAATTTTGTAATTCTAAACTTGGTGAAGTAAGGTATCATTTGTCGTACCCCATATACCTATACAGTAATTTATTATGCTAAGAACTAGAGATTGTACAACAATTTTTCGAGTTGACTTATCAAAGTTCTCACTTATTTGATTTATGAACATAAGTGTTCCCATGACTTTCTTACTTAATTCATTAATATGCACATCAAAAAGCATATATCTGTCGATGTAGACACCTAGATTTTTTACACTAGTGCTCGGGTAAATGTGCTCGCCAGAACAATTTATGACAGTGTTAGGAGGAATATGTGATAGAGGTCGTCTATTACCTGTGAAGATACGTTGTGTTTTTCTTGGATTTAGCATAAGTCCATTTCTAAGAAAATAATGTTTTGCAATCCGTAAGGTTCCTTCTGTTTTGGAGATAAGAGCCTCGAGATTATTTATAGTGTCAGCATGGAGAAATTGGGTATCATCAGCATATTGCACCAAAGAACATCCATTTATACTCTCAGCAAGGTCATTAACATAGATGGAAAACAAGACAGGACCAAGGATTGAGCCTTGAGGGACCCCGTAAGCTACATTCAGTATACCAGATATAGTGTTGCTCAGGCGGACAGATTGAGTCCTATTTTCTAGGTAACTTTTGAACCAGAAGCAGTCAATATTAAGCCTAGCACATTTACTTAAAAGAATGTCGTGACTTATACTATCGAAAGCTTTGAAGAGGTCACACAAGGTTAACAGTGTAAATTGCTTAGAGTCCATGTTATCATATATTTTATCTGTTATGACAGTAAGAGCGGTCTCGGTGGATAATCTAGGACGAAATCCATGTTGGGTATTAGACAGTGATTTGTTAGATTCCAAGAAGTGTATGAGCTGATTGGTAACAACCTTTTCGAGTATTTTAGAGACAATGGGCAATAGTGAGATTGGTCTGTAATTGTTTACATCATTTACATCACCAGTTTTAGAAAGAGAAGTACCAATGCATGTTTCCAGGCTGTAGGAAAAATGCCTGTTGCGACAGAAGTATTGATAATACAGGTTAAGTAAAAAGCTACAACACAGAGTGCGTCCTTAACAAATCTCAGTGAAATGCCATCCGAGCCTACAGAACGAGTTTCATTTAAGCCTTTAATCGTAAGAATGATAGTGTCGGTATCTACAGGATGAGGTCTGTAAAGATTACATTCACCTGAAATTATATTTGGAGAATTATCAGAAACTGACACGTTTTCACCATGGAGGACTTTGTGTATTCGTCCATACGTCTTCTTGCCGACATTTGCAAAATGAGAGAGATAGGAGACAAAACTTGGTGAGGAAAGGAGGGAGATAAAAATGAGAGAGAGAGAGAGAGAGAGAGAGAGAGAGAGAGAGAGAGAGA
>NC_137048.1:12230314-12235314 GCF_032717465.1 Coenobita brevimanus
CATCTCATCCTCGGTCTCCCCCTCACTCCCTCCCCCTCCACCACTCACATGCACTCTCCAAGTTAGTCTCTCAGTCTCCATCCCCCCAGCTTACATTCCCCTCTCTCATATACCCCTACTCCATCCCTCCATCTCATCCTCGGTCTTCCCCTCACTCCCCTCCCCTCCCCTCCACCTCACTCATGCTCTCTCCTAGTTAGTCTCTCACTCTCCATCCCCCAACTTTCACCTCCCTCTCTCATATACCTCTCTACTCCATCCCTCCATCTCATCCTCGGTCTCCCCCTCCCTCTCCCCCTATTCGTACAGTTGTAATATATAATCATTATGTGTCCACCTGTCAGCAGCAGTTGATATTACTGTATAAATGCTGAGGACATTGTTGAAGGAATTTGGACACGAGAAAACTGAGAGTTGAGGTGTGTGTGTGTGTGTGTGTGTGTGTGTGTGTGTGTGTGTGTGTGTGTGTGTGTGAGAGAGAGAGAGAGAGAGAGAGGGGGGAGAAAGGAGGTGAGGGAGGGAGGGAGGAGGGGGATAGAGGAGGGACAACGTTGGATGTAACAGGATTGTCTAAATCATACATATGCGAGAACACACACACACACACACACACACACACACACAACTGAACAGAAAACGGGTTAATGT
The DNA here is from genome assembly GCF_032717465.1 of Coenobita brevimanus. NCBI lineage: Eukaryota > Metazoa > Arthropoda > Malacostraca > Decapoda > Coenobitidae > Coenobita > Coenobita brevimanus. Next base: position 12,230,963 of record NC_137048.1, read on the forward strand.
GTCACTGTACTGTTTACATTTGGCATTGTTTTATTCGCCTTAAATTACCAGCACTTGCGTCGTCAGCTATAACCACAGGCGTATGCTAGTCACGAAGAAGTGTTATGGATAGGCTGTAGAACCGTAGTATTGTGTCATTAGTCACTGGGGAAAGGGAAGTAAGCTTCAGTAGGACGAAAACACCAAGTTATGGTCAACGAACTAATAACGTAGTCAGCCCCACCAGGTACATATAAAGGGATAGAAAACGGGTCAGCCAGGCAATGTCCCTACCACTGAGCTCTACAGCATGGCAAGGCTTTCTCCGCCGCGGCTGTGTGATGTTGGCCGCCATATTGAAACACCAGCACTCAAATTCAAATACTTTATTTCCACTAAGCAGTGGTTATTAATATACACTCGTCGCTTGTAATACAAAAACATATATGGATTATGATTTTTTTTTCTGCCTAGTTGAATGAATTATATCGGGTACATTTAGCCAGTGAGTATAAAACAACGCCATAGGTTGCTGCAGTGCAGAACTTACCCTTTATGGCACTATCTGTGTCATGAAACCCAATGTCCAGATTGATAAAGGCCCGAAGAAACATGGAAATATCTACAAGAGAGTGTGAACAGAAGAGAAGAGGACATGGAGAGAAAGACTGGAGATAAATGGGTCCGTTTTAGTGGCCTCATTCATGCAGGGATACCGGGGACGAATCTCCCGCCCCACCCCAGGGGGCAGTAATGTTATGGAATTAGCAACAAGATATATTTCTTACTTGTGACATGTAATGCCATCTCTCTTTGATGATTTCCTGTACCCATTTTTGCATCCACAAGCTGCACAGCTGACCATGGCACTATATATTACGGAATGATCGGCTGCTTTCAAAAACCCAACGAACACCTCAGTTCAAAACCCGTGGGTGCGTGGTGTAACATGGCTGCCGCTACACCAGCGCCGCCCTGGCGGCGGCTACATAAATTACGCTGTGTTACCCATGAGACAACCTGTCCATATTACAGAGCTCAGTGGTGCCTACTCATTAACAACTGTTTAACTCGGATGGGGCTGGAGGGGGTCGCCTTCACGCGGTGGCACTGATGCAAGATGTAACAGTCATTAAGTGGTGGGATTAATACTTAGTCTCTCTCTCTCTCTCTCTCTCTCTCTCTCTCTGGTCCATCACGAGTGGCAGTGTTGGGGGGGAGAGAGACAGGGTAGAGATTGAATCTTTTTTTCCCTAACTCTTCTGGCAACACAAACACCATTTTCAGAGAGTTTAAACAAGAAGCTATAGAGCCCAGACAATTATCTATCTATCTATCTATTGTCAGACGCCTTAATCCCGTAAGGGGTGGCCACAAACAAATCGTCTCCATGTCGCCCTGTCCCCCGCCATTTCACTGACCTGCTCCCAACTCACACACTCCCCTCTCTCATATACCTCTCCACTCCATCCCTCCATCTCATCCTTGGCCTCCCCCTCCTTCTCCCCCTCTCCACCTCACTCACATACACTCTCCTCGTCAGTCTCTCACTCTCCATCCTCTCCATATGGCCAAACCACCTGTGTGCTTCTCCTAACGCTTCCCATCACATCCACATCCACACCACAACGCTCCTTCACTTATACCCCTGGAAATTCCCTCTCCCTTCTCGTGTCATCCTACCTCTGATTTCGCCATAGTGCTATCCTTGTCTTATCCCTCGGCTAAAAATCCCTCACTCTGGTTAGTTACATTTTTACACTTGAGCTGCTGCCGACATTTTTCTCATGTGTTTATTCATGTCTTTCTCAGTGACTGCAGCTTCTTCTCACCTGGGCAAATGATTGTCTGTCCGTCTATCTGTCTATAGTCCGACACCTTAATCCCGCAAAGGGTGGCCACAGACAAAACGCCTCCGAGTCCCAGTGTCATCCACCATTTGACTGCCCTCCCCCCTACCCACTCCCCCTCCCTCATATAAATCAGTCAAATGATGGTACTGATCTGTATGTGGGTTAACACGAGGGAATTAAGTATTATGTGGCACTGTACAGCTGCTTGGTGTGATGTTTCTCCTCTGCCTCACCTATTTTTCTCACGTATTTCTCTCTCTCTCTCTCTCTCTCTCTCTCTCTCTGTTATCGTTGTCGTGTTTCCCCTATGTACGTTTTAGAGGATCCACTGTACGTTTTAGAGGATCCACTGTACGTTTTAGAGGATCCACTGTACGTTTTAGAGGATCCACTGTACGTTTTAGAGGATCCACTGTACGTTTTAGCGCATCCACTGTACGTTTTAGAGCATCCACTGTACGTTATGCTGTACACTACACCGTTCTCATTCTTACTGCCCTTCACTTTGGTTGTGGCTATGGGGAGAGGGGTGGCTCAGTGGTAGAGCGCTGGACTCGAGATCGCGAGGTCAAGAGTTCGCGCTTCGCCCTGGTAGCTGCCTTTGCCTTTTTGTGCAAGGAAAAAGGAACCAAAGGCCAGGAGCCCGCAAACCGTTCCTTCCAAGAGAACAAATAAAAACAATACAAAAGAGAGCCAAATTCAAGATCCGTTCATTTCGAGATGCCTGGACACACTGCGTTTATACGACTGGAGGTCATAGGAAGTAGGAAATACAGAGGGAGACAGTTCCAGAGCTGACCTGTTGCATAAATGAAGGACTGGGACTAACGGTTAACTCTTGCATTAGAGAGTTGGACCGAAAAGGGATGAAAGTTTGCTGCTAGACGGGAGCTACGCGCCCGCCGTAGAGGTGGAGGGATGCAAGCAGACAGTTACAGAGGAGCAGTGACCATTGAAGTAGCGATAGAAAAGAGATAAAAATGCAACAGTGCGGCAAAGAGACAGAGGTTGAAGGGAGATAGATAGACAGAAGCAGATAGGCAGATATGGATAGGTAGATAGGTTGGTAGGTAGAGAAATAGACAGATAGATAGATAAGTAGATATAAGAGAGGGAGAGAGATGTGACATTTCTAAAACTGCAGCCAAAATTACGCCTCTTCCTCTGACGTCCTGCAAAACGAATCGCCTTGTAAATCCTGAAACACCTGAACGACGTCTGAACTGCAATTATTTCATTTTTTTCCAGGACGGTGGAGGTGGCAGGGTGAGTGTTAATGTCCTGCCTTGCCTTTCGTGTGTCTGTCTGTATGTTTGTTTGTCCTCCATCAAGCTGTCTGTCTGTCTAACTTGTCTGTCTACCTGTATCGACGTCTATCTAGCTATCTATATCGAGGTTTATCTTCTTGCTTGTCTGTCTGTCTGTCTGTCTCACCCAATCTGTCCGTCTGCCTATGTTTGTCTGTCTGTCTCTCTTGGTCAGTCTGTCTTTGTCTGTCTCCCTATCAGTCTGTCTGTCTCCCTATCTATATCTATCCTTCTGCCAGTCAGTCTGTCTATCTGTCAGTTTATAACTATATGGTTGTCTTTCTTTCTTTCTGTCTGTCTGTCTCTGTCTGTCTGTCTGCCTATGTTTGTTGTCTGTCTCTCTTGGTCAGTCAGTCAGTCTGTCTGTCTGTCTGTCTTTCTGTCCTCTCTCTCTCTCTCTCTGTTTATGTGCTTATAGGTCTGTGTCTTTCAGTCAGTTTATATCTTTCTACGTATGTATGTTTCCATCTATCTATCTATCTATCTTTCTAGCTATCTGTCTATCTACCTGTCTCTGTCTGTCTATCCATCAAGACATCTCTCTCTCTCTCTCTCTCTCTCTCTCTCTCTCTCTCTCTCTCTCTCTCTCTCTGTCCATACCGAGACGCCTGAATCTCGTAAAGGGTAGCCACAAACAAATCGCCTCCATGTCGCCCTGTCCCCTCCCCCCAGCTTACGTCCCCCTCTCATAAACTCAAAATAATTCGATGGATATAACAGTGTTTAGAAACTAGACACGCACTGAGGTGGTTTGGCCATATGGAGAGGATGGAGAGTGAGAGACTGAAGAGGAGAGTGTATGTGAGTGAGGTGGAGAGGAGGAGAGGGAGGGGGTGGCCAAGGATGAGGTGGAGGGATGGAGTGGAGAGGTGTATGAGAGAGAGAGAGGTGTGAGCTGGGAGCAGGGCAGTGAAATGGCGGGGGACAGGGCGACATGGAGGCGATTTGTTTGTGGCCACCCCTTACGGGATGAAGGCGTCTGGCAATAGATAGATAGACAGACAGAAACGAGTAATGTTTTTTTGGTTAATGTTTATTTTTTGTTTATTTTTTTCTCTTTGATAATGGTTGATAAGAATTTTGGAGAGAGAGAGAGAGAGAGAGAGAGAGAGAATAAGAAGAGAACATGCGACAGACAGAATGAGAGAGAGAGAGAGAGAGAGAGAGAATAAGAAGAGAACATGCGACAGACAGACAGACAGACAGAACGAGA
>NC_137048.1:12240314-12242814 GCF_032717465.1 Coenobita brevimanus
TTCGTATATGTGTAGATGGATATACATAAATACCGGTATCTGTCTGTCTGTCTATCTATATTTATCTATGTATACATATTTATCTGTCAGTTTTTCTATACCTGTGTATCTGTCTAAATGTTGTCTGTCTGTCTGCTTATCTCATGCATTTGGAGAGAGAGAGAGAGAGAGAGAGAGAGAGAGAGAGAGAGAGAGAGAGAGAGAGAGAGAATCACGAAGGAAAAAGCTTATCAGTTATTTTTTGCATTTAACACATTAATTTTTCCTCCAGTGTCATTTATGCAGAAATAACTGGATGATAATAATAATAATAATAATAATAATAATAATAATAATAGTAACCATAAGAAATAATTATCCCATTGGCCTGGATAACATCTTTTTATATTTACTGGTATTTCTTGTGTTTGTAGGTGGTGGCAGCCATCATCCACTCACTTGATGTAGTGCTGCCTGCTTCTTCCTTCACCTTTATCATTCTGTGTGTACCTTCCTCTCTTCCTAATTCTCACCATCAACCACTCACTTGATGTAGTGCTGCCTACTTCTTCCTTTACCTTTAACATTGTCTTTCCTCCTCACTTCCTGTTTCCCACCATCATCCACTCACCTGATGTAATGCTGCCTATTTCTTCCTTCACCTTTATCATTCTTTTTCTTTGTTCTCCTCTCTTCCTATTTCTCACCATCATCCACTCACTTGATGTAGTGCTGCCTACTTCTTCCTTCACCTCTATCATTCTGTGTTTGCCCTGCTCTCTTCCTACTTTACACCATCATCCGTTCACTTGATGTAGTGGTGCATACTTCATCATTCACCTTTATCATTCTTTTTCTGTGTCTGCCCTCCTCTCTTCCTATTTCTCACCATCATTCACTCACTTGATGTAGTGCTGCCTACATCTTCCTTCACCTCTGTAATTCTTTTTATGTATCTGCCCTCTTCTCTTCCTATTTCCCACCGTCATCCACTCACTTGATGTAATGCTACCTACTTCTTCCTTCACCTTTATCATTCTTTTTCTGTGTCTGTCCTCCTCTCTTCCTACTTCTCCCATCTTTCCTGTCACTTTTTATTACTCTTCTTTCCTTTTCAGATGGCTTTACATTGAGTGACAAGCCTAGAGGTTTCATGTAAGCCAGGAAACCATTTACAACGCTGGGTGGTAACCATATAACCAACCCATACGTGCTCCTTACGTGTCAGGAAGTTGGTTGGTGGAGGGTTAGTGCCCCTCCCCGTAAAACAACTAACTCAAAGACAAACGACCACCCCTTACGGGATTATGGCGTCTGGCGATAGATAGATAGATAGATAGATTTGTTGTTACTTGATAGTTTTATTTTAGCGTAAAAGAAATCATTATAATCTGCTTAATTTTAGGTTACTGGGAATAAATTTAGAATTCTATTTAACGTAACGCCTGATTTTTTTTATTTATTCAGGTGAGGTAGTCTATCAGTAGATCGGTCTCTCTCTCTCTCTCTCTCTCTCTCTCTCTCTATTTGTCTCTCATTCTGTCTGTCTATCAAACTAAAGAAATGTCTCTTTACTCCTCCTCCTCCCTCTCTCTCTCCACCATCTTTCCCCTCCACTCTGACTCCCTCCCACCCCTACTCTCTCTCTCTCTCTCTCTCTCTTTCTCTCCCTCCCTCTCTCTCTCTCCCTCCCTCCCTCCCTCTCTCTCTCTCTCTCTCTCTCTCTCTCTCTCTCTCTCTGAATAAACGTGTCCATTTTTCCCAAGGGCTAGACCCTGGATCCAATTAGAGAGAGAGAGAGAGAGAGAGAGAGAGGCTAGGTAGACACAGCGATAGACAGATACGTAGATAAGATAGAGAACGATAGATAGATATAAATAGGCAGTCACGAGAGACAGACAGACAGACAAAGTAAATGGATTAGAGAGAGAGAGAGAGAGAGAGAGGGAGAGAGACGGGGGGGTAGTGTTAGTAAGGCATAAGCGATAGATAGACAAAACGATACAGCCATATATGTATTTTTTTCTTGTTTTCATGGGTAGGATTATGAACATAAATTAAAGCAGCCCGTTCCCTGATGCCTAGCAGCCCTCAGACGTGCCGGACACCTCCACATGTCACCACTTCGGCGCTAACACCCACCGTCCATATTGAATACATGCTCGGGCTGCGTTAGACGGGGTATATATGCACATAGAGAAGCTTATTATTGTTTTAGAGGCAAATATTGAGCCTTACTGAGAATTATAGATGGATAGATAGAAAAATAGATAAACATACTGACGAATGAATAGATGTACCGAAGATAGATCGATAGATAAAGACTGCTTGATAGTCGTATAGGTAACCAGACAGATAGATAGTAGGGACATAGATAAATAGATAGGTAGAGGAGAATGTAGACAACCACCTTGATAAATTTTGATTAAATGAATATACCTTGAGATATGTGTACGGTCAGCGAGATAGACATACAGATAGATAAACACAGGACAGATAGATAAAATAGATAAATACTTTC
>NC_137048.1:12252814-12270314 GCF_032717465.1 Coenobita brevimanus
TACTTATCATATACACTTATGCACTTATACACTTATCTTATACACCTATACACTTATATTATGCACTTATACACTTATCTTATACACCTATACACTTATACACTTATATTATACACTTATACACTTATCATATACACTTATACACTTATGCACTTATACACTTATACACTTGTCTTATACACTTATACTATACACTTATATTTACTTATACACATACCTTATACACTTATACACTTATCTTAGACACTTATACACTTATCTTAGACACTTATACACTTATCTTAGACACAATACACTTATACATCTGTCTACTCATCATTCAGCCTGTCTACCTATCTCTATGTCTATCTATTCGTCAGGCAATCTATCTATCTATCTATCCCTCTATCTATCTATCTATCTATCTCTCTGTCTATCTATCCATTTACCTATGTACCTAGTGATATATTGACCTACCTATCTATCTGAACATTTGTATAATTATCTATCAATTTATCTGTCAGTCTCCCTCCCTATCTATCTGGCTATCAGTCAGTAATTCTGTGTTAATCTGTCTATCTATCTGTCTGTTTATCTGTACACACACACACACACACACACACACACACACACACACACACACACACACACACACACACACACACGCAAATTATAAGCACCAATAAAACAGGCATACATATTTCTCTCTCTCTCTCTCTCTCTCTCTCCACTTTTATTTTCATTCCCTCTCCGCCTCTTTCGCTTTGGTTCATGGTGTCACTGCCCTGAGAGAGAGAGAGAGAGAGAGAGAGAGAGAGAGAGAGAGAGAGAGAGAGAGAGAGAGTTTCCTCCGTCTCACTAACAGGCCTGTGACTGGCGTCAGTTGAAGCGTAAGGGAAGAAAAAGAGAGCGAGGGAGAGGGGAGGATAAAGGGGAGAGAGAGAGAAGGAGGAAGTCGGGGAGGAAGTTCAAAGTTCAAAGTTCAAATAATTAATTTCCATAAAATATGGTTATTCTTACAAATCGGTATACAAAGCCACAGACAAAAACAGTCATGTCATATTCGATACATGATAATATCAACTGCAAATCACTTAAAATTAACTCCCTAAGTTTAGATTTAAAAACATGTAAGCTTCGGGAATGAGTGATATCAGTAGGTAAATTATTCCACAGTTTGGGTCCTAGTATGGTGATGGCTCTGGCACCAGAGTTTGTTCTGGCTCTAGGCACAAAAAGGGTATTTCGCTGTCTTGTTGTACTGGCTGTGTTTTCACTGACAGTGGACAACTTTAGATACCACTCCGGATAAAAACCATTGACAGCCATATAAACAGTGGTACAGCTGTCAAAAATATGTTTATCTTTAATCTTTAACCACTTTAATTCCTTTATGATGGGGGTTACATGGTCATACTTTCTTGCTTCCCCAATAGCTACTTTAGCTGCAAAATTTTGTAATTTCTGAACTTGGTGAAGTAAGGTATCATTTGTCGTACCCTATACACCTATACAGTAATTTATTATGCTAAGAACTAGAGATTGTACAACAATTTTTCGAGTTGACTTATCATAGTTCTCACTTATTTGATTTATGAACATAAGTGTTCCCATGACTTTCTTAATTAATTCATTAAAATGCACATCAAAAAGGATATATCTGTCGATGCAGACACCTCGATTTTTTACACTAGTGCTCGGGTAAATGTGCTCGCCAGAACAATTTATGACAGTGTTAGGAGGAATATGTGATAGAGGTCGTCTATTACCTATGAAGATACGTTGTGTTTTTCTTGGATTTAGCATAAGTCCATTTCTAAGAAAATAATGTTTTGCAATCCGCAAGGTTCCTTCTGTTTTGGAGATAAGAGCCTCGAGATTATTTATAGTGTCAGCATGGAGAAATTGGGTATCATCAGCATATTGCACCAAAGAACATCCATTTATACTCTCAGCAAGGTCATTAACATAGATGGTAAACAAGACAGGACCAAGGATTGAGCCTTGAGGGACCCCGCAAGCTACATTCAGTATACCAGATATAGTGTTGCTCAGGCGGACAGATTGAGTCCTATTTTCTAGGTAACTTTTGAACCAGAAGCAGTCAATATTAAGCTTAGCACATTTACTTAAAAGAATGTCGTGACTAATACTATCGAAAGCTATGGAGAGGTCACACAAGGTTAACAGTGTAACTTGCTTAGAGTCCATGTTATCATATATTTTATCTGTTATGACAGTAAGAGCGGTCTCGGTGGATAATCTAGGACGAAATCCATTTGGGTATTAGACAGTGATTTGTTAGATTCCAAGAAGTGTATGAGCTGATTGGTAACAACCTTTTTGAGTATTTTAGAGACAATGGGCAATAGTGAGATTGGTCTGTAATTGCTTACATCATTTACATCACCAGTTTTAGAAAGAGAAGTACCAATGCATGTTTCCAGGCTGTAGGAAAAATGCCTGTTGCCATAGAAATGTTGATAATACAGGTTAAGTAAAAAGCTACAACACAGAGTGCGTCCTTAACAAATCTCAGTGAAATGCCAGTGAAATTCCTCAGTGAAGGAAGGAAGGAAGGAAGGATTGAAAACTGAGGTGGGTGGAGTGAAGGAGGAGGGAGAGAAATTGACTTGAGATTGTTGTCATAATTACCAGCCGTGATAATGAAGCTGGTATTGTTTCCAGTCTGTTTGTCTGTCTGTGTGTCTGTTACCACCATAACTTCGCAACCGCTCAAGATATTATCACTAAATTTTACAGGTGTGTAGTGGGCATGAAAACCTCTGTCGAGTTTGAAATTGGCGAAAGGAGGTCAAATTCTGTCTGTGTGTCTGTTACCACGATAACTTCGCAGCCGCTCAAGATATCATCACAAAATTTTACAGGTGTATAGTAGGGATGAAAATCTCGGTCGAGTTTGACATTGGTGAAAGTAGGTCAAGGTCAAGGTCATATTCCGAACCGCGCTGGATGTGTATCGGCTCGCGGCTGGTGTGATTCCCTTGGGGGGCCTCGAGTTTCGCGTGTTGTTTGAGAATTTGAATATTTTGCGACACAAGCCTTGAAGATAGACATATTGCCTGGAAGAAAAGCAGGTAGATAGATAAACAGATAGATAAATAAGTGATTTTTTTTTATGCGAGGAAGAAAGAACCAAAGGCCATGAGCCCGCAGTAACAGTTCCCTCCAAGAGAAAAACAAAATCCAATATAGAGGCAAATTCAAGATCCGATCATTTTGAGATGCCTGGACACACTGCGTTTGAAAGACTGGAGATCATAGGCAGCAGGAAATACAGACAGAGGGAGACAGTTCCAGAGCTGACCTGTTGCATAAATGAAAGACTGGGAGTAACGGCTAACTCTTGCATTAGAGAGTTGGACAGAAAAGGGATGAGAGTTTGCCGCCAGACGGGTGCTACGCGCCCGTCGTAGAGGTGGAGGAATGCAAGCAGACAGTTCAGAGGAGCAGTGACCATTAAAGTAGCGATAGAAAAGAGATAAAGATGCAACAGTGCGGCGAAGAGACAGAGGTTGAAGGGAGTCAGTAAGAGGAGGAGAGTTAATGAAATGAAAAGCCTTTGACTCCACCCTATTGAGAAGAGCTGTATGTGGGGAGCCTCCCCACACATGAGAGTTGTACTCCACACAGGGGCGGATAAAACCCCTGTATAGAGTCAACAATTGTGCAGGGGTAAAGAAAGAGCGGAGTCGGCTTAGCACACCCAATCTCTTGGAAGCAGATTTTACAAGAGATGTAATATGATCTTTCCAAGATAAGTCCCGAGTAAATGAAACCCCAAGCATGTTCAAGGATGATGCAGGATTAAGCTGAATATTATTAAACATTAGTGGGTATACCTGTGGAAGATTTTGTCAGGTTGATAGGTGTAAGAACTGAGTCTTAGATGCATTAAAGACAACCATATTATTTTTGCCCCAGTCAGAGATACGAGCCAAGTCAGACATTAGGTGTGCCATAGCCTCATCCCTTGTTTGTTGAAGTAACTGTTGAGATGGGCGTTGCGGGAACCGAATGGAAAGGTGAAGGGTGGAGTCATCAGCGTATGAGTGGATAGGGTTAGATGTACAGCTTAGAAGATCATTGATGAATAAAAGGAAGAGAGTTGGTGATAGGACAGAGTCCTGAGGAACACCACTGTTGATAGATCTAGGAGAAGAATGATGGTCGTCTACAACAGCGGCTATAGAACGACCAGAAAGGAAGCTAGCGATGAAGGCACAGATAGAAGGATAGAAACCGTAGGAGGGCAGTTTGGAAATTAAAGATTTATGCCAGACTCGATCGAAAGCCTTTGAGATGTCAAGTGCAATGGCAAAGCTTTCGCCAAAGTCCCGAAAGGAGGATGACCAGGAGTCTGAAAGGTAGGAGAGAAGATCGCCAGTGGTGCGTCCCTGACGGAACCCATACTGACGATCGGAAAGAAGGTTGTGATAGGAAAGATGCCTTAAAATTTTTCTATTAAGAATTGACTCGAAAACTTTTGAAATACAGGACGTTAAAGCAATTGGACGATAGTTGGAGGGTTGGGAGTGGTCACCCTTCTTTGGGACTGGCTGAATGAGAGCAAACTTCCAGCAAGAAGGAAGGGTACAAGTTGACAGACAAAGGCGAAAGAGTTTGCCTAGGCAGGGTGTAAGCACAGAAGCACAGTTCTTGAGAACAACAGGAGGGACCCCATCAGGCCCATATGCCTTGTTAGTACTGAGGCCAGTGATGGCAGAAAATACATCAACTGAAGAAATTTTAATGTCAGCCATGAGGAAGTCAGAGGGGGGAAGTGATGGAGGAACAGCACCGGAATCGTCTAAGGTGGAATTGGAGGAGAAAGTATGTGTGAAGAGATCTGCTTTATCAGTAGAAGAAATAGCTACAGAACCATCAGAGTAGAAAAGAGGAGGGAAGGACGATGAGGTAAAGTTGTTAGCAAGATTTTTGGCAAGGTGCCAGAAGGAGCGGGAAGAATTCGAGTTGGAGAGTTGAGAGCATTTAGTATGGATGAAATTATTTTTAGTAGAGCGAAGAACAGACTTAGCACGATTCCGGGCAGAAACGTAAAGATGATGTGATTCAGGGGTGGGTTGGCTCCGGTACCTTTTGTAGGCCCTCTCCTTGTTGCGGACAGCATTAGAACAAGCGTGATTAAATCAAGGCTTTCTTGCGTTAGTCAAAGGGTATGAGAAAGGAATGTATGCTTCCATGCCCGAGAGCATAACCTCTTTAATGCGCAAGGCACACTCAGATGGCTCACGGCCATGGAAGCAATAATCATTCCAGGGAAAATCAAAGAAGTACTGCCTGAGGGCCTCCCAGTCCGCGGCTCCAAAATGCCACAGACGACGTTTCCCTGGAGGGTCCACAGGCCGTACTGGAGTGATAGGACAGGTTAAGGTAATAAGGTTGTGATTGGAGGAGCCCAACGGAGAGAAAAGATTAACAGAGTAAGCAGAAGGATTAGTTGTGAGGAAGAGGTCAAGTATGTTGGAGCTCTCTCCAAGGCGGTCAGGGATACAGGTAGGGTGCTGTACAAGCTGCTCTAGGTCATTAAGGATAGAAAAGATGTAGGCTTGTTCACCAGGTGGATCCGTGAAAGGAGAGGAGAGCCAAAGGTGGTGGTGAACATTGAAATCTCCAAGAATGGAGATTTCAGAGAAAGGAGAAATGGATAGAATGTGTTTCATCGTAGAAGTAAGATAGTCGAAGAATTTTTGATAGTCAGTAGAATTAGGAGATAAGTAAACAGCACAGATATATTTAGTCAGAGAATGACAGGAAAGCCGAAGCCAGAGTGTGGAGAATTCAGAAGAATCAAGTTCAGGAACACGAGAGCAAGATAAGTTGTTGCGTATATATACACAACAGCCACCTTTGGCTTTGAAATGAGTATAGAGGATGTAGGAGGATACAGAAAAGGGTTTGCTGTCAGTTGCCTCAGACAGCTGAATCTCCGTTAGAAAAAGAAGGTGAGGTTTACAGGAGGAGAGGTGGTGCTCAACAGAGCGAAAGTTAGAGGAAAGGCCGCGAATGTTGCAGAAATGAAGAAGAAGAGAGTCAGACAGTGGTTCCAGGCACCTTGAGTCGTCACCGGGAGAGGGGCAGATGGTGGGGGCATTTATGGTCCCCCCCCCCTGGGGACTCCGAGGCTTGGTAAATCGACGCCATTTTTGGTGAATTTTGAATAGGAAGTGTAGTGTGTACTGTGCATGTAGTTTGGTGAAGATAGTTAGAGAAATTGGATAGATAGATGGATATATAGATAGGTTAATGGATAGGTAGATAGATAGACAGACAGATAGGTAGGTAGGTAGATAGGTAGATAAGTACTGGATACAAATGTAGGTACTTGGAAAATAAGTAGATATATAGGTAGATAAATAAATAGATGAACAGACAGATACATAAGTAGGCAAATAAGTAAATGGATAGATACATAGGATAATATAGATAGATAAATATGTATGTAGGTAGATAAGTAAATGGATAGGCTGATAGATAGGTTGATAGATAGACTGATTGACGAACAGATAGACACGTAGGTAGATAGGAAGAGTGACTGACTGCCGAATAGATAGATAGACAGATAGATAAACCAAGACTGATTGACTGACAGATGGATAGACATATAGGTAGATAGACTGACTGCCGAATAAATAGATAGATAGATAGATAGATTAACTGATAAAGAATATAAAAACGTATCTCATCATATTCTGTGAAGTGTATAAGTGAAAAATATAAGTGTATAATTATAAGTGTATAAGTGTACAAGATAAGTGTATAAGTGTATATGATAAGCGTATAAGTGTATAAGATAGGTGTATATGTGTATAAGATAAATGTATAAGTGTATATGATAAGTGTATATGTGTATAAGATAAGTGTATAAGTGTATGAGAAGTGTATAAGTGTATAAAATAAGTGTATAAGCGTATCCGTCTAATCTCTCTCTCTCTCTCTCTCTCTCTCTCTCTCTCTCTCTCTCTCTCTCTCTCTCTCTCTCTCTCTCTCTCTCACGATTACTATATAGAGTGTTACCGGAAATGAGAGAAGTAATTCCTTTAGGGTAATGGAAGTAATCCTGGGCGTATGGCGTGGAGGGAGGGAGGAAAGGGAGGAAGGAAGAGAGGGGGAGGAGAGAGAAAGGGAGATAGGAAGTTGGTAGGAAGCGAGAGAAAAGATGATGATGATGATGATGATGATGATGATGGTGGTGATGGTGATGATGGTGATGATGATGATGATGATGATGATGGTGTTGGTGTTGATGGTGATGATGATGATGATGATGGTGATGATGGTGGTGATGGTGATGATGGTGATGATGATGATGATGGTGGTGTTGGTGATGATGATGATGGTGGTGTTGGTGATGATGATGATGGTGGTGGTGGTGCTCGTAGTGGTGGTGATGATGATGATTATGGTGGTGATGATGATGATGACGATGATGATGGTGGAGGTGATGATGATGATGTTGGTGGTGGTGGTGGTGGTGGTGACGGTGATGATGATGATGTTGGTGGTGTTGGTGGTGGTGATTGTGATGATGATGCTGGTGGTGGTGATGATGATGATGATGGTGGTGGTGGTGGTGGTGGTGGTGGTGGTGGTGGTGGTGGTGGTGGTGGTGATGGTGGTGTTGGTGATGATGATTATGGTGGTTGTGGTGGTGGTGGTGATGATGATAATGTTGGTGATGATAATATTAGTAAAAGACTGAAGAGAGAGAGAGAGAGAGAGAGAGAGAGAGAGAGAGAGAGAGAGAATTATATCGCTCCTCTTTATCGACATTATCCTCTCGTGTTAATGTGAAAGATGTTAAAAAAATTCTCATGGTTGGTATGTGTTATTTTTGAATTTTAAAAATCGAAATATATGATTTTTTAAAGATGTGTTCGTGTCCTTAATTACTCGTTCCAGGTGAGAGAGAGAGAGAGAGAGAGAGAGAGAGAGAGAGAGAGATTTGAGCCAAGGCATACAGAGGGATGAAGTTGTCAAGACTGAAGTTTGAGAGTGAAAAATGTGATGGGAGAAACGACATTCCCTCTCTCTCTCTCTCTCTCTCTCTCTCTAAGTGAGGAGAAAAGGAGAGAGAATGGTCAACACACACACACACACACACACACACACACACACACACACACACACACACACACACACACACACATTTGTTTTTTCTGTTAGTTATCAATGTTTCCATCGTTCTGTTTATATGTCTGTCTGTCTTTCCGTCTGTCTGTCTCATTTTGTCTTTCTCTCGGTCTGTCTGTCTTTAGCTGTCTATCTATCCATCTATCTTTCAGGCAGTCTATCAGTTTCTTTATTAATATATATCTATCTATCTATATCATGTTTTATTTATTCAACCTTTTTTTCTTTCTCTCTCTCTCTCTCTCTCTCTCTCTCTCTCTCTCTCTCTCTCTCTCTCTCCCAGGACACGAGCACGTACTGTAGATGTGTTTATGTGACAGTGTGTGTGTCAGTTCAGGAGTTTGTGTGTGTGTGTGTGTGTGTGTGTGTGTGTGTGTGTGTGTGTGTGTGTGTGTGTGTGTGTGAGAGAGAGAGAGAGAGAGAGAGAGAGAGAGTAGTTGCAGTAGGAGTAGTAGTAGTAGTAGTGGTGGTGGTGATAGTAATAATTGTAGTAGTAGTAGCAGTAGTAGTAATAGCTGTAGTAGTGGTAGTGGTAGCAGTAGTAGTGGTAGTAGCAGCAGCTGTAGTAGTAGTAGTAGTAGTAGTAGTAATAGTGGTAGGCCTAGTAGTAGTAATAGTAGTAATAATAGTAGTAGTAGTAGTGGTAATAGTAGTAGTAGTGGTAATAGTAGTAGTAGTTGTAGTAGGCCTAGTAGTAGTAATAGTAGTGGTAATAACAGCAGTAGTAGTAGTAGTAGTGGTAATAGTAGTAGTAGTTGTAGTAGTAGCAGTAGTAGTAATTACTGTTGTTGTTGTCTTTCTACCTCATTCATCTAAACATAAACCCAGTGGACTGCAGGCTGAAGTTGCCCCTCTCTCACAGTCCACCATCGTCCTTTCGGGAATAGGGAGGGAGGGACGTGTGTATAACCAGACAGTTCCTCCTCCCGGCTGTCAGTGCATCCACGTGAAGGCGCCCCTCTCCTCCACCCACAGAGATAGATATAGATAGATAGACGGATAGATAGATAGATAGATAGACAGAATGATGGATAGATAGATAGACTGATAGAGAAATGATTGATGAGCAGAGGGGGTTCCGGTGTCATTACTCTCTCTCTCTCTCTCTCTCTCTCTCTCTCTCTCCCTTATATTGCATTTTTAATAGATATTTTAATATTACTTTTTCCATCACATTGACAGAGTTAAGAAAAGTATTTAAGAATAAGAAGTGCCGTAACACCCCTTCCTTAGCGATTTATTTTATACTTATCGCTTTTCTCTCTTTGGTTACATGTGGAGTTACGTTGAGAGACAGACAGACAAATGAGGAAGCGAAAGGTGAGATGAGAAAAAGGAGAATGAGAGACTAACTAGGAGAGTTTGTGAGTGAAGTGGACGAGGGGAAGGGAGGGGAAGACCGAGGATGAGGTGCAGAGATGGGTGTCAAAATGAGATACACAGAGGCAAGGACACACACACACACACACACACACACACACACACACACACACACACACACACACACACACACACACACACACACACACACACAGGTAGGATGGGACTATGAGTTTAAAGCTGGACTGTAAGATAATTAAGGATATTTGACTAAATGGAGAGAGAGAGAGAGAGAATAGTGCTAAAGAAAGAAACGGAAACAGAGGCCTTGAGTTTGTGCGAAAATACCTACAAAAAAAATCCAATACTCATCTTAGAGTTAAAGGTGGCTGCTGAGATGACGTTTGAGAGAGAACATCGTGAGAGGTAGGGTAAGGGATGGTGAAAGTCCTGCTTCCTTCTTCCCTATCCACTCCTCTCTTCCTTCCTTCCTTCTTTGCTGCATATTTTCCCTCATCCTCTCTTGGTTGATCATTTTTTCCCTCCCTCTCTTCCTTCCTCCCTCCCTCCTTCTTTCCTTCCTATACAGCATACAATGAACTCTCTTGCAGTTCCCTCAGTCACCATATCTGTCATGAAGATATTATATTTGCACTGAATTTAATCATTGGTTCTCATATTTTGGAGAGAGAGAGAGAGAGAGAGAGAGAGAGAGAGAGAGAGAGAGAGAGAGAGAGAGAGAGAATGAACTTCCTCCTCTGAATAGGCAGGTAAGCTTCCTTTTGAGATGGTGATTACGTGCTGTGATGTGGTGCTGTGGTGTGTAGTGTGGCGGTGTGGTTAAGGAGGGTGTGGTGTGGTAGTGTGATAAGTGTAATGTAGTTGTGTGGTGTGGCATGGTGCGGTGGTGTGGTGTAAAATGGTAGTGAAACGTAAGAGTGTGTAGTGTGGTGGTGTAGTGTGGTGGTGTAGTGTGGTGGTGTAGTGTGGTAGTGTAGTGTGGTAGTGTAGTGTGGTAGTATAATGTGGTAGTGTAGTGTGTTGGTGTAGTGTGGTAGTATAATGCGGTAGTGTAGTGTGGTAGTATAATGCGGTAGTGTAGTGTGGTAGTGTAATGCGGTAGTGTAGTGTGGTAGTGTAGTGTGGTGGTGTAGTGTGGTGGTGTAGTGTGGTGGTGTAGTGTGGTGGTGTAGTGTGGTAGTGTAGTGTGGTGGTGTAGTGTGGTGGTGTAGTGTGGTGGTGTAGTGTGGTAGTATAATGTGGTAGTGTAGTGTGGTAGTATAATGTGGTAGTGTAGTGTGGTAGTATAATGTGGTAGTGTAGTGTGGTAGTATAATGTGGTAGTGTAGTGTGGTAGTATAATGTGGTAGTGTAGTGTGGTGGTGTAGTGTGGTAGTGTAGTGTGGTAGTGTAGTGTGGTAGTGTAGTGTGGTAGTGTAGTGTAGTGGGTAGTGTAGTGTGGTAGTGTAGTGTGGTAGTGTAATGTGGTGGTGTAGTGTGGTAGTGTAGTGTGGTAGTGTAGTGTAGTGGGTAGTGTAGTGTGGTAGTGTAGTGTGGTAGTGTAATGTGGTGGTGTAGTGTGGTAGTGTAGTGTGGTAGTGTAGTGTGGTAGTGTAGTGTGGTAGTGTAGTGTGGTAGTGTAGTGTGGTAGTGTAGTGTAGTGGGTAGTGTAGTGTGGTAGTGTAGTGTGGTGGTGTAGTGTGGTGGTGTAGTGTGGTAACGTAGTGTGGTGATAGTGTGGTAGTATAATGTGGTAGTGTGGTAAAGTAGTTTGTCTTGTGGTTATGTAGTGTGGTAATACTGAAGCATTGTGGGGTCGTTTATTGAAATAACTGTCTCCCGAGATGGCCTGCTGTGGTGAGGTGTGGTGTGATGTAGTGTGGTGGTGTGGTGTGATGTGGTGTGGTGACGAAGAGATGGCTTGGTATATTTGGTGTGGTGATGGGGTACAGTGAGTAAGAGATGGTGTGGTGTGATGTAGTGTTGTGGTGTGGTATGGTGTGGTGTGGTGTGTGGTGTGGTGAGGAAGAGATGGCTTGGTATATGTGGTGTGGTGATGTGGTATAATATGGGAGAGATGGTGTGGTGCGGTGTGGTGTGGTGTGGTAAGGAACAGATGGTCTGGTATATGTGGTGTGTGATGTGGTATAGTGTGGAGGAGATGGTGTGGTGGTGTGTGGTGTAGTGAGGAAGAGATGTTCTGGTATATGTGGTGTGGTGGTATTGTGTGGGAGAGATGGTGTGGTGTGGTGTGGTGTGATGAGGAAGAGAAGGTTTGTTATGTGTGGTGAGGTGATGTGGTATAGTGTGGAGATGGTGTGGTGTGGTGTAGTGAGGAGGAGATGGCTTGGTATGTGTGGTGTGGTGATGTGGTATAGTGTGGAGATGGTGAGGTGTGGTGTAGTAAGGAAGAGATGGCTTGGTATGTGTGGTGTCGTGATGTGGTATAGTTTGCAATAGATGGTGTGGTGTGGTGTGGTGTGGCGTGGTGTAGTGTGGTATGGTGTGGTGTGGTGTGGTGTGGTGTGGTATGGTGTGGTGTGTGGTGTAGTGTGGTATGGTGTGGTGTGGTATGGTGTGGTGTGGTGTGGTGTGGTATGGTGTGGTGTGGTGTGGTGTGGAGGAGATGGTGTGGTGTGGTGTGGTGTGGTGTGGAGATGGTATGGTGTGGTGTGGTGTGGAGGAGATGGTGTGGTGTGGTGGAGATGGTGTGGTGTGGTGTGGTGTGGTGTGGTATACACAACACCACTGGAATAATACCAGAAGTGGAATATACGCGTCAGTGAGCAAATAACATTATTTTGTTGTTGTTATTGTCTTTGCTTGTTTAGTGGAGTTTGTGGGGAGAGAGAGAGAGAGAGAGAGAAAGAGAGGAGGGGGAGGAGAGGTAGGGGAGGGACAACAGGGTAAATGAGAGGGAAGTGAGAAAGACAGGATGATAACAGTCTTGTGTTTTATGTTAGCCATTCTCTCTCTCTCTCTCAAAATGTCAGTGTTAATTAAAATGTCGAAAATTTGCAGACACTGTATGGTGTTTGGAATGGAATATATATTTTTTTATTCCATGTAGGGGGGGTTAGGGTGGGTTGGGGTGGGGGTGGGGGTGAGGGTGGGTTGGGGTGGGGTGGGGGTGAGGGTGGGGGTGAGGGTGAGGGTGGGGTGAGGGTGAGGGTGGGGGTGAGGGTGGGGGTGAGGGTGGGGTGGGGGTGAGGGTGAGGGTGGGGGTGGGGGTGAGGGTGGGGTGAGGGTGGGGTGAGGGTGGGGGGGGGGTGAGGGTGGGGGTGAGGGTGAGGGTGGGGGTGAGGGTGGGGGTGAGGGTGGGGTGAGGGTGAGGGTGGGAGTGAGGGTGAGGGTGGGGGTGGGGGTGAGGGTGGGGTGGGGGTGAGGGTGGGGGTGAGGGTGAGGGTGGGGGTGGGGGTGGGGGTGAGGGTGAGGATATTAACCAGCCATATCCGAAAATACGAGTAAATAGTTTAGGAAGAGGTATACAGTAGATGTAGGGAGATATATTAGAGAAGAGGGAGACCGAGGATGAGGTGGAAGGGGTACAGGGAGAGGCAGACCGAGGATGAGGTGGAAGGGGTACAGGGAGGGAGAGACCGAGGATGAGGTGGAGGGATGGTGTAGGGAGGTGTATGAGAGAGGAGGGTGTAAACTGGGGGGTGGAGAATGAGACTGACTGGGAGAGTGCATGTGAGTGAGGTGGAGGGGAGGAGAGGGAGGGGGAGACCGAGGATGAGGTGGAGGGATGGAGTGGAGAGGTAAATGAGAGAGGGGGTGTAAGTTGAGGGGATGGAGAGAGAGAGACTAACTAGGAGAGTGTGTGAGTGAGGTGGAAGGGGGAGAGGGAGGGGGAGGCCGAGGATGAGATAGAGTGGAGAGGTATATGAGAGAGGGGGGGGGGTGCCTAGCAGAAGAAGATAATGCTATGACTCTACATCCTTCCATAGCACTTCTTCGTGACTAGCATCATATTCTAGCGTTAACCTCTTCCTATAACTCAGCATTCAAGATGGAGAGAAGGCAATGTAGATTAATACTAGAATATGGTGCTAGTCACGAAGAAGTGCTGTGGAAAGGATGTAGAGCCGTAACAATGTCTTTTTTCTGCCACTTAGCCGCGTGAAATAAGTTGCAAACACAAAGATCTTGGTCAAGAGAGAGAGAGAGAGAGAGAGAGAGAGAGAGAGAGAGAGAGAGAGAGAGAGAGAGAGCAAATTTCGTGGTGGATTAATACTTCCTCCTTTCCTGTAAAATTTCCTATCAGGGCCAATTTTCCCCCAGGTTAAGTGTACTTCCTTTTCCCTACCCGCTCTCCTTTGTATGAATCGTAAGACATTTTGAGGAACTACTTGTCCTTATGATTAGAAGGATCTCTCTCTCTCTCTCTCTCTCTCTCTCTCTCTCTCTCCTAATGTGATTCTATTTGTTAGGGTGATGGTCAGTTACTACCCTCATTTTAGAGAGAGAGAGAGAGAGAGAGAGAGAGAGAGGGAGGGAGAGAGAGAGAAAATCTGGGAGGATGATAAGAGGAAAGAGAAAAGAGAAGGGAGGAGACTGATTGGTATGGAGAGAGAGAGAGAGAGAGAGAGAGAGAGAGAGAGAGAGAGAGTGATATGATTGGCCACAAGTGATAATTTGCATAGAAAATATTTTATATGGCAGAGACTTGCTAACGAAAGCTCTCTCTCTCTCTCTCTCTCTCACCTATAACCTTTCCTTCCATCTTATGCAAATGGTTTGGAGGTTTGGTAGGCAGGGAGGGAAGGCAAAGGGGTAGGTAGGTAGGTAGGTAGGTAAGTATGTAGGTAGGTAGGTGGGAGGAGGAAGCAGAAGGATAGGTAGGTAGGTAGGTAGGTAGGTAGGCAGGCAGGCAGGCAGGCAGGCAGGTGGGAGGAGGAAGCAGAAGGATAGGTAGGTAGGTAGGCAGGCAGGCAGGCAGGTGGGAGGAGGAAGCAGAAGGATTGGTAGGTAGGCAGGCAGAGATAAATAAGTACAGTAGGTAGGCAGGTTGGTAGGTTGATAGATATGTAGGCAGGTAGGTAGGAAGGTAGGTAGGTAGGTAGGCAGGCAGGTGGGAGGAGGAAACAGAGGGATAGGTAGGAAGGCAGGCAGAGATAAGTAAGTAGAAAGGTAGGTAGGGGGAGGCGGTGGCTGAATCGGTAGAGAGGCGGCCTGCAGTCCTAACGGACCCAGGATCGAATCCCGGCTGGGGCAGGGAACAGTTTAAGGATTTGAATTTCCTAAAAAGCAGACTTTCCTGACCTACCAAATGACTTGCCGACATGTCGTAAAAATACCCCCGCTAATACCAATACACCAGTCCTGTATGAGACAGCCCTAGCATGTATTCAGCATGGATGGTGGGTGTTAGCGCCGAAGTGGTAACATGTGGAGGTGTAGGAGGACTACTGGGCCTTGGGATAGGTCACTGCCCCCGAGAAATAGGCCCTGAAGCCTTTGCCCTGAGTCGGACATAAAAAAAAAAAAAGATAGCTAGATAAGTAGGAAGGTAGGTAGGTAGGTAGGTAGGCAGATAGGTAGGTAGGTAGGTAGGCAGATAGGTAGGTAGGTAGGTATTTTAGGCATGCTTTGGTACGCGTCCGGCTATTTTATGTTTCCCTTGTCTCTTATTTATTTATTTATTTATTTTTTAAGTTTAATTACAACACGAGGAAGAAGCAGAGAAAACACGACATATTGTACTTTTGGGTTATTATAAAAATTCTCTCTCTCTCTCTCTCTCTCTCTCTCTCTCTCTCTCTCTCTCTCTCTCTCTCTCTCTTTGGCCAGCACTCTTGATTTTTTCCTTTTCATTTCGCTGGTCTTGATCACCTCCTCCTCCTCCTCCTCCTCCTCCTCCTTCTTCTTCTTCTTCTTTCCTCCTCTTCAGTTCCTCTTCCTGGTTTGTGTTGTTTTTCTTTTTTTGTTTATTCTTGTTTTCTCGTCGTTTCTTTACACGTATTCCAACAGCCAGAGAGAGAGAGAGAGAGAGAGAGGAAGGAAAAAAGAGGAAATATGGAGGGAACAAGAAAGAGAAATTACAAATGATGAGAGAGAGAGAGAGAGAGAGAGAGAGAGAGAGAGAGAGAGGGTGGAATGCAATCAGTGAGGGGCGTGGGAGAAATATGTGAGTTGCAGGTGACCAGACCAGACACATTACCACTGCCACTGATAGATAGATAGATAGATAGATAAATAGACTGATAGGCAGAGAGATGGACAGGTAGATAGATAGATAGACTGATAAACAATGACTGATACACAGACTGACAGATAGATAGATAGATCGACTGATATAGATAGACAGATAAATAGACTGATTGAGAGATAGATAAATAGACTGATAGACGAGGATAGATAGATAAACAGATTGACTGGTAGATAGACAGGTAGATAGATAGATAAACAATTTGATTGACATAGATAGATAGACTCATAGACAGATAGACAAGTAAATAGATAGATAAAGAGATAGACTGAGGCATAGATGGATAGGTAGATAAATAGACTGATAGACATAGGTAGCTAGATAGATAGATAAACAGACTGATATACAGATAGACAAAGATTCTGATAGATAGACGAACAGATAGATAGACTGATAGACACACAAAGATAAA
This sequence comes from Coenobita brevimanus, assembly GCF_032717465.1. Classification (NCBI taxonomy): domain Eukaryota; kingdom Metazoa; phylum Arthropoda; class Malacostraca; order Decapoda; family Coenobitidae; genus Coenobita; species Coenobita brevimanus. Next base: position 12,268,912 of record NC_137048.1, read on the forward strand.
TAGATAGACAGATAAAAAGACTTATAACGAGGTGAGGGAGACGCATAACGAGGTGAAGGAGACGTATAACGAGGTGAGGGAGACGCATAACGAGGTGAATGGGACGTATAACGAGGTGAGGGAGACGCATAACGAGGTGAAGGAGACGTATAACGAGGTGAGGGAGACGCATAACGAGGTGAAGGAGACGTATAACGAGGTGAGGGAGACGTATAACGAGGTGAGAGAGACGCATAACGAGGTGAGGGAGACGTATAACGAGGTGAGGGAGACGCATAACGAGGTGAGGGAGACGTATAACGAGGTGAGGGAGACGTATAACGAGGTGAGGGAGACGTATAACGAGGTGAGGGAGACGCATAACGAGGTGAGGGAGACGTATAACGAGGTGAGGGAGACGTATAACGAGGTGAGGGAGACGTATAACGAGGTGAGGGAGACGCATAACGAGGTGAGGGAGACGCATAACGAGGTGAGGGAGACGTATAACGAGGTGAGGGAGACGCATAACGAGGTGAGGGAGACGTATAACGAGGTGAGGGAGACGCATAACGAGGTGAGGGAGACGTATAACGAGGTGAGGGAGACGCATAACGAGGTGAGGGAGACGCATAACGAGGTGAGGGAGACGCATAACGAGGTGAGGGAGACGTATAACGAGGTGAGGGAGACGCATAACGAGGTGAGGGAGACGTATAACGAGGTGAGGGAGACGTATAACGAGGTGAGGGAGACGTATAACGAGGTGAGGGAGACGCATAACGAGGTGAGGGAGACGTATAACGAGGTGAGGGAGACGTATAACGAGGTGAGGGAGACGCATAACGAGGTGAGGGAGACGTATAACGAGGTGAGGGAGACGTATAACGAGGTGAGGGAGACGTATAACGAGGTGAGGGAGACGCATAACGAGGTGAGGGAGACGTATAACGAGGTGAGGGAGACGTATAACGAGGTGAGGGAGACGTATAACGAGGTGAGGGACGCATAACGAGGTGAGGGACGCATAACGAGGTGAGGGAGACGTATAACGAGGTGAGGGAGACGTATAACGAGGTGAGGGAGACGTATAACGAGGTGAGGGAGACGTATAACGAGGTGAGGGAGACGCATAACGAGGTGAGGGAGACGTATAACGAGGTGAGGGAGACGTATAACGAGGTGAGGGAGACGTATAACGAGGTGAGGGAGACGCATAACGAGGTGAGGGAGACGTATAACGAGGTGAGGGAGACGTATAACGAGGTGAGGGAGACGTATAACGAGGTGAGGGAGACGCATAACGAGGTGAGGGAGACGTATAACGAGGTGAGGGAGACGCATAACGAGGTGAGGGAGACGTATAACGAGGTGAGGGAGACGCATAACGAGGTGAGGGAGACGTATAACGAGGTGAGGGAGAC